>NW_004443998.1:11500439-11560496 GCF_000243295.1 Trichechus manatus latirostris
GGGTTAAAATGTTGTGGGGTTGTTAACCAATGTCATAAAACAGCATGTGTGTTACTGTTACATGAGAAACTATCTGTTATGTAAGCCTTCACCTGAAGTACAATAAAATATATTAAAAAAAAAAAAAAAGAAACTGTTTTCAAATGTCCATCATTTAAAATCTTGGTTGGGGTTGTGTTATGGAATGCTATAGTTCCCAGTATCCTGAAGGCTTTGGGCTCCGTCTCTGAATTCCTTTCTGCTGTTCGTCTCTATGTCATTTATGGTAATCATTAGGATGAACCCCAAAGACTTTCCAAATTTAAGACCTTTGGGATCACGCTGAAATTCTCCTGGAATGGACCCAATTATTAAGATTAAGTTAGATCTGACCCTGTGGACAGAGATGACCCACTGTTATGCCAGAATTCTTGGTGCTGTTCTGGACCAGAGACTCTGTGAATCTGTATTGCTTGAGGATGGAGGAAAACCAAAGTGACATCTTGAGTTTGGAAGCATTCAACTTACATCATCTGTTATTATTAAAGAAATTATAGAGGATTTTTTTTGTAATTTTTTTCAAGTTTTCTCTGGTTGGCATCGTTGTTATTTAACACTATGTTGGAAATGTTGCCAGTACAAAAAGAATGAAACAGAAATATGAGGTATAATCAATGGGAAGTGAAAGAAAATTATAATCTGTAGTTATAAAATCCAAGTGAAAAAACTGAAAGCATCTAAAATAAATAGGGTGAGCCTTAAAAAGTATTTTTAAACTTATGCTCCCCATAGACAATGGGTATACACAACAAAAAAACAAAAGTTTCTACTTACAGTAATACTTTTAAAAATATTCAAAAATGACCTTGGAATTACCTTGTTTGTTCAGGACCTATGTGACTAGAACTGTAAAATTTTATCCAAAGGGATGCAAGAATATCTGAATAAACATACATGCATATCATCTTCCAGCACTGAAAGACTGGTTGCTCTGAAATGACTATTTCTCCTAATTCATTTTATAAGTTTTATGATTCCAATCAAAGCACCATTTAATTTTTTTTTTCTGAAATATTAACGTAGTTTCTCTGGGAAAATAAGCAGGTAAAGGTAGCTAAGAAAAAATCGAGAAAAGAATAAAGTTTTTTTTTCTCACCCATATATTTATTATATGTATTTAAAAGTAAATCAATTAGCTATGTAGATACCTTTAAAAGAAAATCTGTCAAATATAAGTATTCAATATAAAATAAAGAACATTTAACAAATACAAAAATGGTGTTGAAAAACTGACTATTTTGGGAAAATTCAAATTGTTAACTCACCTCATAACATATTACCAAATAAATTTCATATAAGCTTTAAAAAGTTAAATAAAAAAAAAAAGAATCTAAATAGTTCCAGACTTTTAGAACAAAATATAACTAAATTTTAACTGCTTTATGAAAGTTGAAGACGTTCTAATCATAAATGCAAAGATAGAAACACCTGGGAAAAGACAGATATTTACTGTATTTTTATACAAATAATGCGCATCTTATACATTTTTTGCCAACTGTGCCCTCTCCCTGTGAGGAATTTTCATAAGCACACTATGCTAATTTTTTATATATTGCCTTAAAAAAAATTAGCAATAGTGCACTTACGAAAATACCTTGTTGGGGGAGGGCGTGGTTGGCAAAAAAAAGTACTATATATGCATCACTTGTGTAAAAATATGGCACTATATTTTTTAAAATATTAAAGATTATTACAAAAAATTTAAAAATCAAACAAAACAGAAAAAGTATTTACTTATGCTTGCTAAATGGCTGATTTCCCAAATATATTCTCATATAAATTGGTAATAGACATCCTGAAATGTAAGTTTAAAAAATAGACAAAACGTAAGATCATTCACAGAGAAAAACAATTACTATTTAACAGACTGTTAAAAATTTTAATCTATACTGAAGGGAAACAAAAAGAAATTAAATGAATGTTGTTGCTGTTAGGTGTCATCTAGTAAGTTCCAACTCATAGCGATACTGCATACAACAGAATGAAACATTGCCCGGTCCTATGCCATTCTCACAATTCGTGCTATGTTTGAGTCCATTGTTGCAGCCAGTGTGTGAATCCATCTCATTGAAGGTCTTCCTCTTTGTCACTGACCCTCTACTTTACCAAGCATAATGTCCCTCTCCAGGGACTGGTCCCTCCTGATGACATGTCCAAAGTATGTAAGATGAAGTCTCGCCATCTTCACTTCTAAGGAGCATTCTGGCTGTACTTCTCCCGACGCAGATTTGCTCGTTCTTCTGGCAGTCCAAGGTATATTCAGTATTCTTTGCCAACACCATAATTCAAAGGCATCATTCTTTTTCACTGTCCAGTTTTCTCATGCATATTAGGCAATTGAAAGTACCAAGGTTTGCGTCAGGCTCACCTTAGTCCTCAAAGTGACGTCTTTGCTTTTTAACACTTTAAGGAGGTCTTTTGCAGCAGATTTGCCCAATGCAATACATCATTTGATTTTTGACTGCTACTTCCGCGGGGATTAATTGTGAATCCAAATAAAATGAAATCCTTGACAATTTCAATCTTTTCTCCATTTATCATGAGGTTGCTTATTGGTCCAGTTGTGAGGATTTTTGTTTTCTTTGTGTTGAGATGTAATCCATACTGAAGACTGTGGTCGTTGATCTTATTAGTAAGTGCTTCAAGTCCTCTTCACAGTCAGCAAGCAAGTTGTGTCATCTGCATAAAACAGGTTGTTAATCTTCATCCAATCCTAATGTCCTGTTCTTCTGAGATTATTTGCTCAGTATACAGATTAAATAAGTATGGTGAAAGGATGCAACCTTGACACACACCTTTCCTGATTTTAAACCATGCTATGTCCCCCTTGTTCTGTTCGAAGGACTGCCTCTTGACCTTTGTACAGGTTCCGCATGAGCACAAATAAGTGCTCTAGAATTCCCGTTCTTTGAATTCAAGTGCCAGCTCCAGGGGAAGGCTTTCTCTCTCTGTTGGTCTGGGGAAGGTCCTTGTCATTAATATTCCCCGGTTGAGGAGCTTCTCAGCTCAGGGACCCCCGGTCCAAAGGATGTGCTATTCTCCTGGCTCTTGTTTCTTGGTGGTATGAGGTCCCCATGACTCTCTGCTCGCTTCTCTCTTTTGTATCTCAAAAGAGATTGGCTCAAGACACAATCCAATCTTGTAGATTGAGTCCTGCCTCATTAACATACCTGTCGATAATCCCATCTCATAAACATCATAGAGACAGGATTTACAAAACATAAGAAAATCACATCAGATGACAAAATGGTGGACAATTATACAATACTGGGAATCAGGCCTAGCCAAATTTATGCACGTATTTTTGAGGGACACAACTCAATCCATGACAGCTGCTAACCAAAAGTTCTGCAGTTTGAATCCACCAGCCACTCCCTGGAAACCCTGTGAGGCAGTTCTACTCTGTCCTATAGGGTTGCTATGAGTCAGAAGTGGCTCCACGAATTGGTTTTTTTTTTTTTTTTTTTTTGGTTTTGAGAAACAAAGCCTAATCAAATGTCTTAGTCAGTTAAAGTAACTCAGGTCACCATTAAGACATGGTCTTTCCATCTATATGTTCCAGATACTTTTAGGGTCACCATCATTATATTGAGATTAGAAGGCATAGGGCTTGAAAAACAAAACAATCAGGCTCAAAAGAACTTTTGGTGGGTATTGGTATATGAAACTGACTGGAAGCAAACAGAACTAAGTTTTTGAAAGGATCATACTCCTGAAGAAATCATGAGCATTGACTCAAAAGGCATTTGACTTGTGTAAGACTAAAACTACATTTGTCCACCATTGCACAAGCAGAAAATCGGCTGTAGGATCTGTATAGCACCAAAGAGGGAATATTTGCCAGTATCCATCTCAAATGTGTCCAAGCAAGATAGTTACAAAATGAAGAAACTTGCAGAAGGCAAGACAAGAGCCATAATGGATAGTAGACAAGATTTCATATTCAGAGAACAGATTCTGGTCCTAATCAGGAAAATTCTCCAGCTTGGTGGACCTTTGCTATCTTTGACCCTGTAGGAATCTTGCATTGCCATGGACCACTAAGTGCTCTGTTTCATCCATTGTTTCCTTGTCTAAGTGATAATCCTTATTGCAGTTATTACTCTGTACCTATTACACCATTATAAACCGAGTATATGGTCATGGTGGGGTAGATAATTATACTTTCAGGCTATAGATTCCATGAACAAGACAATCTACATCAAGCATAGTAGAGAAGACTGCGAATAACCTGGTCTAAAAAAATACATCATGATTAATGTCCACCTTGAGTGTGGGAGTTGAGAGTGGCACTCTCTCTGCCATCCTGAGCTAGACACATTTTCTCATTTTACAGATGAGTAAATGGATTTAATAAGAAACCTTGTTCTTGACTTTTTTTTAATAAACTTTTCTTTCAAACATAATCAAAGAGCATTCCTGTTGAATAATGGAAATTTTGAGGCGAGGTATGCTGATGCAGTTTAATATCAATATATCTTAAATGAGTTTGTTTAAAAAAAAGAAAGCTGGTAAGAAATTGAGTGTAATTATCACTAGGAAAGTTGAAGTTTTCTGTTTTCACTTTTCAGCCTTTTGTGCTGCCTCTAGACTATTGTCAATGAGTCATCATAAGCAAAGCAAAGTAGACTGCAGGTGTTGATAATGATCACTTATATCCTTTCACACTGTTCCAAAAGTGCACTTTGTTACTTATTCCAGATTTAGCTATTTTTATTTTAATTGGTACTTTTAGAGATTTGGTATCTAACTAGCTGGTATGGTCCAGCAGGTGAAGCAGAGAAATAGCACTTCTGTCTTGGTAAAAATGAAGGCAAATTGACTAATGTCTCTCCATGATAATTGAAATAAGTCACTGATACTCTATTGTCTCATATACTCACAAGATAATGGCTCAGGGTGCTGTCCTCAGGGAAGACTTTTACTATACAGACAGATATTTTTTAAAAAAACACCCACAGAATAGCATAAGGAACAAATAAGAAGCCCTTATACAGTTTAATACTTGTCAGATTTTGATGTTTTGTCAATCACTAATGAAATTAACACTTGCTGGTCAAGTCAATAAACCAATGGTTGAGACACAAATGACATAGAAATAATCGACTGATTTGCTGATTATTGAGGAAATTTGCTTTTACTTTGTATTTCCCCTCCTACATGCACACAATCTCATAAAACAGAGTTATATACCTAAAATTAATATGCCTTCTTACATATAAATTTGATACATAAATATGGCAGATAATAGGCACTTCATGCATATTTAGTGATGACATAGTATCTTTAATTTATAAATAACTAATTTGTTATATTTTGTATAGTTATGTTTCCCAGTTCTTTCTTTTTTAATATGTGCAATAGAGTGAAACACTGCCCTGTCCTGTGCCATCCTCACAATCGTTGCTATGTTTGAGCTCTTTGTTTCAGCCCCTATGTCAATCCATTTTGTTGAGGGTCTTCCTCTTTTTCACTGACCCTCCACCTTACAAAGCATGATGTCCTTCTCCAGGGTCTGGTCCCTCTTGATAACATGTCCAAAGTACTTCTTCCAAGACAGATACATTCATTCTTCTGGAAGTCCATAGTGTATTCAATATTCTTTGCCAACACTGTAATTCAAAGACATCAATTTTTCTTCCGTCTTCCTTATTCATTGTCCAGCATTCACATACGTATGAGTTGATTGAAAATATCATGGCTTGGGTCTGGTGCATCTTAGTCCTCCTCAAAGTGACTTCTTTGCTTTTTAACACTATAAAGAGATCTTTTGCAGTAGATTTACCCAATGTAATTCGTCCTTTGATTTCCTGAGGGCTACTTCCATGGGCGTTGATTGTGGATTCAAGTAAAATGAAATCCTTGACAATGTCAATTTTTTTTCCATTTATCATGATGTTCCTTATTGGTCTAATTGTGAGGATTTTTTTTTATGTTGAGGGGTAATCCATACTGAAGGCTGTGGTCTTTGATCTTCATCAGTAAGTGCTTCAAGTCCTCTTTACTTTCAGCAAGCAAGGTTTTGTCATCTGTAGGTCAATAAGCATACAGATTGAATAAGTATGGTGAAAGGATACTAGCCTAACACACACCTTTCCTCATAAAAGAGAAGGGCTACCTTCCACAGCAGGTCTTCAACCGTGATGAAACAACTATTTACATTGCATTAAAAACCAAACAAAACAAAACCCGTTGCCGTCCAGTTGATTCCGACTCATAACAACCCTATTATAAATAATCTAGAGATGATTTAAAGTGTGCAGGCGTATGGGAGGATGTGTGGAGGTTATATGCCAATACTTTGCCATTTTATGTAAGGGACTTGAGCATCATTGGATTTTGATATCCAAAGGGGTCCTGGAACCACTCGTCCGCAGATACATAGGGATGACTGTGGAAAGAAACAAGTCCCCTCCAACATGGGAGAGTTATGTCATACTGTGACATGTATCGTAGTGTATTTGAGACAGGACTGGAGGCAATTCCATGAAAGAACAACTGTGGATAAAACCCTAAAGGATGGACTGATGCTCTAATGGGTCCTTTCTATATCGCTAATTGTAGCAATTCCTTGGGTAAAAGCAACAGCACACAAAGCAGTGAGAAGGAAAACTTGAAGTACTTATGTCTCTAAAAACATCATTGAATAAATTGTAAGAAGACTAAAAGAATGCTAAGTGAATGAGTAGGGAGGTATGGTTTATTCCCCAGACGGCCCTTAAAAGATGGAGGAGAGGAAGCTGAGTGTGGACTGTGGATAAAATATTTACAAAACAAACCCCACAGGCAATAATAATTGAATATTTTATATTTTGACTTATTCAACTTTTATGATTTAATTTTTTTCTTCATTGAGTTTAATTAAGCTTTCCCCAGGGTCACAGCCTGGAAAACTGAAAAAATGAAGCGATTCTGTTTACCAGGCAGGTTTTCACAGCTCTCTGTAAATTGAAGTATGTATTTTGCTATAATCTTTTTTCAAGAGCTGCTGTTAAGCCTTTTTAAGATATCCGCTATTCTATTAAAAATAAAATCTTTAATAGTTTGGCAAAGACAGTGACTTCTGGGCTCAAATATGTCTCTAAAGCTTTCTGTACTATGTTGATATTTTTCCTTATCAAGTTTGAATAACACCTTCAATATTTGTATATGAAAAATATATAGCATTCTTATAAATATTTTCTACTGCAAGATAAACAAACTGTATACTTAATGCAGGAAATAATTGCATGGGACAGTAATTCAAACTATTTCTTCATTTTATTCCAACCAGTGATTGATTTATTCGTTTATATATTCATTAATTTACCTATTTATTTAAACACAACCTACCATGTGCCACTTATGATGCTGAGAAATACTAGAAGGATACATAGCAAAAAAAAAAAAACTTAAATGTTGCTTAGACATGTCTTTTTAGAGTGGAGTTAACTCCTTCGTGATTCTACATCACATAACAGGATGGACTGTGTGTGCATATTTTAGAATTATTACAGACTGATTAAGCTTTGAGTTTATTTAAGCTTTCCCCGGGCTTACCACCCTGGCGACTATGAAAAAATAAAGCATATAAAAATATGATTGGATCTAGGCTGAGTCTCAGATAGATGGGGAGACGTAAAGCTAAAGGAGAACATTCTTCAACTCTTCCATTCCACCCCTGAATCTAAATTTCTAGGCATAGAAATTTAGTTACTAGATGATTCCGTTGGCTACTACTAGGAATAAATATATCTATCATGGAATATCATAGAGTCCTAAAGAAAGAAACTTGTTATTTTTAAAGAAAATAAGTCATTATAATATGTCATTCAAACAGAATAAGGAGACACCACGTGGTTTAAAATTAGGGACCGCGTGCGGCAAGGTTGTATCATTTCATCTTACTTATTCAATCTATATGTTGAGCTAACTAACCCAAGAACTGGACTATATGAAGAAGAAAGTGGCATCAAGATTGGAGGAAGTCTCATTAACAACCTGTAAAATGCAGACGACACAACCTTGCTTACCGAAAATGAAGGCAACTCTAAGCACTTACTGATGAAGATCAAAGACTGCAGCCTTCTGTATGTTACACCTGAATGTGAAGGAAACAAAAATCCTCATAACTGGACTGATAAAAAAAATGCCAGGATAAATGAAGAAGACATTGAAGATGTCAATGATTTCATTCAGCTTTGATCAACAATCAACTTCCATGGAAGCAACAGTCAAGAGATGAAATGACTTATTGCATAGGACAAATCTGCTGCCAAAGACCTCTTTAAGAGTTTTAAAAAGTAAAATGTCACTTTGATGACTGAGATGGACCAACCCAAGCCATTGTCTTTTCAGTCATCTCATATGCATGCAAAAGCTGGACCATGAAAAAGGATGACAAAGAAGTGAGGCTTTTGAACTGTGGTGTTGGCGAAGAATATTGAATATACTGTAAGCCGCCAGAAGAACAAACAAATCTGTCTTAAAAGAAATACAGGCAGAGTGCTCCTTAGAAGCAATGTTGATGAGACTTCATTTGCTTACTTTGGACATGTCATCTGGGAAGACCAATCACTAGAAAAGAACGTGTTTAGTAAAGTAGAGTGTCAGGGAAAATGAGGGAAACCCTCCAAGAGATGAACTGACACAGTAGCCAAAAACATATTCTCAAACATATACTTTGGATTTTCCATAAGCACCAAAACACTAAAGAATGACGTATTCAGTTAATTCACTGGTTTGATTTTTTTTAAAGGAATTGACTGAATAGTTTTTATTTTTCCTTAATATCTGTTGTGAGAAACTCTAGATCTTCCTTTTATGTACTTGGAGTCCAAAATCTTTAATAAACAGGAATGGAATCCAGTTTTCTGGGTAATTTTAAATTTTAATAAATTTTATTTGTTAAAAGATCTCCAGTGCCCTTTCTTTTGAATATTTATTAAACTAATAGCTACTGACAGGGAACTCTGAGAAGGTAATATGCCATTCACTAAGGGCACCACAGCAGTGACAAGGATAAGATAGCTTAAACCAAAAAACTCATTGCTGTTGAGTCAATTTTGACTCATAGCAACCCTACAGGACAGAGTAGAACTACCATATAGGGTTTCCAAGGAGCAGCTGTTGGATTTGAACTGCTGACCTTTTGGTTAGCAGCTGAGCTCTTAACCACTGTGCCACCAGGGCTCCTAAAATGGCTTAGTCTTGTCTTATTCAAACACATTCATATATTTGACTAAATAATTCCTATTCGGTTGGTTTTTGTTGTTATAGAGACATGGCCCAGACAATATTTGCTTTTGGTGAATGCTTGTGTTCTTTCCTGACACAGTGAAATAGAAGAAGTAGAAGAGGGATGTGTCACTGGCAAGAGTAGGTGGAAAACTTTGTCAGTTTTACAATCCAAACGGTATCTTGCAGACATTTTATATGTGTGTGTTTGTGTGTGTGTGTGTGTGTGTGTGTGTTTGCAAAACATTTGTAAAACTGTTACCACTTTTTAACCACCAGTAACCACGAAAGGAAATGTGAAATGCTAACAGAAAGCTATTTATTTTACTTTCCTTTATTTGGATAAAGTGTTTTCAAACTGATTCCCACCTTCGCCCTTTCTCCATCTGTGAATATCTTTTTATTTATATATATATAAAACGAAAAAAATTGACTGTAAAAATTATATGTTTATCTGTGGACAAAGGCAGTTCTCCAGAAAAAAGATGAGTTTTAACACATTGACATTGTAATAAGATTTATCACAAGAAGTTAATCTTTTATTTTTACACAGACACACACACACACACACACACACACCCCCACACCCATATATTTCACACGAGCATTTCCTATTGTTCTCCTGATATTCCTGTCATATTCTGCAACTTCCTCATTGGACTCTGAAAATAAACCTCTATAAACAAGACAACATAGAGAACTTGAAACTTGCTTTTTCTTTTTTCTTTTTCCTCATGAGACATCCAGCCTCCTTCTATGGAAGCTATTCCTAGGTCTTGTACTACAGCTCTGTTGAAAAATTGCGCTGGCTTGCCAAATATCTTAATGACTTTCCTCTCAGCAGTTGGTAATAGTGAAATGTTATTCTAGTAACCATAATGTCTCTCATAAAACAATTGCATACAATATGTACTGTACTTCTATTTTAGTGAGCTCTTCTGTCAGAATAGAAGTGCCAGTAACCATTTAGCATTTCATAGCAAACTGCTTACCAGTCCTTCAAGTGTAATATTGCAGAAAGAGTGAAGAAATGCGTGATTAAAAACGTTCTCTGAGAGTGGATCATTTAACGCAACCCAACGCTGCAAAATAAACCAGCCTTCACATATGTAGGTGCTCATCATATAAATGACAGTTCTATGTGGTCATTTAATTTTACGATCTCAATTCTTGCATATATTGCTCACATAAATATAGTGTTCTCCTGCAGGGAGGTCTGCTGGGTGTTATAAAATCAGTGAGACCTCAATGGGTTCAAATGGACATCTTTTATAATTATTGCTATAAAATTTCTTGACAATGCATTTTGTCGTTCAATGGCTAAAGAAAATGATTTTCCAAAAGAATGGGTTTCAACAAAGACAGTAACAGAGCCTGGGAATTTGCTACTGTATTCACCCATATTTAAATTACCTTAGTTACTCTCACCTATTGGAGGCCTTCCTACTCTTTGGAACACGTTTTAATAATGTGGCTTCCAGTCAGAGTTGGGCTAGGTTTGAATTGTTTTCTGGTTTGCTGAGGCAATGTGGACTATCTGGAGATAAGGGTTAATTTACTGTTAAGTGTGATTAAAATCTATTTGCAGGGAATTCTTTCATGTACTTGGAAAGGTAAGGAAAGGGTAGGGAAGAGGGTCCCATAAACTCAAAATTAGGAAGGCTTCAGGGAATTGATATATTAACTTTGCAAAATGGTACCAGTAGCACTGTGCGTTGCTTGAAGGATTCTATTATTACTTTTTCTAACTTCTTCGAGGTCATACTTTAGGCATTACTAAGAAATTACTGTGGCAGGTTTTCTCTACAATGCATTGGGACATTTTGATTACCTCTAGGGTTTTGTATTTCCTCTAGGATAATAAATTGTAATTATTATTCTTGCCTTGTGTAGCAAGTGTTTAATAGCACACTGATTGGATTTGAGCATTTATTTCCTATGATTGTCCTGTAACTACTGTAGCAAACTTAATATTTCTTAAAGTGTCTGAGTAGAAATGCAATAGAATGTTTGTTTTTTATTTATCGTAAAAAAGGAAATGAATTAATTTTTTTAATTTTAAAATATTAATGAGTATTCATGTTTTTTATCTAGAAGGAAGAGAAATGATTTTGAGCCATGGTTTCACTCTTGTGGAGGAAGCAAAAACGCAGAGAGGTGTACAGGTGGCGAAAGCACGCCTCAGGGTATGCAGACTCTAGGTTTACATCAGTCAGCTCTTCAACCATCTGTAGACTTCATTTGTCCTTTGCTTCTACTTCTTTCACTGTCCCTCTGGCAGCAGTGCCTATATTGGGATGGAGATTTAGCCTTCTTCAACTCTCACTTCTGAGGTCTAAGTAAGTAAGGCTCCACCTCTGCATGCAAGGATGCGTATGTAAAATAAGCTTAAACCAAACAGTGGGTTACATTCCTCTCATCGCAGTGATTGGTTCAGTGTGGACACACGGCCTGGTCCAGTTAACTCAGTGGAGTTCAGAACTTTCATAGGAACCACTGAGGGGGGAAAAGAAATTAAGGCTGCTCTGGTAGTTGACTTTGGAGTTATGAGGGTAGAGAGCTCTGTTGCTTCCATCTTACCATCTGCTAAGAACTGAGATGGAAGCTTTTACATGGACGAGAGCAGTGAGAGAGCAGAGACCCTGAGAGACCAGATTTTGGATCACCATTTGAACCCTTCAGGTAAGTGTCACCTAAAGCTAAACTAAACCAAAACACCAAACCAAACTCATTGCCGTTGAGTAGATTCTGACTCCTAGTGACCCTAGAGGACAGAGTAGAACTGCCCCATAGGGTTTTCAAGGAGCGGCTGGTGGATTGGAACTGCTGACCTTTTGGTTAGCAGCCATATCACTTAACCACTGCTCCACCAGAGCTCCAATGCTAAACTATGCGTATAGAATTTAGCTAAACTAAGTTAGTTGTATTTCCTGAAACATGAGATTGAGAGAGCCCTGATTAACCCACATGCCCTTTACCTCAATTTTCTTACGAAAAGAATAACCATCACCCTTTTTATTTTAAGTTAGTTGAAGTCCAACCAAAATAATTCTAATAAACTTCTCTTTGTTGGAGGCAGATTCTATTTTGATCTCTGCTTCTCCTGTGTCTAAGCAATCAACTCACTCTTTCATTCAACTAATGCAATTATACCGACACAGTGTATATTTATTGAACATACTCCATGTGTCAGGCTCTAGGATAGATACTATTGATGCAACGAGGAGAAGCTTATGTTTTCGGGGCTGAGAATCTAATGATACAGAAGATCATTAAAGAAGTAGTTATAATAACGGTATAAAAAGAAGAGTAAAGGACGTTTTTAGAAGGACTTAAAAGGATACTAAGTCTTTACATGGGAGGTTCAGGAAGGTCTCCTGAGTGAAGAAGCATTAAAGCTGATGCCTGAGAAATAAGTGGAAGACGACCAGAGAAGCTGAGGGCAACGTGGATAGGGGACAATACCAAACCAAATCCATTGCTTGTTGAGACAGTTACAATTCATAGGGACCCTATAGGACAGAGTAGAACTGCCCCACAGGATTTCCGAGGAGCTGCTGGTGGATTCGAACTGCTGACCTTTCGGTTAACAGCTGAGCTCTTAACCACTGTGCCACCAGCGCTCCAGCGGGACAATGGAAAGGTCTAAATTCCAGAGAAAACATTCTAACTTAGGGAACTGCAAAGACGTACAGGATGGCTTGAATTTAGAGAAAGGGGCATAGCAGAGGGAAGTGGTTGAGGAGTGGAAATAGATGGAACTAGAAAGATGTAGGTGTGAGATAAACTAACCCATGAAGGGTGTTATAGAAAAGGGAAAATTGGACTTTATTCTAAAAAAAAAGTGAAAACCAGTCAGGTTTTAAGTAGGGTGGGAGTGACATGATCAGGTTTTCGGTTTATCTAATAAAAACAAATTCAGACTTATGTAAGGAGAGACTATTCAGACGGACTATTGCAGTAAGGGTAGATGGACTACTGTAGTGGGGAAGGAGGACTACTGCAATAGGAAGAGTGCCTCAGCCAGGAGCTCTGCAAGCATCTCAAAACCAGACCAAACCTGATGCCGTCCAATCATTCCAACCCTAGCAACCCTATAGGACAGAGTAGAACTGCCAAATAGGGTTTCCAAGGCTGTAATCTTTACAGAAGCAGGCTGCCAATTCTTACTTCTGTGGAATGGATGGTGGGTTCAAAATTGTCTAAAAAGGAATAAATTGTCCAGTTGATAAATGAAGATCACTGGTCTACCTTTAAAATAATATGGATTTCTCTTTAATCACTGTGGAATAACTTGCCAGCTATCTAGTCAACGCAAGGATTTTGTACATAGGGTAGGGAGGCAATTGCGCTCTCAATGGGAAGATGTGCAACCCAGATTAATAAGGGGACTGTGGATTTTATCTGCTTACAGCATTGGAACTGCAACTTGGGGCTTTTGTGAATAAAATTTAACTGCCTTGCATAATCTTTTGAAAGAGACATATCTAACCTGTGAGAGAATTATAGTTTTCTTTTTTTAGAAGAAAAATTTGCAGATCATTCCAAAGATAATGTGCCACAGATCTTTTGTTTCTTGTTCTGTTATGACGATTAATTGCTGTTTAAAAAATAAATGTAATTGACTTGTTCATCTTCAGATTCTTTCCTTCCCACAAGGGGATTGAGCGTTAAAAAATTAAATAAAAATTTAGAGAAAAAAATACTCATTTTGTCTTCCATAAGCATTTTGTCTCTAACATTTTTTTCTTTTCCATTTTGCTGGGTATTTCTTTGTTCCATTTTATACATGTGTTTCGGCATGCCCATTCCTTCCGACAAACTATCAGAATGATAATAACTATGCATTTGGGTTTAGAGGGAGGAGGGCCTGTCTTAGATCTTGAATCTAAGGCAAGGGCTACAAATGCTGCAATATAGCTTTATCATATAGAATAGCGTCAGCCGCTAAAAAGATGCCCCTTATGTGTGCAGTTCCTTCAAGAAACCCGTAAACGACAGAGGTTAACAGGGAGTTTTCTAACCATACATCATGTCATAGTGTCCAGTTCTCACCATTATTTTATGTCCAACGCGTTGGTTATAGGTGACACAGAAAAATGCTTTATCACAAGTCTTAGAAATATATTATGCCAATGATTAAAGCCAATAATTTCTGCCTCGTCGACAATTATCCAGACCATTAATTTGCTTGATTTGACAAAAGAATAAGAAGTAAATCAGACATTTAACTAAAACATGGACTTTTTTTCCATACAAGGACTCTATAAATACATTTAGTATTTCCCTTTATTTAGATCATTTCAGTAAACATTACATCTCTCTTCTGATTCTAGTCTCTTTTTTAACTCTGTATGTATTGGAACAAAAGCTGTTATAGGATTAATTACAGAATTTGATACTTCATTTTCTACATTTAATAATCAGATTTGTAGAAATTATTTTCTTATTTCTTTAAGAACAAAACGTTTTTCTGGTACATACCCTTCAAGTGGTTTTTATGTGGCTGACCATCCTCCCATGCTCCTTGCAGGGTGTCTTGGGTTGGCTTTCCACAGAAACGGACAATGAGGTAAGAATTTGAGTAAAACACTAGGAGAAGGGTAGAGAAGTGAGTTAAAGAAGGGAAGAAAGAAAATAAAGGAAGCATTTGTGAGCAGATTGCTGCTATTGTCAACTGAAGTTCAAGCCTGATGGGATCCACGCCTGAGAGTTGCCCCACCAGTGGAATCAGAAAGCTGGGCTGTTTATCCTTCAACTCCCATCCATAACTGGTTGAAGACTGCTCCTGGGGGCAGTAATTCCCCAGCACTTCCAGCCTGGCCCATGCTAGGGCTGAGTATGCTCCTGAGCGTACACAAAACCTTGGGCTCTTGCAGTATGAAGCTGTATGGAAATATTAAGTGCTAAGGGGAAACGGGCAAGACAATGGCAGGATCTGCTGAGGTCCACACCTTGTACCCCTCGGATTTACTCATGTTCCACTTTAATTTCACTATATCTGATCACTGATTCTTCAAGGTGATAACTGGCTGCTATTTTTCAAATAACATATTCCAAAAAATGATAGAAAACAAAAACAAAAGTAGATTTGCCTACTGCTGCAATTGGTTGCTAGGCCATCATTTGTACACAATAATCATCTCGATCTTTATTCCGCTCACCCTCAGCTGGCATTTCTGCTGATCGAGGTTTGTGTCCAGTGAATAACATGGGCCTTTATTCCTTAGGAGTCTAAGTCTCTGGTGCTGTTCCTTTCTCAGGCCATGTTTGCTGTAATTACTCATTCATAGTCACAGTCACCACCAGGCCTGGAAACATACGTCTCACTATTACAGTATTACAAAAGTAATAAAATATTATTTTCTAATAATATTTTATTGTGCTTTAGGTGAAAGTTTACACAGCAAATTAGGTTCCCCTTTAACAATTTTTATACAAATTGTTCTATGTCACTGGTTACAATTTTTAACATGTGGCAAAGTTCTCATTTTTTTCCATTCTGTTTGTTCTGTTTCCGTTGACCTAACTTCCCTTCCTCTCCTCCTTGTCTCATCTTAGCTTTTGGGTATCTGTTGACTGTTTGGTCTTGTAGAGTTAACTGTTTAAGGAAACATATTACTCATGGGTGATATTGTTTATTTCATAAGCCAATATGTTATTTGGCTAAAAGGGGACCTGCAGAAATAGCTTCAACTCCAAGTTCAAAGGTATCTTAGGCCTATAGTCTCAGGGGTTCCTCTAGTCTCTATCAGTTCAGTAGGTCTGGCCTTTTATAGGAATTTGAGTTTTGTTCTACATTTTTCTCCCATTTTGTCTGGGATCTTCATGTTGTGTCCCTGATCAGAATGGTTGGTAGCGGTAACCAGGCACTATCTAGTTCTTCTGGTTTCAGGTTTGAAGAAGTTGTGGTTCGTGTGGGCTATTAGTCCCATGGACTAGTTTCTTCTTTGAGCATTTGATTTCCTTCATTCTCTTTTGCTCCATACAAGTAGAGACCAATAGTTGTATCTTAGAGAGCTGCTTGCAAGCTTTTAAGACCCCAGATGCTACTCACCCAACTTAGATGTAGAACATTATTTTTGTAAACGATGTTATGCTAATTGACTAAGTTGTCCCCCAAGACTATGATCCCAAGCCTTTTGATCCAGTAAACCAACCCTGCGAGTTGTTTGGATATAACTAGGAAGCCTCCGTAACTGTGCCCCCTTTGTGGTTTGTTATATATGTGGATATACATGCAGCACACACAAATGTGTGTATACATATGCCTATAGATACATATATATATATGCATATAGATACTCACATATGTCTTCCTATACACATATATGCATCCATACCTACCTATGTAACCACACACATATTTTTTGGTTGTTTTTACTGTTGTTGAAAAATTGTATACCATATTTTTACACAAATAATGCTCACCTTCTACATTTGTTTGCCAACTGCGCCCTCCTCCTATGAGGTATTTTTGTAAGCATACTATGCTATTTTTTTTACAGCAGCATGTAAAAAAAATTGACATAGCAGCACTTATGAAAACACCTTGCAGGAGGAGGGTATGGTTGGCAGACAAATGTAGAAGGTGCACATTATTTGCATAAAAAATATGGTGTACCGTAGCATTTATCAAAATTGTTCTTTTTTCTTGTGTACTTCTTGGTGTCTTTATTTACCTTGTTCAAGTTGTGTTGACTTCACCCATGTTTGGGATCACCAAAAGTATCAAATGTCTACTATCTAGAGAGGGATTCTTCCTTCCTCTCCCTCCCATCCCTGGTAATCATCAAAGAACTTTGCTTTCTGTGTGTATGTTCTTGACTTTTTCTAATAATGGGACCATACAATATTTGTCTTTTTGTGATTGACTTATTTCACTCAGCATAATATCCTTCAGATTCAGGCTTGCTATGTTTCGTGGACTCTTTATAGTATTATTCTCTATAGTTGCGTACTATTCCATTGTATATATGTGCCACAATTTGTTTATCTATTCTTCCATTGATGGGCACTTAGGTTGTTTCCATCTTTTTGCTATTGTGACTAATGCTGCAGTGAACAATAGGTGTGCATAAGTAATAAAATATTTTTAAAGGAAAAAAAACTTTGTTTTAATACCTCTAATGGCACTTTTTTATTTTTGAGCAAAGAGGTTTTGATTTTCATTTTGTGCTAGGCCCTGCAAATTATGAGGAGGACTTCCTGATAGAACTTTGTGGGGGGGTTGGGGGGACTAAGACAGGGAGTGGCAGAGACGGAGGGAGTAAGGAGAGAGAGAGCGAGAGAAAAACTTGCAACATGAATACCTAACACTATTGCGCATTAGTCATTATATAAAAAGATGTTCTGTGTCACACATGTGAAACAAACATTAACCAGAATGTTAGTTTATTATTATTAATAACAGCAGCTATCACGTTTTGATCTTTGAGACTGATTTTTGTCAACTATCCTAGGTGCTCTGTAGTTTTGTCCCCTTGCATTCAACTTAGGTTTGATTTTGATGCTATTTATTTGACATGTTTATTAAATACCTAAATTTCCCAAGGTTGGGGCCAAATAGAGTTGACTTGGAATTAAAAGAAAGTGTTCATAACAATAGAAAATCTGCATCATGCTCTATATTATATTGAGAACTACCAAGAAAAGCTTTGTTTATTCAAGAATGTAGTTGGAAGAAAAGTCAAAGTCAATTGCCCTATGTTATTATTATTTTTTTTAAATGGAAACAAGTCAATTACACTTGGACATTTTGTAAGAGTAATTCTTTCTGTTGGTATTAATAATAGGTGTATCACAGGAGAAGGACTGCCAGTCAGGGAGACAGAGAAAGTGGAAGGAATAAGCTGAGGGAGGAATGTTAGGCGTTGCAGAGTAGATGAATGGACAATGTGGATGTTAATTCCATTAATGATGCTAGAAGAGGAGAGGAAGGACGGTAGGAGGCAGGTGTAATTAACAGTTCTCTAACATGTCGGTTAGTTAGCACATGGTCTAACTCTTTGGGAAACAGGATAGAGATTACTTTTCATTCCTGTGGAACAACATTTTTTTTTATAAACTAGAGCAAAGTTTTTTTTTTATAAAGCAAAGTCTCCCTTTTCTTTTTCTCTTGTAGGCTTTCTATGATTCTCTTTCCAAAATTTTTTTAAAAAATATTTTCTACTCAGTATGGTTTTTCAACAACATGTCTTTACATATTTTGTTTTCCCTGTTTCTTTTTCCCAACTGGCTTCTGTGTTTTCTTTTTGAAACCTCTTTACTTACAATGGCAATTGATTTTGTTTCACTAACAAAAAGTCGTGAAGTTTAAGGCAGAAAAAGCTTGAAGTAAACCTTGACCGGGAATCCTGTTGTCATGAGGAAGTGACCTTAAAGAGTCCCCATATGTGTTCAGGGAAGTAAAGAGAAAACTTCACTTGAGGGAAGAGAAGCGTGTAGAAAAGCAGAACCAACCAACCAACCAAACAGACAAACAAAAAGAAGCAGGTTTCTCCCCTAGTGTCTTAGTTTTCTAGTGCTGCTGTGATAGAAATACCAGAAGTGGGTGACTTTAAAGAACGGAGCTTCTGTAACCACAGCATTCTTCCGTTCCCTGGGATCTTCACGTGGCATCTATCTTCCCCCATTTATGCTTCCTTGTCTCTGTCTCTATGCTGCTCATTATAACTCAGAAGTGATTAGGTTTAGGACATGCCTTACACTGATATGACCTAATGAACATAACAAAGAAAATCCTATTTCCAAATAGGATCACATCCACAGGACTCCATGAGCAACAAAACAAACCTCTGCCCAGTCCTGCGCCACCCTCACAATCATTGTTGTGCTTGAGCCTATTGTTGTAGCCACTGTGTCAATCCATCTCACTGAGGGTCTTCCTCTTTTTCACTGACCCTCTACTTTACTAAGCATGATGTCCTTCTCCAGGAACTGATCCCTCTTGGTAACATACCCAAAGTATGTGAGATGAAGTCTTGCCATTCTCACTTCTAAGGCGCATTCTGGCTATACTTCTTCCAAGACAGATTTGTTCATTCTTTTGTCAGTCCATGCTATATTTAATATTCTTTGCCAACGTCATAATTCAAATCCATCGATTCTTCTTCGGTCTTCCTTATTCATTGTCCAATTTTCCTATGCATATGAGGTGATACCATGACTTGGGTCAGGTGCACCTTAGCCCTCAAAGTGACCTCTTTGCTTTTTCCCACCTAGTAAAGTTGTTTAATTGTGAGTAATCACATGTAGGTCAACCTTAGGGGAAAGGCAGTCCTAGACTGCGTTCGTTTCAACCATTCCATCTGCTTCTCTGTTATACATCTATGAGAGAACACTATCTGGATAAAATAGATAAAACCTGCCTTTGTGGATCAAAGAAATAAAATTTGGACCCAGTGAATAATTTGCATCACTATTCCTTTTATTGTTCTGTGTTAAAATAGGAGGCTTTTTTTGTATAGACTAATTACCTGCAAATCAAATTTCTTAATAGTGATTATCCCAGTTGCCCCAGGTATGTCATGATTTATGCATGGTGAGAATTCAAGAACTTAGGCTGTACTGATTTTAATATATCTTGAGGACAGATGATTAAACAGTCATCTTTCTTAGGAGGCAGTAGCTGTTTCACTTGGCTGTAACATCGCTGCTTTTGGGAGTCTGAGAGGGAGTTTCCCAATAATATTGAGAGACATATCAACTAACACCAAAGTGTGGCAATTATTTAGATCTTGATTTGAATACATAAATATATAAAGAAATTATTTATGACACAATGATACATTTAATACAAGAAATTGTTGCTAATTTGTTAAGGTCTTATGATAATATTGTGATTATGTCTATAAAAAGAGCCATTATCTTTTAAAAACAAACACTAAATTTTTTAACAGATGAAATTATATATCTGGTATTTACCTCAAAATAATCCAGGGGGTCAGAGGAGAAATAGATGGCAACATAGATGAAACAAAATTGGTAAGAAATTGCTAATTGTGGGAGTAAGATGATGGTAATATGGAGGTTATTTAACATTTTGTCTGCTTTGGTATATTTTTAAATTTACCAAACTAAAATACTAAAAAATGTTAATAGACTTAATCTTGGCTTCAAAGGTTTTGTGATATAGTTGTAATATATGTAAATATATGAAATTAACCACAGAGACTAACAACTGAACGATACAAACTCTAAGTGCTATCTGTTGTTAGTTGTCATTGAGTTGGCTGCAACTCATGGTGACCTT
The DNA here is from genome assembly GCF_000243295.1 of Trichechus manatus latirostris. Classification (NCBI taxonomy): domain Eukaryota; kingdom Metazoa; phylum Chordata; class Mammalia; order Sirenia; family Trichechidae; genus Trichechus; species Trichechus manatus. The sequence continues at coordinate 11,520,949 of NW_004443998.1, forward strand.
ATGTATAATAGAACGAAACACTGAATAGTCCTGGGCCATCCTTCCAATTTGTTGGTATGTTTGAGCTCATTGTCGCAGCTGTTGTGTCAATCTATCTCACAGAGGTGTCCCCTCATTTTCACTGACCTGCTTTACTGAACATGATGTCCTTTTCTAGCGATTGGTCTTTCCTGACGACATGTCAAAGTATGAGAGTCAAAGTCTTGCCATCATCTATTCTAAGGAGCATTCTGGTTGTATTTCTTCTAAGACTGATTTGTTTTCCCTTCTGGCAATTCACAGTATGTTCAATATTCTTCACCAACATCACAATTTGGATGCATCAGTTCTTCTGTTTTCCTGCTTCATTGTCCAGCTTTCACCTGCCTATACAAATTTAAATTATAACTACAGGTCAAGCTGGATAGGGAAAGAGAATACGTGTGACCTGAATGTAGAAGAATGGGCAGGATTCAGCAAAAAGGGAAAAAGAAGAGGGAACCAATAAACGTCTCAAACTATACTTTGGATTTTATGCCCTCAATCTCATTCCTCCCCCAACTCATTTAATTGTACCACCCTTCATCCTTTTGCTTAGACCAAAAGCTAGGGGACAGTCTTTATTTCTTTTTTATCCAATTCTCCACATTCAATCCGTCATCAAATCTTGTCGAATCTCCCTACAAAGTACATCTGGAATCTGACTAGTTTTCATTATCTTACCCATTACCACTCCAGCAAAAGCTAGCATCATCTCCTGTCTGCGTTACTGTAACAGTCTTCTAACTAGTCCCCCTGTCTTCACTCTTGCTCCACTCTCCACTTCTGCAGGGTTATCTCCACAGAGAAGCTGTGGTGAACATTTTAAAAACTTAAATCAATTGCCTCTTCCCCTGGCTAAAACCCTACAACAACATAAAACCCTGCAAAGAGCATAGTCCTCTCTGATCTAGCCCCTGCCTGCCTCAGTCCCCATCACTTGTGACTCTCTCCCTTGCTCTTACACTACAGTCACAAAGTTTTTTCCTTGTTTCAGGATCTTGATGCTTGCTTATGCCTCTACCTGGAACCACTTTGCCTTAGATATTTGCAAGGCTCATTTTTGTTGCTCTTTATTGGTTTTTGTTTTTTCATTATTTAAGTCTCTGCACTAATCTTATTTCCTTGAAGAAAGACTCTTCCTGATCAGCCTCTCACCCCATCCCACATCCTCCTCTATCATTTTTATTTCTTTGTAACAGTGAAATTAGTAATGATTTATGTGTTTTTACCTGGTTATTGACTCATCCACTATAAGGTAAGCTCCAAAATGTAAAGGCTTTGTCTTGTTACCACCATATTCTCATCTCCTAGAGCAGTGTCTGGTGTATAATCATAAATATTGATTAAATTTGTGAGTGAGTGATAAAACTGAAGTATATAAGATATATTGAGTCGGGGAGGAAGGCACTGATTAGGAACAATTGGTTTGGCTGAATTGGAGTTAAATGTAGGATATTCATCAATACATTTATAAAACTAATTAAAAAACTAGATTATGACAGGACTTGAAAAAGAGATAATAGTTATATGTTTTTGTCTTATAAGCTGTTCAGAATTCATTGCTATTCATAAACAAATGAATTAAGATAAAATTACCTGGCAATCTAAAAAGCTGTAGAGGAAGATGGAATAAACACCTAGACTTATTGGAAAACTGCTGAAATAGGGACTTATTTTTATTCCAGTGACTTTTCACTAATTACTACAAAGGACTGTTTAAAAACAATTAATAATAGAGAAAGCTATCATTTACTGACTATTGAACACTAGATAAGGAGCCCTGGTGGCTCAGTGGTTAAAGCGATTGATTACTTACTGAAAGGTTGGCTGTTTGAAACCACCAGAGGCTCCACTGGAGAAAGATGTGACAGTCTGCTTCTGTAGAGATCTACAGTCTTGGCCTATAGTGTCGCTATAAGTCAGTGGGTTTTGGAGTTCAGATACTAGATGGGGTCCTGCTGGTGCAGTGGTTAAGAACTCAGCTGCTAACCAAAAGGCTGGCAGTTTGAATCAAATAGCAGCTCTTTGTGAACCTTATGCGACAGTTCTACCCTGTCCTATAGGGTCGCTGTGAGTCAGAATTGACTTGATGGCCGTGGGTTTGGTTTTGGGTTTTAGACACTAGATACTGTATCAGGCAGGACACAGTATTCTACCCAAAGAGGTGGGTATTAATCTCCACTTTTAACCTATAAAAAAAAAAAACAAGTTTTATGGATTAAATTATGTCCCTCAAAAATATATATTGAAGACCTTATGCCCAGTACCTGTGGCTATGACTTTGTTTGGAAATAAGATCTTTGAAAATATTATCAATTAAATTAACATGAGGTCATATTGGAGTAGGGTGGGTCCTAATCCAACATGAGGGGTGTCCTTATAAAAGAGAATAAACTCAAGGACACATACCAAGGGAAGATGGTCATGTGAGATGGAGGCAGAGATAAGAGTGATTTACAAACTGAGGATGCCAAGGATAGCTGGTTATGCCCAGAAGCTTAGAGAGCAACATGGAGCCCCCAGAAAGAATTAATGTGGCCAATACACGATATTAACACTTCTAGCCTCCAGAACTGCAAAGTACCACATGTTGGGTGGCTCTGTTCTTATAAGCCACCCAACATGCTGTTATTTTTTTTATGGAAACCCTAATAAACTAATACAGATTTTAGTACTGAAAAGTACAGTGCTGATGTAACAAATAACTAAAAATGTGGCAGTTTCTTTAGAATTGGTTAATGAGTAGAGCTGGAAGAGCTTTGAGGCACTTAATAGTAACAGCCTAGATGGCCTTGAAAAGACTGCTGGTAAAATTATGGATGTTAAATGCAATTCTGGTGAGAGATCAGAAAATAGAGAGGACAGCTGTAGAGAAAGCCTCTATTATCTTGAGAATACCTGTATCATCATGAACAGAATATTGCTAAAAATGTGGACATTAAATGTGCTGCTGTAAGGTCTTAAAAAGGAAATGATGAATATGTTATTGGACACTGGAGAAAAGTTGATCCTTGTTATAGAGTGGGAAAAACATGGCTGAATTTTTTTGAATATTTTGTGGAATGTAAAACTTGTAAACTATGAACATGCATATTTAGCTGAAGAGATTTCTAAGCAAAATGTGGTAAGTGCAGTCTAGTTTCTCCATGCTGCTTATAATAAAATGTGAGAAGAAAGAAATAAATTAAGGAATGAACTGTGCAAAATGGAACCAGAACTTGAAGATTTGGAAAATTCTCAGTTTATCCATATTGAAAAAAAATTGAGAAAGTGTGCTCTGAAGAGCACTGCTTGCTGGAGAGATTAGGCCTAAGACTTATAGACGTAACCCACCATGTCAGCAGAAATGCTGCCAGTTTAGACTGAAGAGGGCAGAGACAGGATGAAATGACGGAAAGGCAGTTGTACTCCAGGAATTACATAGGAAGGAAAGAGCTGCTTGACTGTGAACCTATTATCCTTTAAGAAAAGAGAGAATGACCCCTCGAGGGTAGTTCAGCACAAGCTCAGAGGGCACAGGGCCAGGAGGTATGGTCACTATCTCCTTGGTTCCATAGGATGGAGACAGCTTTTGGGTTCTAGAGGATGGGGCTGCTACCTAGGACTGATGGGGCAGGGTCACTGCCCCAGTGGACCAAGAAGATGGTGCCACTGCCCCCATGAACCAATAGAATGGAGCTGTCAGTCTAGTGGGCCCAGGGACAGAGGATTTTTTTAAGCCTTGAAATTCAATGGAATTCGCCCTGCAAGTTTTCAGATTTACTTGGGACTCATGGCCTGCTTTTTGCCTCCAATTTCTCCCTTTTGAGTGGGAATGTCTATCCTATGCCTTTCCCACCACTGTATTTTGGAAGCAGATAACTTGTATTCCAGATTTCACAGGTCCAAAGATGAAGAGGAATTTTGTCCCCGGACAAACCATACTCCAAGTCTCATTCATACCTGATTTAGAAGATGAGATTTGGAATTAAAGTTGATGCTGGAATGGGTTAAGTCTTTTGAGGATTCTGGGAGGGGGGTGATGATCTTTGCATGTGAGAAAGACATGAATTTTGGGGGGCCAGAGGGTGAACTGTTATGAGTTGAATTGTGTCCCCTTATAAGATATGTTGAAATCCTAACCACCAGCAGCTGTGAACGTGACTTTACTTGAAAATAGGTTCTTTGCAGATATAATTGCTAACATGAGGTCATGTCGGAATAGGGTGGGCCCTAATCCAATATGACTAGTGTCCTTTTAAAAAAAGAAGAGACAAAGAAACACAAAGGGAAGGCAGGTATGTAAAGATGAAAGCAGAGATTGGAGTGATCTACAAGCCACAGACCATCAAAGATCATCAGCTTTCACTAGAAGCTAGGAGAGAGGCATAGAACAGATTCTTCCTCAGAGCTCCCAGGAGGAATCAACATGGCCGATACCCTGATTTAGGACTCCTAGCCACCAGAACTGTGAGACAATAAACTTCTGTTCTTATAAGCCACCCAATATGTGGTACTTTGTTATGGCAGTCCTAGAAAATTAATACACTGAAACTCAGAGAACTTAAGTAACCAGTGCCAAGGTCCTAACATTGTAAATTGAAAGCTAGGATGCAAACTACACCTTTACATAAGCTTGTTAATTGAACTTTAACATACATACAGAAAAGTGCACCAATAAAAATGTGCAGCTCAGTGAATTTTCCCAAACTTGACACTTTTGTTCATATATAACATTACCAGTACCGCAAAAGTCCCTTTTGTCTAACTTTTACCATGGCTCAAATTTCTCAGTGTTTTATAGTGGCTGGGACTGCCTCTATCCTTACCTACCATCACTAATATTATTACATTAGCTGATTAATCTCCATTGTGAAGATGAACAAATTTAGGGGATATCTTTTCCCAGTACCAGAAAGGAAATGGTATATCATTACTTGGACACTTGAAAATGCAAAGCCCCAGAGGACTAGAATCTAGACCAGAGTAAGAAGGATGATAAGGGATTTGCAGGACATGGTCTTTGTAGTGAGGTTAAGGGAACATTATTTGCCCAATTCTGTTTAGAGAATAGATTGTACAAATGGCCAGGATAGAGCGTAGACACTTGGGAGGTGATAACACCCAACAGAAAGAGGAGATCTTTAAAGTTGTTAAGGGTGGTACAACGAGGTGTAACAGCCTGAGACTAGACCATTAGGTTAGACATTAGGAAAGCATTTTAAAGTGCAGGGTTGATTAGATTTTGGAATAATTTGCTGAGAAAAGGTAGCTAAATTGCCATCACTGGAAATACTCAAGAGTAGATTAGATGAAATACCTATTGCTATTTATGGCCATAGTAACAAGGTCAAACGTACAGTAACAGAGAGGAGCAAACTCCATGACTCTGGAGATGTTTTCCCCTCTCGACGATAAGATCCACTTGATTTTACAAAACAACAAAAACAAAAACATCATAATTTGTAATATTAAGTCTCAACCAAGGATTCACAAAACAACAAAAATGCATTTCTCCTTATTCTGTTTCTTTTTATGCTAGCTTTTAGAAGGTGGATGTTTGCATCAGTTACGATAATGAAAATGGTGCCCATTTTACATTATAAGGAATTAATTTGCAGCCAGCGTGCTTATATTAACACATTGTTATTTGGTTAGAAAATAGCCTGAGCGGTACTTTGTCTCCTTAATGGCCCTATTTAAACAACTCAGTTTCGCTGCTTTTGCTTAATTTTCATGTTAATTTTAAGCTATTTCCATTCATTTTAGTTTTAACAGTATTTTAAATTTAACAGTATATTGATGTCTACATTTAATTTTTATTTGATTTAGTTTGTTTTATCAAAATGGCTTGATGGGCATTTGATTGTTTTTCAAATAATGCAAAGGCACTGGATTAAATTCCTATGCATAAGATTGAATTCCTATTCAAACGAATGCAAGGGTGGACCCTCTGTATTGGAGGATAGGATGTAAATTCTCTGTAGTAATTCTGAAAATCTCAGAGTACCGTTCCTCCTGTCCAAGCAGGGGAGATTTCAAATAATGACTAATTGCAGATTTTTCTCGGCATTGTTAATTTGCCTTGCTATCTTACCTCATTTAGCCTCCTTCCTGATTTTTGAGTCATTTGACAAATATTAAAGAAAACGCCTATGTACCAGGAACTGTTTTAGAGTTCAGGTGAACCAGTCACTAGTGAGCAAGAATAACGTAGTCCCTACCTTTATGGAACTAAATCTCAGTGGGGGAGACAGACTATAAGCAAACAAACCAAGGAATTTTATTGTTAGCTGCCATCAAGCCAACCTTCAAATCAAAGTGACTCCATGCACAATGGAACAAAACTCTGCCCGGTTCTGCTCCAGCCCCACAATAAGTTGCAGACTGGATCATTGTGATCCATAGAGTTTTCATTGACTGATCTTTGGAAGTAGATCACCAGTCTTTTCTTCCTAGTCTGTCTTAGTCTGGATGCTCCTCTAGAATGTGTTCCTTATCATAGCTACAGGAAAGCCTCCACTGACAGAAGCGTAGTGGTTGCATATGAGGTGTATTGACTGAAAATCGAACCCGGATCTCCTGCATGGAAGGCAAGAAGTCTAACACTGAACCACCAATGTCCCCAACAGGCAAATAAGGGCGTAAAATAATGTCAGGAATTGGTAAGAGCTATGGAGAAAAATAGACATTATCTAGAGAGTCAGTGGAAAAGAGGAAGACCCTCAACGAAATGGATTGAGGTAGTGGCTGCAACAATGGGCTCAAGCGTAACAATGATTGTGAGGATGGCGCAGGACTGTGCAGTGTTTCATTCAGTTGTACATAGGGTTGCTATGAGTCAGAACTGACTCGACGGTACCTAACAACTACAACACAGAGAAGAATTAAGCAAAGTAAGGGAATGGGGAAAGGGTGCATTTTAGGTAGGCAGTGAGGCCTGTCTGAGAAGGAGGCATTTGAGAAGAAACTCGCATTTCTGAGGGGGTGACCCATGTGGACATCTAGGGTAAGAGAATTCTAGGGCGAGGGAAGAGCAGGTATGGGGTCAGGAGACCAGCTGATATATTCCAGGAAGAGTGTCGCTGGCTTGAAGAGAGCAGAGGAACATGTGGAAGGGAATTTCATTTCTCAGTTCCACCTCCCAAGAGTACTCACTCTATGGATTAATGAAATAAGTATGAATATAAGCCACACAGATCCTGCTCAGTGGACCTAAAAGAACAGTTTTCTTGGTGTGAAAAATCTTAATCTTCCTTTTTACTTAATTATTGCCAGGGAAAGATTCAAACTGCTCTAACCTATAGTATTTAAATTAAATCCACTGATGTCCTTCATTAGTTCCTTCCACAAATAATTCACAAATATTTCCTGATTTATCATTATGTGTCAATCGCTGTTTAGGTCTTTATATAAAGTTTCTCTCAAAACCAGAGGGTTTTCTCTTCTTTGTATGTAAATTTAATGTCAAGTAATACAAATTATTTTAAATTAAATGTAATGAGTATATAGATCTACCTTATAAGAAACTGCCCTGTGGCTATTGTTCTTTTATAATAGAAATCTGTTTCGTCTCAATTGTCATTTTAAAAAAATACCCAATATGTTTTATTTTTCAATGACTTCTACATTACTTTGGACTTTACTAGAATTTACCTTTTATCCCTTTTAAATAAATTCATCTCATCTGGATTACTGCAATTCCCTTCTGACTAGCACTTCAGACATTTCAATTATAAATCTTTAGTTAAGGCAGAGTTATTACCTATTTTAAATGTTCATCTCCTATTACTTCTTCAAACATTGGATTTAAGATTAGTTCACTTAAGGAACTAATCTGCTTTTCTGTATTTAAGTTGAATGAATTTTATGGGATCTCAGATCTGACAGATTGAATAAATTTTTTATGGCTGCATGCAGAAAAGATACTGTATATGTGGATACATGGCAAGAGAGTTAGATGTTTTACAGCAGGGGGAAGAAAAGAGAGAGAAAGGAAAACCCACTGAACTTGCAGTAAAAATACCAAGGTTCAGTTCCTGATCTTCCATCAACTGGATAAAGGATCTAGTAAGCCTTTTGAGCTCTTGGAGCTTCAGTTTACTACCATGAATAATAGATTCTATTCTTAGCTTCATGCAATTTTTTGTAAAGTTTAACTGAATTTGGAGTAATGTTTGTTCGGTATTTAGTATCACAGACTTAGGAGTCTAGACCTAGTTGTAACTTAACAGCTTTACCACTTACTGGTTTTACCTCTGTGTCCTTGGGAAAAACAAATTGACCTGAGTCTCAGTTTTCTCATCTGTACAATGGATCTAACAATACCTCCTTTGCTGTGTTTATCTATTGCTATGTAACAAGCCATCCTAAAACTTCATCCTGTAAAATAGCAACCATCTTATTATTCTGTTTTGTGGCTCAGGAATTGGGCAGGGTACAGGAGGGATGACTCTGCTTCTGATCCGTGATTACTGGGGCCATAGCTGAAGATGCTTGAATGCCTGTAATGGCTGGGGCAGCATGACTGAGGCCGTATATCAGGGGCCTTTATTCTGACTGTTGGCTGGGTTCCTTCATTCTTTTCAGTGTCACAGCTACTGGAGATAGAACCAAGATGGCTTCTTCACTCATATGCCTGGTGCTTGGGCTAGGATGGCTGGAACAGTGGGGGCTGGCCACTCTTTCCACATAGTCTGTCCACATGGTTTGCCACAATATGGCTGTCTCAGGGAGGTAGTCAGACGTCTTCAATAGTGGCTAGCTCCCTTTGAACAGAACTTTCCAAGAAGTCCTAGTGGAAGCTGCACGGCTTCTAATGGCCTAGCCTTGGAAGCTTTAGACTATTACTTCCATAAGATTCTATTATTTAAGGAAGTCGCCAAGGCCACCCTATTTTCAAGAGGAGAGGGAGACTAGACTCTGCCTCTCAATGAAAGAATGGTATGAGCATATGTGGGGGAAAATTTGATGGTAGCCATCTTGGAGATAAGTTGCCACATTCTTCAGAAGACTGTTTTAAGGATAACAGCTGACTTATGCAATGTGCCTTTCACTCAGTAAACAGTGGCTATTATTATATTGTTGTATATTTTGTATATTTGTATATTTTAAAGAACTTGGTACTTATAAGGTACTTATACTTGGTGGCACCTAACAACAACAATGTTTTTGTTGTTGTTAGGTGCCATCAAGTCAGTCTCAACTGATAGAAACCCTATGTACAACAGAACAAAACACTGACCTGTTCTGCGCCATCCTTGGAATCACTGTTACGCTTGAGCCCATTGTTGCAATTACTGTGTCGATCCATCTCGTTGAAGGTCTTGTGCTTTTTCGCTGACCCTCTACTTTACCAAGCATGATGTCCTTCTCCAGGGACTGACCCCTCCTGATAACACATCCAAAGTATGTGAGACGTAGTCTCACCATCTTTGCTTCAAAGGAGCATTCTGGCTGTACTTCTTCCAAGACAGAGTTTTTCGTTCTTTTAGCAGTCCATGGTGTATCCAATATTCTTCACCAACACCACTATTCAAAGGTGTCAGCTCTTCTTCGGTCTTCCTTATTCATCGTACAGCTTTCGCATGCATATGAGGTGATTGAAAACACCTTGGCTTGGGTCAGGCATACCTTAGTCTTCAAGGTGACATCTTTGCTTTTCAACACTTTAAAGAGGTCTTTTCAGCAGATTTGGCCAATGCAATGCGTCTTTTGATTTCTTGACTGCTGCTTCCATGGGTGTTGACTGTGGATCCAAGTAAAATGAAATCCTTGACAAATTCAATATTTTCTCCACTTATCATGATGTTGCTTATTGGTCCAGTTGTGAGGATTTTTGTTTTCTTTATATTGATGTGTAATTCATACTGAAGACTGTAGTCTTTGATCTTCATCGGTAAATGCTTCAAGTCCTCTTCACTTTCAGCAAGCAAGATTGTGTCATCTGCATGATGCAGGTTGTTAATGAGTCTTCCTCCCATCTTGATGCCCCATTCTTCTTCTTAGAGTTCAGCTTCTCGAATTATTTGCTCAGCATACAGATTGAATAGATATGGTGAAAGGGTACAACCCTGACACACACCCTTCCTGACTGTAAATCACACAGTTCTGTTCGAACAACTGTCTCTCGATCTATGTATGGGTTCCTCATGAGCACAATTATGTGTTCTGGAATTCCCATTCCTCACAATGTTATTCATAATTTGTTATGATACACACAGTTGAATGCCTTTGCATAGTCATTACTTATGGAAAAAAGAAATAAATCACTTTTCCCTTTCTTTCCTTTTTAAAAAAATCAATATAAACATAATTTTAACGGTTTGTCCCATGCACAAGGTAGCTATTTCCACATTTTAAAACAAGATTTGAAAGAAGCAGAAATCATTGTAGCTTGCTTCCTATATGAGAAGTCTGAAGCCTAGAAAGACAGAGAAAGCTTCCAGTCATATGCAAATAGTATCCCTATCGAGTGACAATGATTATATTGAGGACGGCAAATACACAGGCAGTCCCCGGATTACGAATGAGTTCCGTTCCTAAACCTGTATGTAAATCGGAACAGTTAGGTATGGTTCATATCTAATGTCAGTCAAATGTTTGTCTTAGAATATAGTATATAGTGTACTTTCTATGCATAAAAAACGTTAAAGAAACACTTCCAGATACACTAAAACATCTTTAATATAATAATATAGTAATAATAATAATGTTTTGATGAGCGCGGCAAAGCAGCACCCATTTGTTATTACAAACCATTGTATGTACCTTCTCCACAGTTGAAGAGATACCGACAGGGCAAACATTACCCAAAATACTCAGAAGACTGTTCTATAAAATCTTTGCGATCAATTAGATACTTTATTTTAGACTCTGCACTAAAAAATCTGTGTTGTACCACCCTGTGGCATTTCTGCTGGGTTTTGAACTCTCCTCAGCAGAGGCAGGGAGGGTTGGGGGCATGGGTAGGATGGTGTTGGGGCCAGAGGGATTTACCTCATCACCTCCTCACCTGACGTGTCAATCCCATGTGCCAACTATGAGGTCCCTGCCTCGGGAGTGCAACAGAGAAAGTACCACTCAGGATGTGCTAAGAGGGAGCCTGGGGCCCAAGGGTTGGGAAGAGGACGCTTAGGGTTAGGGAAACCCAAGTCAGAAATTCTCCATGGACCCACAGAAACAATACGGACATACAGAGGTCAGGAATCTGAGACGGCCTCCCCCCGCCCCCCACCTCCCCAGCCACCAAAAGGCCAAGAGCCACTGCAATAATGAAATCCCACACGTGTGAGGCAAGGGAGACAGAGGCCCTGAGAGGTGCTTCGATGGCCCAGGCTGCACAGCACGGAGGGCCCAGTGGGATGGGGGCGGGGGGGCAGAGCTGGGTAAGGGGACGCCGGGCCGTGTGCTCAGCGCAGCGCGCTGACACGTTGTACTTGGAGAACATGTAGTGCACCTCGCCCACGTCTGGCCACCGGTGGCCACCACCTACAGGCCTGCTGTGTGGAGCGGAGGGGCGGTGCTTGGGGCAGGAAGACGGTAAGGCCGGCCCTTTCCAAGCTTCAAGGGAGGCGAGTACATGTGGGTTGTCCACTCGCTCCTCTGGCCGTGGCTGGGTGCGCAATGTAGCAGGGGCCCGCCCCACGTCAGCTGTCGCCCATGGATTGGCTGCGGCACCTTGGCACGTTGGAGAAGCGCCACCTGTCGTAGGATCCCTGGGGCCGGAACACTGAGTCAATTTTTCCTGCTAGGCTCTGGGGCATGGTTCGTACTTGACATACTACCACGCCTTCCAGTCCTCAGTCCCCGTAATATTGCTCATTACTTGTAATGCCGTTTGCTGCTGAGGCAGGAGGAAACCAGAGAGAATCCTCTTCTGATCCAAAGGAACCAGAAATGCCCTTGCTGAGAACCCTGATTGATGAGTGACCCCTCAACTATGAAGGGCCCGTTTGGGTAACTACAGCTGCATAGCAGTGATGTTATTATTATTATTTTAAATTGTGATGGAAATATACACAACAAAACATTCACCAATTCAATAATTTCTGCATGTATAATTCAGTGACATTGATTACATTCTTCATGGTGTGCAAGCTTATTATCCTATCCTTTTTGAAATCTTTCCCCCACCACTAACATAAACTCAGTGCTCCCTAAGCAAAAACTCCCCTTTTCCCCTGCCTCCCACCCCTGGTAACCACTGACATATACATTTCGTGTATTTATCCATCTGTTGATGGACATACTGGTTGTCTCCACATTTTGTCTACTGTGAAAAGTGCTGCAAGGAACATTGGTGTACAGGGGGATGGTATGTTTTTATCTCTACCTTGAATTGAAGAAAAAACCCAAACCCATTGCCCGTTGAGTCTATTCCGACTCATAGTGACCCTTTAGGACAGAGTAGAATTGCCCCATAGAGTTTCCAAGGAGCAACTGGTGGATTTGAACTGCTGACCTTTAGGTTAGCAGCTGTAGCACTTAACCACTATGGCCCCAGGGTTTCCATAGTGACCCTAGAGGGACATAAATACCGAATGGGACACTGTTTTGTTAATTAGAATAAAAAGGTATCTACTTTATGTCTAGGAGTGGGTATTAGACACTGAGAAACAGAAGCAAAGCTATGACCAAGAGTAACAGGCAGATTTGTTTAGAAATCCCTAAACTACCTAAAGGGAAGGTTCTTGGTATTTGAATTAAAATATGGGGTAATTGTTTACTGGGTAAATATTCATTTGATAATTAGCTATGCATTGAAATAACATACGATAGATTTTCATTTGCTGTTTCTATATGTTGTCAAAATAGTCAATTTAGTAAAGAAAATTTCATCAAAACAGTTGTTAGATACAAAGTATTGATCATTCACATTTGGTAACCATTAGTCAAGTGAAGCTGTTGAGCACTTGAAATGTGGATAATGCAACTGATGAAGTGGACTTCTAATAGAATGGACTGCCATAAAAGCTATTGTATTAAAAATTTGAGTTAAATACAATGTTCGTAATAAAAAATGCATGAAATACTTTGCGACGCTCATGAAGTGTTTCTTAAGTGTTTTATATGCATAGAAATGTAAGATATACACTGTATATTAAGACAAACGTTTTAAGTGTTTTATATGCATAGAAAGGTAAGATATACACTGTATATTAAGACAAACGTTTTAAGTGTTTTATATGCATAGAAAGGTAAGATATACACTGTATATTAAGACAAACATTTTAAGTGTTTTATATGCATAGGAAGGTAAGATATACACTGTATATTAAGACAAACGTTTGACTAACTGACGCTAAATATGAACCGTATGTATCTATTCCAACTTACCTATAAATTCGACTTAAAGATGGATTTAGGAATGGATCTCGTTTGTAACCCAGGGACTGCCTATATAAGAGGCTTTATGGAGGCATGTGGCCTTCACATAAGACTTTAATGATGCATAAGTCTTCAGTGGTGGACAAGATTTGGGTAAGAAGGGAATGAAGAGAACACGGAGTGTAAGAGTAAAAGAGTAAACCATACAGACAAAATTGCAAAATATATGTAATAATCTTGCTTACTGTAATTTATCTAAAGTTAATTTCAAATCCATATTCTTCTGGGTAGAAAGACTGATGTGAGGGCAGGAGTGTGAAAAAAATACAAAATGATTAAATACTTTCAGTATTCTATAGCCATTGGTAGGCAACATTGGGAGGAAGAGGAAACAAGAAATTGGTTTGACTGCAATGGAGAATATGTGATGAGAAGTTGAAACAGGAAATGAATTTCAACGGATAGATGTGGCAAAGTTAAATTTTACCAGAGCCCTATCTCAAACCCACCAAGAGTCACCTCGAAAGACAGGCCTGGCGATCTGCCTCCAAAAGTCACATCCTTGAAAACTATGGAGCAGCTCTAGTCTACGTACAAGAGGTTGCCATGAGTCAGGATCGTCTTAAAGGTAGCTAACAACAAAAGCAATGATCCTGCAAAGCAGCAAGGTTAAATCAATCCACCCTCCCTTTTGTGTTCTACAAACGACTGACCAAGATGGTCTCAGTAATCTCCTATGTAAATAAACTTTAGACAGGCTTCTTCCTGCATTATCTCCCTAATCTTCCTCTCTCTCAGTCTTTACAGTCTCTAAACCAGAGAATCTCTTATCTCCCTATCCCTCCCCTCAGGTCTCCTGGGATCCCGGCAGACTTATCACTAGAAAAGAAAACATTCTGAGTCAAATGACCCTAATGGAAAACTGAGTAAAATACTTGCTCATCCCTGTGATCAACCCTCTCTTAACTTTCTTTTAAAAATCTTGCAATCTTTTGGTTCAGTAGAGTTGAGATCTGTCTTAGTTCTATGGCAACATTGCAATAATCTTCCCACCCCTATCCTCCTCTCCATTTTTTTTTTTTATAGTTTATTTTTGCTGCTGTTGTTGGGAACATACACAGCAGAACATAAGCCAATTCAACCGTTTCTACGTGTGTAATTCAGTGACATTGATTACAGTATTTTTAAGCAAATAATGTGTGCCTTCTATGTTTGTTTGCCAACTGTGCCCTCCCCCCATGAGGTATTTTCATAAGAGCTGCTGTGCCAAGTTTTTTTTTTTACATGTTGCTGTAAAAAAAATTAGTATAGCGTGCTTATGAAAATACCTCACAGGGGAAGGGCACAGCTGTCAATTAAACGTAGAAGGCCTGCATTATTTGCATAAAAATATGGTACAGTCTTTGAGTTGTGCATCCATTCTCACCCTCCTTTTCTGAGTTGTTCCTCCTCCATTAACATAAACTCATTGCCCCCTAAGGTTCCTATCTAATCTTTGGAGTTGCTGTTGTAATTTGATCCCATATAGATAGATCTTAAAAGAGCACAATGCTCAAAGCAGACATTCTGTACTAGTTAAGCTAAACTATTGTTTGGTTTTAAGAAGACTTCAGATCCCACCTCCCTTTTTTGAAATAAGCCTTTTGAAAAAGTCATCCTCTCCTGTTTTAACATTTTCCAGTGTAATTTTTTTTGACAGATGCTTCTGAAGTGCGATGGATTGCTTTTGTGTGGCCTTTCTCACCATGGTCTTATAACTCTCACCGAATGATTGGGTGGGACCATGCTGATAAGGTATATGGAACCCTCATGAATGGATTCTCAGTTTAGCCATCCTGCTAGGCTTAAAAATGAGCCATTCAGAGGTGAACAAGAGAGGCTCTCACCACCACCAAGGAAGAAGAGCCAAGAATGGAATGTGTCCTTTGACCCAGGATCCCTGTGCTGAGAAGCTCCTGGAACCAGGAAACTGAGAGAAAGAGAGAGAGAAACAAAGAGAGAGAAAGAGAGAGAGAGAGAGCTGTAACACTGAAGATGGTGAGAAGAGTGGCAGAGAAACAGTGGCAGGAGAGACTGGCAGGAGATGGCGCAGTGGGCTTCCCAGCCCACGAAGCAATAAAGCTGAGTGTCTTTGGGCCGAGGCTTACTGGTGGAGTGGGGTGCCTCTAGGCACTTACTGGTACAGCTAAAAGAGCTTTGTAACACTTGCCCAAGCAGAGCAGAGGCTGAGCAGCCAGAGAGAGGCACTCCTGTGGCACGGCTGGAAAGAGGTCGTCCTGATGGAAGAACTGTATCCTGAGTGTTCCTGAAGCTGAATTGTAACCTATTACTTCGCTAGTAAATCCCGTAATTGTTTAAGTATTGTCTGTGAGTTCTGTGCGGCCATTGCAATGAATTTTCAAAGCCAGTAGAGAAGTAGAGAGTGCCATGGGAGGGATGGTTGGTGTCAGAATTCGTAAAGATGGCAGAGAGAGGAGGTATGTCTTACCTCCGCCTCATAGGAATCAGCCTTGAGCTGTTGATCTTGAGTCTCCTTCCCCCTTGTGAAGTTAGAGGAGGTCAAATGCTGCCCCCATGCCATTTTTACACTTTCTAATGACAGAGAGTGCTGGAACCCAAAGTCAGGACTTAGCTTTGATGAGGTAGAAAATAGGAGTCTATTGAAAGTTTTTGAGAAGGGCAATAATGTGATGAAAAAAGGTGTTTTAGTAAGATTCTTGCAGAAATATTTTGCATGTTTGTTTAAAGAAAAGAGGAGCTGAAGTGAAAAAATAATGAGCAAGGAAACGGTGGCTGTACTCTAGATGGGAGATGAAGAGAGTCTGGCTGTGTGTAGAGAGTGATATAGGAATGGAGGGGTATAGATGACTTAGCCTAGGTAACCACTCTAGATTCCACTTTTTAGTTAATGTAGCCTTCTAGAAATTATTCAAATTGCCTTGCCAGTTTAAGCTCCTTTATTAATATTATGATTATAGCCATACTTGAAATACTTCCCCACATTTCTAGGGACTGGGGACAGTACAGTATAAAGTACACAAGCTATGGAATCAACTTGGCGTGAGTTCAAATTCTGCCGCTGATCCACAGTTTATATAGCTTCTTCTAGCCTCACTTTCCTCATCTAAAAATAAGGACATTAATATTGTTTGATGATTCGAGAAAAAATAATGTATTTAAATATTCAGCATAGCATAGTAAGAGTCAGGATAGTGCAATAGTATTCTAATCATTAAGTTCCATGAATCTAAATATGGAGCTCTGTGATACCAGAGAGTGAGAGACTTCAAGGGATTTTCTAAGGATCCAATCATGACCTCCATGATTCACAACTAAAACTCAAAGAGAAACAAAAGAAAGTAAGTCTTGACCTTTGACTTTACAAGGACCTGAGTCCTGAAGGTTGAAGGATTTTTTAATGGCAACTTTGACTCTACCAGACTTTGTCTTACCTGCTGACTCTAGAACCCAATGACTGTTTAAACGCAACTCCCCCTTGAATGTGTTTCACTGGTTCAATTTCAAGTCTTTCCTAAAGCGCCCCGCTCCAAAGAAGTGGTTAAACTCTACGATAGCCAACATCAGTATTGTCTCTGGATATAACTAAATTCGACCACCAGCACACTGTGTTCAGATATCCCCTGATGTTGGTGATGGAGCTTTGACCTAGGTTCAGATTCTTGCAGCCATCTAATTATAGAGACGCCAACTTGCTGATGAACTTAGTAATGTTTTTCTCTGTTCCTCACTAATGTACTTGCAACATCCTGTTCGTTCTTTTGTTACAAAGGCTGTGATCATTAGGTGACTTATTATACTGAATTGAACTGGGAAGATTTTTTTGTTTTTAAGGTGAACAAATACCTAACATTTGCCAGCCAATTCTTTATGATTAGGAACACCATAGGCCCTGTCTGGTAGATATACTGCTACATTGTCTGAGGAAGTCATTTGATTTCTCTTCATACTTTTATTGCATTCTGTACACAGATAATATACGTATCTCTTGATTTGCTTTGTTAGAGACTGTAAATGAAACTTCAGAAAACCATCTTGAAAATCATGTAGTGAAACAAGAGTTGGAAACATTTTTTTTCTCCTTATCATCATTGTTGCTTCCAGTTGAATAAATGTACATTTCTTGCTGACTGCAAAAAAAGCCATTAAAAAGCTGTTCCCAGCTAAAAGGTTTCAACACATAGGGAATTATATCACTTGCTTTATTCCCCCCCACCCCCAGCACAGACACGCATGCTTATAATAGCCAAATCAGAGAACATTTGTTTGAATGATCTGTAATCAGCACTGCTGTTGTCAGTGAAAGTTGGGAACAGTTCTACAACCCTTAAAATCTTAAGCCTGGAAAACTGCATGTATTACTTTCAATTTAAGCACAATTAGTATAATGCTAATATTTTCTTAAAATAAAAAAGGATAAATGTCTTGTTAATAAGTCTGCCAACTGGGAATGCAATCTGATGATTAAAAACGCAATCTGAATGTTGTTGTTAGGTGCCTTCGGGTCGTTCTGACTCCTAGCGACCCTATGTACAACAGAACAAAACACTGCTTGATCTTGTGCCATCCTCACAATCATTACTATGTTTGTGCCTGTTGTTGCAGCCACTGTGTTAGTCCATCTCCTTGAGAGTCTTGCCCTCTTTTGCTGACCCTCTACTTTACAAGCATGATGTCCTTCTCTAGAGACTCATCCCTCCTGATAACATGTCCATAGTATGTGAGTCGTAGTCTCACCATCCTTGCTTCTAAGGAGTATTCCAGCTGTACTTCTTCCAAGACAGATTTGTTCATTCTTTTAGAGTCCATACTGTATTCAGTATTCTTCTCCAACACCACAATTCAAAGGTGTCAACTCTTCTTCGGTCTTCCTTATTCATCGTACAGCTTTCGCATGCATATGAGGTGATTGAAAACACCTTGGCTTGGGTCAAGCATACCTTAGTCTTCAAGGTGACATCTTTGCTTTTCAACACTTTAAAGAGGTCTCTTCAGCAGATTTGGCCAATGCAATGCGTCTTTTGATTTCTTGACTGCTGTTTCCATGGGTGTTGACTGTGGATCCAAGTAAAATGAAATCCTTGACAAATTCAATATTTTCTCCACTTACCATGATGTTGCTTACTGGTCCATTTGTGAGGATTTTTGTTTTCTTTATGTTGAGGTATACTCCATTCTGAAGGCTGTGGTCTTTGATCTTCATCAATAAGTGCTTCAAGTCCTCTTCACTTTCAGCAAGCAGGGTTGTGTCATCTGCATATTGCAGGTTGTTAATGAGTCTTCCTCCAATCCTGATGCCTCATTCTTCTTCATATAGCCTAGCTCCTCAGATTATTTTCTCAGCATACAGATTGAATAAGTATGGTGAAAGGACACAATCCTGACACACACTCTTCCTGATTTCAAACCACGCAGCGTCCCCTTGTTCCTTTCGAATGACTGCCTCTTGGTCTGTCTACAGGTTCCACATGAGCGCAATTAAGTGTTCTGGAATTCTCATTCTTTGCAATGTTATCTATAATTTGTTATGATCCACACAATTGAATGCCTTTGCATAGTCAAAAAAAAAAACAAAGGTCAACATTTATCTGGTATTCTCTGCCTTCAGCCAAGATCCATGTGATATAAGCAATGATATCTGAATAACACATACCAAATACAAAAGGAGAAGTGAAACAAACAAACAGAAAACCAGTAAATTCATTGGAGAAGTGGAACAACCTGGGAGAGTAAGATGGATGGTACTAGAAATTTAGTCATATTATCATATCTTTTTTCTCTAGCAACTGCCCTACTTCTTGCTACAAATTTCAGGTTAATATCTCTTTATTATCTCATTTGTAACCCATAGCTTGAATTTTAATTTTAAAATAATGAAAGAATTTCACAAATCAGTGTATTTCTAATTGACATCCATTTACTCAGCTTAAGAGAACATTTAACTTGGGTTGTTAGGCAACTGGACTGTTTTTATACTGTGCCGTGTAAGTTATTCCGGAAGAACAAGAACTAACATTTGCGTGGGTTTTAGAGTTTACAAGATGCCTTCACCTAAAGTCTCATTTTTGTCTTCACAATAATCCTGTGAGGTAGCTGGTGAGGTGGCCAGAGGCATTGCTCTCCAAGGGATAATATATCATTGATTTATCATTATATACCCTCTTTCTCTGCCAACTCTACTCCTCTGAGGCATTCTTTTTCTAAAATATAGAGACTTTCCTGGAGATGAACATTCATCCTATGTGGACAGGTTCCCCCTTAGGTTACTTCTCTGTGTGCAGTAACATTGATGTATATTTCTCTTGAAATACAATATAAGGAAAAGGAAAACCTGTAATCTAGGTCTCCAGGAAGGGTTGAATAGCACAAGATCGAAAACTACTCTATTGTGTGGACTTGGCAAAAAGTACGATACATTTCTATGCAAGGAATTTTCAAAACAACTCTCAGATATTATGGTGAGGGGAAGGGGAAGAACTCAATATACTCAATATTTTGCAAAATGCATTTGTCCTTTTATTTAAATGGTTTTTTTTTTAAAAATTAAAGTGAATTTTGCTATAAGAAAATCAACAGTAGTTGAAATGAGAGTAAGAGCTATGTTGCTCTGGCTAAACATCTTTTTTTTTTCATGAAGTCAAATGCTGACCACAATACGTCCCACTCTGGACAAATAAAATCATAAGAAGGTTTGCTGGTTGTGTTTGCATGGAGATTAGCGTGGGTCAAAAGGAATGGTTCAGGATTCAGTTGGGTTCAGGTAACAAATTGCTTATCTTAACTCTCAGGAGTAGGCTAAACTTGATTTTCTTTACCTCCAATTTCATTTGGAATCAGGAAGTGTGGAAATATGTTTGTAGAACTGCACACGTACATGTACTTAAATTAGTTACACGAAAGAGGCAGTGTTTATGAATTTTTTAAAAGTAGGAGTTAAAAGTTTGAGTCGCTTCTAACTTTATTCAAAACTGCTTCCATAGTATTATGGATAAAAAAAATTATTCAGTTATATTGTAAAGAGTTTACAATTAATCGCATTTTTTCAAAATGTAAATAGTATTTTTTATTACAAAAATAATATATTCATTTTGTGAATATTTCAGGGAAGCATAAAGAAGTGAATAAATCACCAATAATCCCACCACATAGAAATAACTTCTCATAACGTTTTATTATAATCCTTCAAAAATTTCTATTACTTCTATATTCTGCAATTACTCCTTCTAATCATGAGGTTCAATATTCAGTGCAATGAAGGGCAGTAGATAATAGAAACTAAAGAAGCAGAAGGGAGACCAGAAGATGTAGCAACATTTAGAGCCAAGACAAGTTTCATGTTATAAATCAAGCAAGAGTTTAAAAGCAGTTGAAGGCATGGTACCATCTGCTCTTACTCCAGATGTATCCAGGTAAGAAACGAGAAGCTTTATCTTGTGAACATGAAATGCCTGAGAGTATGTAAAAGTTATGTAAAAGAAAAGCACAGAATCTGACATTTTAAAGAGATATGGAATCGGAATATACTATCCTATTAAGAAGCCCTGGTGGCACAGTGGTTAAAGCTCTGGGCTACTAACCGAAAGGTTGGTGGTTCCATCAGCGGCTCAGCAAGAGAAATGCAGCAGTCTGCTTCTGTAAAGATTTGCAGCCTTGGAAACTGAAATAGGACAGTTCTACTTTGTTCTATAGGATAGGGTCACTATGAATTGGAATCAACTCGACAGCAATGAGTTTTTTTGTTTGTTTTATCCTATTACTGAGTACTTTTAAATTTACAAATCTCGGTGCTGGTAAATTGTTACCTAATTTTCATCCCCTTGAAAGAGTTTATGAATTTTCGTAGGTGAAAGCATGTCTTTTATAAATAGTAACAATAGCCTCTAACTTTACCATAAACTGTTAAGGAAATGTTAAATACATGATTTTCTTCTCAGTGATTTTTTTTTCTCAGTGATTTCTTTTGTCATCTAGTCCTTGCTTCACTTAATTATTGGATCCTATCATGTGGCAATAGGCTTAAGCATAACAGCGACTGTGAGGATGGCGCAGGACAGGGCAGTGTTTTGTTCTGTTGTACGTGAGGTGACTAATGAGTTGGAATTGAAATGACAGCACCTAACAACAACATCATGTTGTGGAGGGACCACAGGAGGGACCAATCCCTGGAGAAGGACGTCATGCTTGGTGAAGTATAGGCTCAGAGAGAAAGAGGAGGACCCTTGACCAGGTAAATTGACACAGTAGCTGCAACAATGAGCTCAAACATAGCAACCATTGTGAGAATGGTGCAGGACCAGGCAACATTTTGTTCTGTTATACACAGGGTCGCTGTGATCTGAAACCAACTCAATGGCACCTAACAACAACAACATTACGTTGCGGGCATTGTGCTGGGCATCATCTCGTTTGCTAGCTCTGCCTTTGCAGAGTGACTCAGAGAAGAATCTGCACTTCCTGTCAGTGCTCCAGTTGTCTTCATCCACCCCTTCTTTAGTCGTATTAGCAAGTGAACTCACTCTTCCTACTGGATCAAAGAATTAATGGAGTTGCAATGGTCAGCTAGTTATCCCCTTCACCTTCTGCAAAGTGTAGCATTTCGTGTATACTCAAGGAGAGTAATAGTATAGTGTAGTCACAATGGCTTCTCTCATCTTTGGTTTCACAACTGGGCAGATCATTAACTGATATGAAATGTGAGGTCAAATACTGATCCTTTAGGATTACGGTTTACAACAAAGGATGGATGGACTACCACAAAAGAAAGAGCCCTAGGGAACAGCAGGATGCAGTGGCTTGTTTTTTAATCAGAAGCAAATTACAGTGTAGGAAATCACAGAACTCTGTTAGTCACTGGTGAAGATTTTTTTCCCCCGGTGACTGCCATGAAGTTTTTTTCACTTGATTAACAAATAGAATCATAGAAGGAGGTACCCTGAATTATTCACTTGTAATCCCCTGACTTAAATATGTAGCAAAATTAATATTATAAATGTAAATAGTACTAATAGAAGGGAAAGTCACCATGATTTTTTGTTTTATATATATTACCATGACCTATCATGAAGGCATCTTTTGCCTTTGACACTTTTCCAAACTACTGTTTACTTTACTGATATATCTGAGAAGAGGATGGATCAACTCTAGGGTGCTCTTAGTCTTAAACTCTATAGGTTGCAATTCAGTTGATCTCTTTTACACATTAGAAACGCTGTTATATCTACTTGTCAAAGATGACTTATTCACACAGAATTTCTCTGCTCTCTGAATTAAATGTGTCCCTTCTCCTTGTTGAAAGTAGTTCTTCACTAATACCTCCTACATCCTTAAAGGCTTTTCTCCATTAATTATGTTCTTTCTTTTGTACCTTTAACCTTTTCCTCTTTACAATTTCCACTTACCTATAAACGTGTTTAGTTTTCCCTTTCTCTAACAAGACTTTTTCTGTAACTCTCTTGAGATACTGTTTTATGTGTCACCTAAACATCTGGGTAGAGTGCTTGACCAGTCACTCTTTGCTTTGTTTAATAGCTGATGAATTCCTCCAACAACTGGCACTGCACTTGCTCCTTTGAAGGTACCTGTTGCCCCTGAAGCACCAGATCCAAGTCTGTTCTTGGTCTTCACCATCCTGGAGCAATTTGTGGCATTTGACACCTTTGACTAAATCCTACTTCTCTTCTTCTTTGGCTTTTGTGACTCCATATCTTTGAGTTTTCCCCTTGTCTTTCTGGAGAGTTCTCTTTTACTGACTTCTCTATCAATTCTGTATTTGTAAACCTGCAAGAAATGTCATTACCTTAACCCTTTTATCTTATTGGTCTATGTTCTGTCTCTAAGATATCCCAGTGATAGAATTTTCACTATAAGCACTGTGAAGAAGACTCCAAATCAATATCTTTACCTCCATTCTGAACTATACACACAAACACAGCTTCTGGCTAAATATCAAACATATTATTTTTCCAGCTCTGCAGATCAAACTGCTCTTTCTTTGGGTTTCTTTCCCATTTGTGTTAATGGCTCCACTATCTCCCAATCACCCAAGCTAAAAAAAGAGAGGAGCCATTCCCTATTCTTTGGCCCCTAAATCCAATCAACATTAAATTCCATTAATATCACCTATTTGATATTTGATATCTCAAATTTGATATCTCCTCCATTTGAATTTCTGTAATCAGTTCCTTGATTTAGTCCCTAGTTGCTTCTTACCGGGTCTAAATATTCTATCAGTCACCTGATCAGTCTTTATACCACTTTTATGACCATCTTTAATATATCCTAAATACCATTGACATATCAATATCTCTTAAATGTAACTGATCATTCCGTTTCACTACTCAAAATTCAGCTGTCTTCCAGTGCCTATTAAATTCTGTAAAAACCCTCTGATTTCATGTGACTTGATTCTTCGAACATCCCATAGAATTTATTCATGGGGTTCCTGTGACAAATATCACTTTCTACCATCTCTTGTAACTACTTATATTTTATAATATTTTTCTGTACTTACTGGCCATTTGTTCATCTTCTTTGGATAAATGTCTATTCAAGTCCTTTGCCTATTTTTAAACTGAGTTGTTTGTTTTTTTACCGTTGAGTTGTGAGAGTCATTTGTATATTCTGGATATAAAATCCTTATCAGATATATGATTTCCAAGTATTATCTCCTATTCTGTAGGCTGTCTTTCTACTTTCTTCATGATGTCCTTTAACAGACAGAAGTTTCTAAATTTGATGAAGTTCTGTTTACTTTTTTCTTTTGTTCCTTGTGATTTGGTGTCACATCTAAGAATTCTATTGACAAATACAAGGTCCTGAAGAAGCACCCCTATGTTTTGTTCCAATCATTTCATGTTTTTAGCTCTTTTATTTAGGTCACTGATCTATTTCGAATTAGTTTTCACATATGGTATGAGGTACAAATTCAACTTCATTCTTCTGCATGTAGAAATCCAGTTATCCCAGAACTATTAGTTGAAGAGATTCTTTTTTCCCTGCTGAATGAACTTAGCACCTTTGCTGAAAATCAGTTTGTCATAGATGTATGTGTTTATTTCTGGACTCTCAATTCTATTCCATTGGTCTATATGTCTATCCTTGTATCAGCAGCAGAAGCCCTGGTGGCTCAGTGGTTAAGTGCCAGGCTGCTAAACGAAAGTTCAGTGGGAGAAAGATGTGGAAGCCTGCTTCTGTAAAGATTACAGCCTTAGAAATCTTATGGGGCAGTTCAGTTCTGTCCTAGAGGGTCACTATGAGTCCAAAAAGACTTGATGGCACACAACAACATATCAGTAGCACACTGTTTAGATTACCGTAGCTTTGTACTATATTTTGAAGTGGAAAGTGCGAGTCCTTGTACTTTATTCTTCTTTTCCAAGAATGTTTTGGCTCTTTAGGGCCTATATGTCTTGATCCCTGACTACACTGTACCGTACTTGACACAAACAGAGCAGCTATTCAATAAATTATTAAAGATAATATATATTATTGAATATAGGAATATTTTATGTATTTAGAGAATGGAAAATTGTGTGCGCACACGTGATCTTCCATGTATGTTTATTGTCTTATTTAATCTCTTGATAAAATTGTAATGAATGGAAAAGAAATGTATTTCCTAAACTCTCATTGCACTCATTCTATACCTGATACCAAAAGTCGGTTAAGGTATTATTCAAAAGTTCATTTCTAAAGAGAGTATAGCACTGTTTATAGTCTTAGTGTGATGTCATTGTTCATATTTAAAATATGATGCATCGGTCATACCATTTGTATAAAAGTGATAATTTACTTCAAACCACCAAACAAAAAATACAATTAATACTAATGCAAGATTTTTTTTGGCTGTAATTTTACCAAGGGTATTATTTTATTTCACATTTCTTCAATGGATAAATATGCCAGTAGAAAATTGGTGAAAATATATGAATAAGATAATTGCAAAAAAAGAAATACAAGTTTCAGTTGGTAAAAGAAAATAAATTCAACCTTTTTAATAATACAAAAGCAAATTAAAAGGAAGTATCTTTTAACATTATCAGTTAGAAAGATTAAAAATTGGTAAATCCAGATATTGGTGAGGATTCCAAAAAATGGTAACATCAATAAACTTTTTGGTATAAATTTATTGTATAACTTCTTAAAAAATAATATATTTGAAAACTTAAAATATACAAACACTTGGTCTGACCCAGGAAATCCACTGGTATGACTATATTCTAAGAAAATGATTGAGATTGTGCTCAAGCATTTAGCTTTCTGGATATTTATCACAGCAATGTCAGTAATATAAAATTGGAAAAGAAAAATGAGAGGCATAAAGATTGGAAGGGAAGATATAAGAAAACTGTCATTATTTACAGTAATATGATCAGTTTTGTAGATAATCCAAGAGATCAACAGGAAAGCTATTAGTTCTAGTGAGAAAATTGTCCAAGTCTGCTGGATACAAGATCAACTAACAAAAATCAATAACCTTCTCCTATGGAATAATAATAATGGCAATAACTAGCTAGAAAATATATCATTTGCAATGACAAAGGAATGCATCAGACATTTATGGGAGGATGATTTGCAGAAATAGAAGTCAGAAACAAACCCATATATATGGGAATTGATATGTAAAGGTGGTAAC
Organism: Trichechus manatus latirostris; assembly: GCF_000243295.1. Taxonomy (NCBI): domain Eukaryota; kingdom Metazoa; phylum Chordata; class Mammalia; order Sirenia; family Trichechidae; genus Trichechus; species Trichechus manatus. Next base: position 11,546,930 of record NW_004443998.1, read on the forward strand.
ACAAACCAATGGGGAAGGAATAAATTATTTAGTAGTGTTGGAAAAACTGGTATTCTATATAGGAGAAAGAGTTTTAATCCATTTCTTACATTATATACAAAGGAACATTCTATATGAGTTAAAGACCTAAATCTGAAAGAAGAAGACTATAAAATTAATGGAAGAAAATCTAGAAGAATATTCTAGCAACCTTGGGGTGAGGAAGGACGTTTTACAGAAGGTTGCAAAAGTAAAAATCTTTGAGAAAAAAATAGGTGATTTAATCATATCAAATTAAAGACCTATGTTCAATGACAGACGTCTTAACAAATTTAACAGATAGTTACAGACAGGGAAAAGGTATCAGCAATGTCAGAAAACAAGAAGAGGTTAATATCTAAAAGATATAAAAGTACATCTGTAAATCAAGAAGACAGGAAACGCAATAGAAGAATGGGCAATGGAATGAATTGGCAATTCACAGAAGGAGGAAATGTAATGGCTCACAAGAATATAAAGAGATATTTCAATTCACTAGTAATAAAACAATACAAATTGTAACAATGGTTAAATATCACTTTGCACCTATCAAATTGCAAAACTTAGAAAATAGGATGTCATTAAGGATTATCAAATACATTACGAAATGTGGACCTTTCTGAACCAGTGCTGGCTCAGCTGTCGTGGAGAACAATCTGGTTGGATTTAACAGTATTGCTACAATCTGCGGTCCATAGTCCCATTCATGGGTGTATACTCCAGAGACGTTCTTTCCTAAACCCTAAAAGGGACACATAAAACTGTGTTCATCCCAGTATTGTTTGTGAAAATGTAATAAGAGACAATCTAGATTATTCCTAACTGAAGGAATAAATAAGCATGTAGTGGTCGATGAACACTATAGAATACTAGGCAGTAATTAGAAGTCACTAACTAGATACACAGAGCCATAGACATAGCCTAAAACGATGTTTGAAAAAGGTAAACATAGGCTCTTCAACACTGCACACTTACATAAATTAATCTATATTTTAAAATGATAAAGAAATATCCTAGGATATATAACAAACGTAGAGTGAGTTCTAATGGGAAAAGGGGAGTAGAAATGGGAATTGGGTATAAAATGAAAATAAAAACAGAAGAAAGGAGTTTGTAGTCACTGGTAGGGATCATGAGGGGTGTGAGAAACTCAATTTTCTTCTTGAGGTGCATATAAGAACATGAAATCACCTAAATATTTAGCAATATGGTATTGATGAAATTAGATTGAATATTTTTTATGTATTCAGCATTAAGATGATGCATAATATTGTAGATGAGTGATACTTTGCAATGTCATTTAAAATATACTGAGTTACAAACACATTGCTATTAAATAATCCCATTTTGTGAAAACGCACACACTGATCTCTTGGTGGTAAATTATGAAACTATTTTTTTCTTTTTGCTATTTTCTCATTTTTTTCAGTATTATTTTTTCTATGAAGAGTAAATACATATCTCTAAATTTTTAGAAGCACATTATTATAAGAAAATCTTCCCTTTCTCCCTCATTTTATATAATGTTTCTTTTCCCATGTGCTGAATATTACTAGCATAAGGTCAGTGCTAACCAGCTGCTGTTGAGTCGATTCTGACTCACGGCCACCTCACATATGTCCGAGTAGAACTCCTCCATAGGGTTTTCAAAGCTGTGACCTTTCCAAAGCAGATTGCCAGGCCTCTGGGTGGGTTCAAACTACCTACCTTTTGGCTAGTAGTCAAGTGCTTAACGCTTGCACCACCCAAGGACTCTGGTAAGCTCGAGGCTCCACTTAAATGTGGACCGGTCAGAGCTCAGTCTCAGATCCATGGTGGCTTGTCTGCTGTCAAGCTTTCAGGGCCCATGACATGGTCTACAGAATTTAGTCTTTAGTCCTTTTTGCTTTTTCAGGGATTTGGCTGCTGTTCTGGAGGTACTCATGTGGGTGATCATATCTTGCAGGAGGTATGAGGGAGAGAACTCTTGGAAAAGTGCTATCTATGCAGCTTACCCTGATCTAGAGCCGTGAGGAAAAACTTAACCCCAAAGAATCTCCTGAAATGTGGAAAGAATAAGCAGGGGTTTGGAGGTTCAGGAACAATTCTAAGTGATGTCAATCCAGCTGAGAAAAAGTGACATCACTGTCCCAACATGTTTGTTCCACTACTGATATGCTGCTGTTGTTAGGTGTCTGTCAAAGTCGCTTCCTACTCATGGCAACTCCATACACAACAGAATGAAACTGCCTGGTCCTGCACCATCCTCACAATTGTTATGCTTGAGCACATTGTTGCAGCCACTGTGTCCATCCATCTCATTGAGGGTCTTCCTCTTTTTCGCTGACCCTCCACTTTGCCAAGCATGATGTACTTCAGGGACTGGTCCCTCCTGATAACATGTCCAAAGTACGTGAGACAAATTCTTGCCATCCTTGCTTCTAAGGAGCATTCTGGCTGTACTTCTTCCAAGACAGATTTGTTTGTTCTTCTAACAGCCCATGGTATCTTCAATATTCTTTACCAACACCATAATTCAAAGGCGTCAGTTCTTCTCTGGTCTTCTTGATTCATTGTTCAGTTTTCACATGCGTATGACACAATTGAAAATACCATTGATATACTATTCCCATTAAGACAATACTGATCTCTAGAAATAAGAAAAACAAAGTAAATTTCAAAACATTATTTGTGAAGTTTCTTCCCCACCCCACATTCTCTAACTTAATGAGAAATCTGTCGCTTAAAGAACCATCTTCACACATAAGCACACATAGGCTAAGTCTACCATTGGTTCTGTGAGTATTTTCATTGCCCGATACAGTAATAAAAGTTTTATGTAGTTTCCTAAATTGTGATATTCTGTGGTCCTGAAAGCATCAGGGTTAAAATATTAGCCAGCAGGTAATTCTTTTGAATAGCAATGCTAGAGAAGATTCCATTGAATGCCTATGTATAGTGCTTACATTATTTAATTTAATAGGACAAATATATGTACTTCGTTTCCCTATCTCTAAGATATCACTTTCTAAAGAAACAGTTTAAGAGTACAGAGTTTACAGTAGTGAGCTTGTGCTGTAATTGGAAATTCTAGACCATGTTCCTGGCCCTTGTTTTAACAAATTGCAGCAAAAGCACATTTTTTTTTAAAAAGAAGATGACCTTGGCAAAACTTTTTCTGTCTTCATTCTGCCCTTTGTTGGTTAATAAGCTATTAACGATAATGAGCACTGTACTAGGTGCTGTGGGGAGTCACAAGAAAGAAAGTCTCAGTGCCCACCCAGAAGGGGCAATGGTCACTACTTAAATGCTGCCTGAGACAAATAGTTCCTCTCATTTCATCCCAAGGATGAACTGTTGTAGTCTGAGTCCATGCGACTTCAGGAACTCCTTTTAATGGGAGATTTTTTCCCTTCTGTTTCCTCCTTCTTTACACCACCACTCCCAGTCTCCGACCTACACATATGTTTTTTCCCCTATTCAATTTTGTTTGCTTCCAGAAGGGATGGATTAAAAAAAAAAAAAACAGCAGGTTTGAAAAAGATGAAGGAAGTCCTAAGAAAATGTGCAAAGCTGTACTATAATTTTTACATGCTTAAATCAGTATTTGATGACAAACATTGATTCAATATTATAGTTTCTAATTTTGTTGTTTGATTTGGTTTTTATTCTTTTACCCATCAAGACCTTAAATCCATTGATGCTACCACATTTTAAGTCTTACCAAACTTGGATTCTATAGTCTACCATTATCAACACTTCTTTACAATATTGCCTCCAGTTGCAGTATTAAAGGACTTCATGGGGAAAATACTAAATGATGCAGGAAGCATCAAAAGAAGATGGAAGGAGTACACAGAGTCACTGTTCCAAAAATATTGGTCAACATTCAACCACTTCAGGAGGTAGCATATCATCAATGAAGGCATTGGTTCTCACCTAAATATATCGACTCTGTCTATTAAATGACTCTTGTATAGAAATTAAAATGCTTAAAATCAAACTCAATTTTCACCTCCTACTCCATCCTGCTCCACTGGTGTAATTTCCAAACTCAGAAAATTATAACTATATTCTTTTGAATGTTCAAACAATAATAATGGTATTATCTGTGTCTTCTTTCACTCACATAAAGTATAATTTCTAGGTTAAAAGTATGGCTCTTATACAGGTATAAAATAAATGTGTCAAAATACTTTATTCAAATCATTAATGACAGAACCGTTAAGGTATGTTTATCAGCAATTCAATAAAGAAATATTAGAAGAAGATAGTTGGGTTAGTATAAATATGGCTACACTCCTATAAACAAACAAACAAAAAGACACATCCATTGTTGTTGAGTCCATTCTGACTCATAGCAACCCTGTAGGATGGAGAACTGCCCCATAGGGTTTCCAAGGAGTGGTTGGTGGATTCAAACTGCTGACCGTTTGGTTAGCCGCTGAGCTCTCAACCATTGCACCACCAGGGCTCCTACACTCCTATAGAGCAAAAATTATAATCTTTGCCACCGGACAACAATTATTTGCATCTCTAACACACAGAAGTCTACAAGTTAGCATGTAACTTTACTAAGCCTGGGATCTTTAAATTCAAACAAGGTACACTCACTTAGAAAAACTTTGAGTGGGTCTTCACCTCTACATGGCATTGAAAGGATAAGCCATTCACCTTTTGCCTTATTTCCAACTCTTGCATAACTTTTCTTAGCGCCCAACATGCAATTCATCAATAAATCTTATTGGCCCTGACATCAAAATATTTCGAAACACTTCTTACCACTTTCTCAGCTATCACCCTTGTCCAAGTCGTCATCATCTCTTGCCTGGATTTTTGCAATTGCCCCCAGTCAATCTTCCTCCTTCGTCCTTGCCCCTGTACAGTTTATTCTCCATACCAAAGGCAGAGGGATCCTGATTCATTTAAAACATTCCAATTGTGTCAGATCTCACTCTGAATAAAATGCAAAATCCTCACTGTGGTCTATAAGGCGTGTTCCATCATACTCTAATTCCCTGATCGTAACTTTTCTATTGTACCTTTGCCTCCTTGCTTATTCTCTAAGAGGCCAGCTACCCTGCTTTTAGGATGCTCTTACTAGAAAGTTCTCATTCCTAGCTCTCTGTGGGGCTCTCTCCCCCACTCATTTAGGTCTCTGCCCAAAAGTTACCTCAAAAGAGAAGTTTTCTCTGATTTTCTGTTTTAAGTGTATTCTCGTTCTTCTGCCCTGGGGTTTTTTGTTTTTGTTTTTTTCCTCATAGCATAATATTTATCACCAAATATAATTTAAATTTCTGCTTGTTCCCTTTCTCCCTATAAAATGTAAATTCCATGGGAGTAGGACATTTGTTAACTTTGGGAAATCTAGTACAGGGCAATTCTTAATAAATGTCTGTTGAATCGTGAATGAATAAATAAATACATAAATGCTACTTTGGGAATGGTCTCATGGAGCAGTTTCCACGCTTTCAGTCACTAACCAACTGATTATCCATATCATCCCATCTATGAACACACACAAACCCATGCTTGCAAGTTTGTGCTCCTGAATCATAATTACAACACGTCCCCCCCTTATCAAATAAATCATCTCATAAAAGCCACTGTTTTTGTTTTGCTATCACTCTTAGAAAAGTCATTAAAGTCTAGGAAAAAACAAAAATAATAGACAGTGACCTGGACGGAGGAGGGATTGCCTATCCCAATTTGAAGACTCCTTGGTACCTGCCGAAGGAGATGCTCCGGTGGCACAGTGGTTAAGCTCTAGGCTGCTAACCAAAAGGTTGACGGTTCGAACCCCCCAGCCTCTCCTGGGGAAGAAGATGTGGCAGTCTGCTTCCATAAAGATTACAGCCCTGGAAACCTTGTGGGGCAGTTCTACTCTGTCCTACAGGGTTGCTATGAGTTGGAATTCAACTCGATGGCAATGGGCATGGGTGGTCCTGCCAAGGTCCCTTTAGTCCGAGTGGCAGCAGCTTAAACTGTACCAGAGGAGATCCCAAGTTCCTTGACAATGAACTTCTGTTTCCTTTCCTCCCGCTGCATTACCTTAGGCCAGTGACTCTCAAAGTGTGTTTCCAGGTCCAGCAGCATCTGCATCACCTGGAACCTTGTTAGGAACGCAGATGTTTAGCCTCACTCCACACCTGCTGAATCAGAACCTCTGGAGGTGGGGCCCACTGATCTGTGTTGTAACAATCCCTCCAGGTAATTCTGATGCTCATTTAAGTTTAGAACCACTGCCTTAGACAGGTGGCCTCTAACCTTAGGAGGCAGCAGTGAAGCTGTTAACTGCACTTGAGTCAACTGCCTCGAGTCAAATCCGAGCTTTGCCTCTCCCTAGCTGTGTGACGTTAACTATACTACTTAGCTTCTCTGTGTTGTGGGAGAAATGGAGGTATTCACGGTACTAACCTTTTCGGTGTGTTATGAGGATAAAATTAACAAGATGCATTAAAACACTTAGAACAACACCTGACATCATAAGACCCAACTGCATAGTAGATAAGCATATTGCAAATAGTTATATAAATTATTTATATTATTGAATGCCTTTTGACATGTTTTCTCTACTAGCTTATAAATTCTATGGGGGTAAAAATTACATTTTATATTTCTATACCCCCACAGAACTCAGCATATCATTGTTAATATTATAAGCCTTTATTGAGTGCTTACTATGTGCAGGCAATGTGCTAAAACCTGTAATTTCACTTAATCCTTGGGACTCTATTAACTAGATGTCCTTATTATTATATAATAAATATCTGACTGGTTGTTTCAAAGTATTCTGCTGATTGCTCAAAGCCAACGAGGAGCCTGCATTAATACGTCCACTGGAACTACTTTTACAGTATTTCAGAGACTTCTTAAATATTATAACTGCTAATGAGTCTCACCCACTGCTTATACAAAGATAAGCAAGTCACACGAATTGTAGATCTTTTGTACCCTAATTATTTGAATTGTATAAAATTTCTGTCATCATGTATTTATATATCTCATTAATTTGTTATAAAGAGTAAAAAAAACTGTTAATGTTGAGTCAAATTGCCTGTAAATGACTTAAGGAATAAGTTAATGATTTTGCTCCAAATGAATAATTATAAAGCAGGTGCATTGAGATATGATCATTTAACTGACAGCAAACAGCTTCTAATGGCTTCAATAACCAAAATAATGGTGATAGCAGAGAAGCCTGTTAAACTCATCATTCATACCATTCATTAATACCCGACAGAACTTCAGCTGCGATCTCCACATAGACCCATTGTCCTTATTTATATAGGAGTTAATTTAAACACACACACATAGAGAAGTCAAAACTCCATTCTTATGATACATCTCTTTCTAATAAACTTTATTCTCTTGTAATAAAAACCCTGGCTGAGAGAAACAGTTCTGTATACTTATATAGGAGTTGTCCTTTTGCTTTGAGAATTATCCCCCCAAACCTATGGCATCATTAGTGATTGAAAGGCAGAGGGAATGGGGAAGATAGGCAGTTCAAGTCTCTGATCAAAGTCCTACCAGCTGGCTGCCACCATGTTCCCCAGGTTCCAAAGCAAAAAGATGCCAGTGGATATTGGCAGAGTTGACACAATTTTTGTTTTCAGGACTCTTCGCTGAGATGAACATCACTCGTACTTCTAAAAGTAACTAAATCTAATACCAATGGTTAAAAACACAAATTCAGGGAAAAAATGATAATTTCTAGTTCGTTTCATCTGAATTTCAAACTTCCTCTTCTCAGCAGGACTCTGGCTACAAGTGAGAGGAATCAAACTCCAAGTGGCTCAAGAAGAAAAGCGAACTTATTGACTCAAATATCAGCAAAGTCCAGGGTGAGATATGTTTTCTGCCTTGGCTAGACACAGGGGCTCAACACTTTCCTCTACCGCTTGCTTCTCCTCCAGTCGGGGTCTCTCATAAGGGGCAAGATGGCTATAGCGCACTCTCACTCCCCATATCCGCCTCAAGCCAGTTTAGCTGCCTCAGTGGAAAAATAGTTTCTTCACTGTTTGATCTGGTAGAGACCTCCTGGTGAGGCATTCACCCGGCCTAAATGAGGTCATGTGCCCCTTTGTATGCAAAGCTGCAGGAAAATGGGACAATCCCTTCTGAACCCAAACAGAATACATGCCCCATATGAAAGCAGGGTTTCGTTTACCAAAAGAAGCAGGAATGGATGCTGGGCATCCAAAACAACAAATCCTTGTATTTCACTTGTGGGCTACCTAGCATGTATGTACCCTTTCTCTTTTTTTTTTTCTTACATACAGACTTTTAAATGCATAATACTTAACACCTCCCATATAGACTCTGATATGTACACATTCCTTCTCTGGTGTACCATTCAAATTCTGCATCTGTCTCCAACTTAGAATTTCTCTGGTTTATGTGCATTTTGTCCGTAGGTAGGGACATGGCTTCTCATGGCATGGCTACCCATGGCTAATAACCCAATCCCTACTTTAGGGTCTATTATTCACAACACAACATTCATGATTCCTAATTGCAAGTGACAATTCCAGTCCAGGTGTCTGCCATTTGTCCTCAAACAATGTCATCAAAGCGCTGACTCTTTAAACAGGCTCTTACCATATAGTGGGTACCAGGCTGTTGATACCCTAAGTCTCACATCCTAAGAATTTAGTAGTCTCAGTGGAAAGGGAGTTGAGGATTAAATGAGATTATGCACAAGAGAATCTGATCAGTATTCAATATATAAGAAATATTCAATAAATTATGGCTGTTTCTATTTCAGCTCTTATTATTATTCTATCTTCATCATCATCATCATCATTCTCTAACAGGCAAACCTTGGGAATGGCTTGATTTAAGTCACGTGATCATCTCTGTGGTAGGAAGGAATGGAGTTAGCAACACAACCACCCCATCACATCTACAGAACAGGTTACCTCAATCCCAAAACGGGCTCTATTTCTAGAGGAAGAAATAACAGATACAGAACAAGCAAGAACAACCTACATCAACTTCTGTCCCCTTATCTCTCGGAATATTTGTTTATGTTAAAGATTCTTAAACTGGTGCAAATTTACAAAAGTTTTCTGATGTTAAAGTTTGAATCTCTGAAAAAGTGACTTTGATTCAACTAATTTAAGATGTAAGTATTTAAGGGTATTGGTAATAATGTAAACTTATTAGATTTAATAACTTGATATACAAAGTGTCTGTTCCCAAGTAGTCAAGCTTCAGCTCAATTATTTGTCAAGGTATTGTTATTTAGAAGCTGATTTATAAATAATTTCCAAATAGAATCATTAGTTTAGCTCCCTTAAATTGTAATGCTGTTTTTACAGTTAAAATGTATAGACAGAATATGATCTATACACATAATCTACCCTGTTTCCAGTATTTTCTTTTAGGGGTTACTTAAACTACGATGCTACAAGGAGAGAGAAACAGAGAGAGAAACAGTATTGGGACGCTATCTGCTCTGAAGCATAATAAAACAGGTGTACCTTAATAGGTCTACCAGGAATGTTTTAGCTGTTGGCATCTTTTAAATGCTTCTGCTGAGAAACCATGTTTTCATAACAAGGTTGGTGAGTATTAAACCTGTGATAGTTCTTTCTGGGATTACTATAATTTACAAAAACAATAAAAACCTGCTAAAAACATTTATGTATTTTTAAATGTAGTAGTCTAGGGACCCCACTGATATTTGTGGTGAAAGATTTGCCCAAGGCTACATAACCCTGCTTGTACATTGCCAGGACTGCAATCTGTTTTATGGCAAAACAGATTCATTTATCTCCAAATAAATAAATTACTTTTGTGAACATTTAGGAACATTTGCATAATTAGGCTGTAAGATCTTAGCAGTCTTTTTCATAATAATTAAACTAATCTAATCTTGGACAGGGTAAACAGACTTACTAGGATGAGAGCAGCCTTCAGGCAAGGAACTTACCGCATTCTACAGGAACTGTAAGGCTGATGATGTTTGTTAATTATGCAGAGTTTTTACTCCCTAGTAATAGCAGCGTTCGTATTGCCTGAAGCTTCGATAGCTAGTCCCAGGCATGTAAAATTAGACCCTGCTTTTTTGACATTCTCTTAAAAGGAAGAAAAAAAAAACAAAACAAAGAAGATACTTCAAAATGATTATATGCTTTCAACCGGGAGAGCATTAGCTTTCGCTGATGGATCCTAGATCTGCACGCAATTGGCCTGCTCTTTAGTCATGTGATCTTGATTATCCTTAGATCTGGAGTCTGTCAGACTGTACACAGATACACAGAGCTGAGGCTTAATAAAAGAGCACCAGAATGAGTAATGACATTTCAGTCCTCCTACCTTCCTGGAATCCAAAGTCTAAAAAAAAAGTCCCTTCAGCAAATAAGTCATTTCAGAGAATGCTAATTTTATTTCTAATTATCAAAATCAAACACTGTAACAAATAAATAAGAATGAATGTCTTGCAAAATTTCAGTGGTTTTCCTGAATAGTCTCTTTCTCAGACAGGTGGGATCATAAGGTGATTTTAATGATGATTCAGCTGGAAGAAACCACTATCTGCTTTTCTAGCTATAACAAGGATATTTACCTTAAAGATGCAAAACTTAAACATAAGCAAGCTGAATTTTACCACATTAATTGACAAAAATTTCATGTCATACTTATAATATCTCTTATCACTAAAAGAAAAGTATTTCTGCACAAACTTTTCAAAAATAATCTAAGTAACTGATGACTCCAAACCAAATCCTAGGACCATCAGAGAATTAAGAATTTATAAACGGAGTAAATGTTTATTGGTGCCATTGGTGACACAACAATATTTAATGCATTTATTATTATTCAGAAGAAATGTTAAATAAAATCTGATTGCAATAACACTAGTCATCAGAAAGGGAAGGTATTATCTGCCCTTGATACATTCCTTCTCATTTTTTTCACCTATAATATATTCATTTATGCACAATATATTTTATTTTCTCTTGTATTTAGATGGGCTCCTGGAATGATTATTTATTCTTGAAACCTCACAGTGCATGTAATTAAGAAATCACAAACCTCTGTCTTCATAGGAAAAGGTTTGTGATGTCACAAGCATGGGGCATAGGACACTGAACATCAGCAACTAGAAATCGTTGTTAGATGCCATCCAGACGGTTCCGACTCACAGCAACGCTGTGTGCAACAGAATGAAACACTGCCTGGTCCTGCACCATCCTCACAACTGTGGCTATGTTGAAGCCCATTGTTGCAGCCACTGTGTCAATCCACCTTATTGAGGATCTTCCTCTTTCACTGATCCTCTCCTTTACCAAGCATGATGCCCTTTTCCAGGGACCAGTTCCTCATAATAACATGTCCAATGTACATAAGACAAAGTGTCGTCATCCTGGCTTCTAAGGAGCACTCTGGCTGTACTTCTTCTAAGACAGATTTGTTCGTTCTTTTGGCAGTCCATGGTATATTCAATATTCTTCGCGAACATCGCAATTCAAATACATCAGTTCTTCTTCATTCTTCCTTATTCATTGTCCAGCTTTCAAATGCATATGAGGCAACTGAAAATACCATAGCTTGGGCCAGGTGCACCTTAGTCCTCAAGGTGACACCTTTGCTTCTTAAACTATAAATTAGGGATGAAAAAAATGCCATGTAAATTCTAACTTTTTGGATGGCAAGTGGGAAAGATAAGGCAATAAGAAGTAATTCATTACTCTTTCTCAAAGAAGCTTTCCTTCAATGGAAGTAGGCACACTGGTTTTTGCTCCGTCTTTTATAAAACGCATTTTTGATAACTTGAAAGTTCATTAAAATATTTATTGGAAATTTTGGATTAAAGTCACACATTGAGCCATGAAACAAGGTTTTAACTAAAATATCTTCCTCCTTCTATGATGTTCAACATTTTTTTAAAATCTCTCATATATTCTATAAAGATTCTATTTTCCCTTCCCCACTTTAGGAATTTCCCTTTTGCTACTCTTAGAAATCACAGACGTACAGGGCATATTAGCTATATTTTCTTTTCTTTTAATTAGACGAGTATTTATATAAAATTATAACTAATTTTTTGTAATAATTTTGCTCTTTGTCTATACATAAATAAAAACCAACATAAGGCCAATCCCCAAAATGTGAAGATTACTCATATTCACACTTCTTCATTTCTCCATCTCTGACACCAACTGCCCATGCAGTACTCCCTCCCAGATTCCAGGTACAGGAGGCTAGGTCAGATTTCACAAGTTAAAAGGACACTGTTTTTCAGATCAACTGCCAGAGAGCAGCTCTACTCTAACCTGCAGCCACCCAGAGTTCACTCTGTCTCTCACTGGCCCTATGGGTTTGATAATTCGCTAGAATGGCTCATAGAACTCAAAGACAGAGCTATGCTCGCTATAACAACTTTAATATAACCACAAAAGCATACAAATGAAGACACATAGGACATAGAGCTTCCATGTCCTCATGGATGAACCACCCTCCCACATGCATCAAGGTCTTTCATCAACTAGGAAGCTTAAGGAACTTCCCTGTTCAAGACCTTTTGCTGACTTCACTGTGTAGTCTTGATTGGGGCCTCATTGGGTAGTCTTCATGGGTTGAGTCATTGAGTATGCATGATTGATTACATTATGCCCCTTCCCTTCCTGTAGTTAACTGACCAGGTGTGGTCTTTGGGACTTGCCCAGCCTCCACTCATCTACACAAATTTGAAAATGTTGCCTGGCTGTTTTAGATAACAAAAACATTTTGATTACTCAGGAAATTCCAGGGGATATCTTTCAGTAGCCAAAGACAAAGGCCAAATTGAGTTGTCTCATAGACTACAGTTGCAGTTCTGTTTTACCATTAAAAATGCTGACCTGCTACCCTGTTTTAACAGTAGTAGTATATGCATTTCAGAAAAGATTATTATAGTTTTTCAGAAATTGTGGTAACTGAGAAGTAGAGAAATTAATTTACCTGCCTTTGTTACATAGGAGGACTGAGATTGAAATCTAGGTCTACTTAATTCCAAAGCCTGTGTTCCCTGTTTTACTGTGTCTCATTGGTGAGGACTTTAGTCATTCTCCTTCAGTTAAAACAAAAGTCATATTGAGTCAATAATAAAAATTAATTGAAGTTTATTGAATATACAATTTGCAAACCAGGGTAACATTTCAGCTAGGGAGTCAAAAGTGTTCTGAAGATTAAGGAACCTCCAAAGATTCTATGGAAACCCTGGTAGCGTACTGGTTAACTGCTATAGCAGTTAACCAAAAGGTCGGCAGTTCAAATCCACCAGGTGCTCCTTGGAAACTCTATGGGGGTATTTATACTCTGTCCTACAGCAACGAGTTTGGTTTGGTTTTAAAGATTCTAGTACCCCATGTTATCAACATTGCCATGGAAACAGGGACAGAATAGTGTTTATATAATAACAATTTACCCTAAAACATACCTTCTAGTCTGACTTTGGAGTTTCTGTTCCTGGAAACTTACTGCACATAGATAAGTCTTCCAAAAAGCCCAATGCCTAAGGCTAAGAGATCTTCACTGATTTATTGAGACCATTGTTTGACTTAAAAGGTGACCATTA
>NW_004443998.1:11562445-11564212 GCF_000243295.1 Trichechus manatus latirostris
AGATAAGTTATATTTTTGTTCTCTTAAAAGGGACGTTGTTCTAGCTGTGTAAAATAACCTAGTGTTTTGTGTCTGTTGCTTTTGGATGGGCACCATCTCTGTAAATGCCAACACTTTTGTTATTTTGAAGGTAAAACATTCTATATTGTAGCTGTTTGGTAAAACTATTAGATTTATGGTTTGATGAACATTTGTTTCAGTACTGATTTTGATTCTAGAGTCTTTCTAGAAAGATTGGAGATATTTTCAAAATTTCCCTAGCTTTCACCAATATGAAAATGATTTCTTCTTATAGACAATGATTCCAAAAGAAATCTTATTCTAGTCTATCTGATGCTTGATTTTCCTGGGTTATATCTTAGTGTCCCTAGTTATCTAGTGCTACTGTAACAGAAATACCACAAGTGAGTGCACTTAACAAACAGAAATTTATTTTCTCATAGTTGAGGAGGCTAGAAGCCCAAATTCAGGGCATTGACTCTAGGAAAAGACTGTAGCTCTGGAGTACAATCTCTTTCAGTTTCTGTAGACCTGGCACTTCTTGATTCCTTGGTGATCTTCATTTGGCATGTATCTCCCCCTTTATTTATGCTTACCTGTTTCTGTTCCTGGTAAAGTAGAGGGTCAGTGAAAAAGAGGAAGAACCTCAAAGAGATGGATTGACACAGTTGCTGCAACAATGGGCTGAAGCATAACAACAATGGTGAGGATGGTGCAGGACTGGGCAGTGTTTTCTTCTGTTGTGCATGGGGTCGCTATGAGTTGGAACCAGCTCTAGGGCATCTAACAACAACTACGTTCTAATAGGTTACTCTCAAGAATGTACCTGCATTTCTGCTTCTACTAATTGAGTTTCATGAGTCATATCTGTGTGATTCCAAACCTGTGGATGTCTGTTGTGCTTTCACAATAATTAAAAAATATGATTAAATATTATATATGTGTATATATATATTTTTTTATAGGAACAAAATTGGTCTTATGAAAACTAATTAGAGTGCCCTGGAAAGATTGCATAAAGATGAACTGCTAAAAATTTTGCTTTGAAGTTAGGTGTATTGAAAACAACTGTAAAAGTCGATTTTTGGTGGGGAAGTCAGGGCGATTATAAGAATCTAAAAGGATTCTATGCTCAGATTTCTTTATAAGCATTTTCAAGTTTTTACTTCACAAATGTTTTCAAGTTGTTAAAAAAACTTTACTAGTCTGATCACCAAAAATATACTAAGAGGAAAGGTCTTGGTTGTACATCAAAAGCTTGGGGAAAAAATGTGTATTTGTAACTTTTTAATTGAAATAAAATACTTAAGATACTGATTTAACTGAGTTTTCAAATAACCAACTAACCACAGGGCGTAATTTTGCAGGATAAGTAGACTTCCATTGTCATTCTCCAGGTAAATGTATTTTCTCCTTACTGCTGACAAAATTACATGCTCTTTGAGAGTATGTTTTCTTCATCTTTGAATCCACTATCTTGCATGCCATAATCACCAATAAATATTTGTTGAATGAATGGATATCAAGTTTTGACCTATATTTTAGGAATTCAGTCACTACCATTCTAGAGTGAGCTAAATAAAACTCATTTTTGGCAAACTGGTTTAGTATTGTTTTGTGTAAAATTGAAATAATTGATGTGTATGTGATAGATTGTCTCCAATTCTTTTTTATTCCTCTCTCAGTCTCTTCAGATTGAGTATCCTGAGCTTTGTCCTAAATTAAAGGTTAAAATGGAAATACAGTTGTTGAAGCTAAAACTTTACC
>NW_004443998.1:11564974-11575411 GCF_000243295.1 Trichechus manatus latirostris
GCACTGCTTTCTTGGTGGTTATGAGGTCCCCAACTCTCTGCTTGCTTGCCTTGCCTTTTATCTCTTACAAGAGATAAAAGGTGGTACAGGCCACACCCCAGGGAAACTCCCTTTTCATTGGATCAGGGATGTGACCTTAGTAAGGGTGTTACAGTTCCACCCTAATCCTCTTTAACATAAAATTACAATCACAAAATGGAGGACAACCACACAATACTGGGAATCATGGCCCAGCCAAACTGATACATTCATTTTTTGAGGGACATAATTCAATCCATGACAGTGACCCTATAGGACAGAGTACAACTACCCAAAGGGTTTTCAAAACTGTAAATCTTTACAGAAGTAGACTGCCACATCTTTTTCCTGTGGAGCTGCTGGTGGGTTTGAACCTCCAACCTTTCAGTTAGCAGTCGAGCACTTAAACCACCATGCCACCAAGGCTCCTATGTAAAGATTACAGCCTTGGAAACCCTACGAGGCAGTTCTAATCTGTTCTATAGAGTCACTGTGAGTCAGAATGACTCGATGGTAATGGGTTTGGTTTTTTGGTTTACTAATCAGATGAGTATAACACATGATAATATCGTTTCCTCTGTGATTATGAGTGATATGCTTCAGTGGTTATTGCAGCGTGCATGAAGAACACCCTCTTTATATGCACATAGGTGTTCAAGTAACGCATTTTGAAAACCAGCATGAGACCCTCTACCCATTTGTGGTTAAATAATTGGAGCAATTGCCATGTGAGTTGCTGGTCATCACAGCTGTGTATTTCTCTAGGCTGCAATCAGCACCAGATGTTCTACCAGATGATGGTTTATGATGCCACAAGGTATCTCTGACAGTCCGAGTAGGGATGCAGGCCCCATATTAACTTCTTCCTGCAGCGTTTAAGAGTGAGAACCAAGAGGAGACAGCATGGTGACCTGGGAGACACTCATCTGAAGGGGTCCACCCATCCTAGCCGGGTTGATAGACACATAGGGATAAGAAGTGCATCGTCCCTCGAAAACCATGAAAGTTGCTTGAATAAATAAAATCTTCTAATATCATGCCAGTCTGAAACTTTCTTATAATTGAACTGTCCATTGCATTAGCCATTTGTGAATATCCTAAAAAATTTTTTAAGCATATCGGTTATTTTACTTAGGTGCTAACCTCTTAACTTTATGATTAATATTTGGTTCATTGCAGAGAGTCAATGTACTTTTCACTAAGAATTAATATTGCACTTCTATAATTTTATTAAAATATTATGTCTATACACATATTGTAAAGTTAGTGTGTTGTTCCAAGTAACTCTTTTTAGAAAAATTATTTCTTTTTCATCAATCATTCTGTAAATATGAGTACCCGTTTTGCACCAGATACTGTTTTTAGGCATTAAGGATACAAGAATAAATAAGATAGACAAAATCCTTGCCTTCCTATAGTTAAAATTAAGGTGAGAGCAATTACATTTTATTGGAGGAGTTGATATCCTGGTGAAGAAATGCATTCTATGATTCATTATAACAATAGCTTATAGAAGAACACTAAGTAAAAGACATATGATGGGGAGGGTGGTAAGAACTCCGCCCTGCACAGGAACATGACCTAACTCTTCAAGGCATTCTTGTTTTAGGAGCAAAAATGAGATCAGTAACAGGAGTTGTTCATTTACTCTCTTATTGTTGAAGGAAATGCACAACAGCCGTAACTGTGGAGATAGCCTCTGCTTTGGTGCTTCTCCTTCAAGGAGTCTAAGCCCTTCATAGAGACCAGAGTCCCTGGAGGTCAGTGACTGGTGTGGGCCTCAGGTAACCTGACCTTGAGAAGGCTCTGCCTGGGGTGACTCCCATGAGCATACCCCAGACAATCTCTTACTCTCTGAGACCATAGCTAGAACCCTCCTCCATGCATACTCTCTCCCCAGAGTTGAAATGAGATTGACTAAGCTGGCTTGGACATTGGGCAGACATCCCAGTTCTTCCTTTGCCCAATGCCATTATGTTCTCTGGCCTCATTTCCTCTGTGGCCAGGATGATCTCTGCCCTCAAATCCCAAAGTAAGAAAGCTCTTGGATGGCCAGAGGCCTTAGACCCGCCTAACTTGTATCTCTCCAGGGGAAGCTGGAATGGCTAAAGGGCAGCAGTGAGCTGGGCCTGGAGTTCCTTCAGTCCCCAGGGGTGCAAGGAATGTACCAGGCTGGAAGTTGCAGACAGAGACCTGAAGTGGGAAGGGCTGTGTCTCGGCCAAATCCTTGGCAGTGGGCCTTGATGACGGGCCCTGGCAGGCCTGGATGTGGTTCTGTTAGAGTATAGTGTTAAGATTTATTGAATGTTCCTTGAGATAACGGAGTTTTAGGATCTGGCAAATTGAGAGGGTAACCCAAAGGCTGGGAAGTGACCAGGGCTATATCCTGGGGCAGAGTGCCTCTCTAAATAGGAGAGAAATTGCAAAGGGTCTTTAGTGGAGAATGGGTTAATGACTGATAAAATTAGTCAGATGGTTTTAAAGTTAATGTGGAGCAAAATCTCAGTAGTTCAAGGGGCCATGATTATATCATATGGAGAACCCCACTCCTAGGCTAAAGGAATTCATGATTCTCCCTTCCCTCAACTCTTACTGTCCTCAACCTAAAGGACAGTCATGGAGACCAGATGATTTCCTGGCACTCAGAGCACGGCCCTATCCCTCTGGATGCCCTCCTTTTTAAAGCATTCATTCATTTATTTATCACCTGGTTTCTGGGAACATGTGGCACAAGAAACGGGATGCCAAAGAGTAGGGCCTGCTTCTACTTGTGATAGAGCCTGGGGCATGGGCAGTCTGAGACTCAGGACCCAGAGGTAAAAACATTTCTATCTGTGAAAAAGAGTGGAAGTTTAGGGAGAAAGGGGACTGCCTTGAACTTGCTTTTTACCAATCTAATGAGGGGTCAGCAGATAGTAACTTATGCAAAGTTGCAGTAGAATTCCCCTTGGCCAGCAAGAAGTTACTGTACCCTTTTCCTCGCTCTCCTCACTGCTGTCCATTAGAGAGGAAAGTGCTAATATTTTCTAGTGCTCTAGAGCTTTACACTAGAGAGGAGACAAAGGATCTCCATGTTTATGGAGAAGTCATACTAAAATAGAATCAATCTTTCTAAAAAGTCTCCCCTAATCTCACTACCTAGAGGTAAACCCAGTTAATATTTTGAATCTTTTCTGCCTTTCTTCTATGTGTATTTTTCATTGTTTAAATGGTTAAGAAATATACAATTTCAAAATTTTAAAATACATTATTATCTTTTAAGTATTTCCTTAGGTTACTAAAAGCATCACATGCTGTCTTAGTTTCTAGGGCTATTGTAACAAGTATCATAAAGAGGGTACTTTAAAAAAAAAAAAATTAATGGCCCAAAAATCCGGAAGCCAAAAAGCCAAAGCAAAAAGGTGCCCAAGCCAACCTCTCTATCTGTCAACTCTAGGGGACCATCTTTCCTCATCTCTTCCAACTTCTGGGAGCTCCAGGCCCTTCTCGGGATTCCTTGACTTGCAGATGCATTTTCACACGACTGTTCTTCCATCTCCCTATCTCTGCTTATCATCTCCTCTTTTATAAGACCACCACTCATATACGATTAGGATCCACCCTACTCCATGACCTCATGTTTACCTAACTGATAACATCTTCAAAAATCCTATTTCCCAACAGGATTACGTTCACAGACACTTTGGTTAAAACTTCAACACATCTCTTTGGGAGACACAACTCAATCCATTATTCATGCACCGTGATTTACTTACTGATTCACTCATTGTTGGAGATAGAGACTGTTTCTAATCTCAATTATCTTGTAATGAACATTTTTTTGTGTTTCAGATATTTATCAACTGATATAATTCCTGGAGCCCTTGTGATGCAGTGGTTACGGTTTTGACTGCTAACCATAAGGTCGGCAGTTAGAATCCACCAGCTGCTCCTTGGAAACCCTATGGGGCAGTTCTACACTGTCCTATAGGAACTCTATGAATTGGAATCAACTCGACAGTAATGGGTTTTGGCTTTTTATATAGTTTCTGAAATAAATTATTAGATGAAATTGTTTTCCAAGAACAGTGCATGATAATTTATTTTCCATTGAAGTCTTTCTAGGTCTAGGTATTATTATTTTAAAATAACTATGCCAAATATTAAAATGAAAAAGTATATCTTATTTCTGCTTACATTTATGTGATTGCCAGTAAGGGCAAATTTTTCCAAAATTTCACTAGAAATTTGTATTTCCAGTTTTGTTCATTTTCTGACCAGCTATCTATTAAATGTGGTTAAAAGGATGGCCTCTGAGGCAAAACTCCCGGGATTTTTGTCTCAGCTCTGCTACTCACTACCTGTTGTATCCTTAATCTCCACATCTGGAAAATGAGGATGATGATAATAGTAATGTAACTGCTACCTCATAGATTTGTTGTATTAAATGGGTTAATATCTGTAAAGTGCTTAAACCAAAAACCATTGTCATCAAGTAGATTCCAACTGCTTAGACTAGTGCAAAATACATAGCAGGTTCTATATAAGCTTTGTCTGTTATTACGGTTATTATAGTCAATGTTTTTATGATTCTTTAATGAGGTCATCTTTCTCACTTTAAATCCTCCCTGGGATTCTTTTTTCTTTTCCCTCACTGCTCTCTTTATGCCACAAAATCCCTTTGAGATCTTAACCATATCATGATTTCAAAAACACTTGCCTTCAAAATCTACACCTCTAGTTCAGATCTCTCCCTCAAGCTCAGATTCATTTTTCTCTCCTCAATACATCCCCAGGGACATTTGGGCAACATGTTCCAAATCGAATTCATCATTTCTCCCCTAAATTGGCTCCTCTTCCTGCATTCTCTTCCTCTGTTGGTGACGCACCATCTGCCCAGGACACAGAGAGGATCCCGGGAAGGATCCTTGATTCCTTCCCCTTTTTCACTCCAACCAACTGATCACTAATTTCTTCATTTAATATGTTTCTTTAATCTGTCCCCTGTTCTAGAGTCTTACTAGTATTGTCATACCTCTCACTACTCTGTAATCTGGGCATTGTTCCTCCCTACACAGTACGTGGATGGTTCCCCACAGCCTAAGGAGCTAGCTTAGCCTCCATAACCTGGTACACAAGCCACTCAACTCCGTCTCTGCCAGTGCTTTCTTCTCTAGTCTCATCTCCAGTTTCTGAATTCCTTGACTTTGTTCTCCATTAATTCCAAACTATTTTCAAACTCACTAGTGAAAACTTCTGTTCTTCCCTCAGCCTGAAGTGCGCTTTGCCATTACCATCCATCCCTTCTTTGCCAGCTTAATCATTCGTTAAAATGTAGCTCTGATATTATCTCCTCTAAGAAGCCTTTGGGAGCCCTGGTGGCGCACTGGTTAAGAGCACAGCTGCTAACCAAAAGGTTAGTAGTTCGAATCCACCGGCCACTTCTTGCAAACCCTATGGGGCAGTTCTACTCTGTCCTATATAGTCGCTGTGAGTTGGAATTGACTCGATGGCAATGGGTTTGGTTTTGGTTTTTGTTAAGAAGCCTTTACTTAACTCCCAAGCTGTGTCAAGTACCATTTCTCTGCTCTCATGATAACCTGTGCATATCCCTCTCATGGCACCCCCTACTACATTTGTCTGTGTACGTGCCAGCCTCTCACGCTAGGTTGTGAGCTCCTTAATGTCAGACACTGTGATTCATCCACGTGCTATCACGGTGAGTGCCTGTTTGATGGTAGTTCTCAAGAAACATTTGTTAAGTTGAAAAATTAAACTAGTTGGGTAAAGAGAACATTATATATGAAAGATGACTGGGGTCAGGTTCGTACTTACAGGTATCATTAGTTTGAGAGATGCATGAGGGCCCAGAAACTTGTCCTCATTTTTTTAAGATCAAAATGTTGCTTAGTGAATGTAATGAACCTTTTGGATGTCTATTTAGCATCCAGTCACCTCTTCATCCTCCTTAATAGGTATCTACCCTTCACCTTTGCTTCCCCATGCCTGGCACTCCCAGCTACAGGAATAGGCATAATTGTGTTATCACAGTTTCCTTGCCAGTGATTGATTCAGGAATGGGGATGGAGCTCACTGGGAGCACTAATACTAGAGGAGAGTGTTCTTCCACACTATTCAGGGTGGCCATATAGAGTTGACTCTTTCTTCCTCTGCATGTTGTCACGGTTGGGTGTTAGGTGCCTCTTCCTGCTAATCCATCTTATCCTGTTATTTCAGCCTACGGATTAAGATAACACACAGGGGAACACTGAACTGTGAGGATCCCATGAAAACAGAATTGGAATTGCATTCGACCTCTATCCCAGATATGTAGGTCCATTAAATGTCTTGTTGCTTAAACTAACTTGAGATGAATTTTCAGGTATTTGTGGTTGAAAACATCCTCAATGGCTTGATAAGCATGAACTCACTACAGGAGAAGACTCATTCATAACCACTCTTGTTTGCCTGGCCTTCTTGCTGTTCTTTCAGACACAGGACCTTCATACTAGCTGCTCCCTGTGCTTAGAATGCTCTCACATCTGACCTTTAAATGCTTGACTCCTTGTCTTTCAGATTTCAGTATAAGAGCCCCTCTTCAGAGAGGCCTTCCAGGATCATCTCATCTAGAGCCATGCCGTCAGATATTCTGTATCATCACCCTACTTTCATTTTCTGCTTAGCTCTCACCACTTTCTGAAATTTTTCTTGCATATTTAATTGTGTGTTTATTGTCTGTACCACCCCACTAGAATGTAAGCTCCACTGGAGAATGTGGAGCTTTTCTATCTTGTTCACTGCTGAATCCCCAGGAACAAGAAGAGTGAGGGGCACAAAGCAGGTGCTCAATAAATATATAAGAAATGAAAGAACATGGAGTAAATGAGAGTGAGCTGAAGTACAAGAACGATTTATGTCGTTTGATGGTTTGGTGCATTTACTTGAAAGAGGTGAGCAGTATTATTCTGCTCCTACATTTTACTATGGGAATTTAATTAACTCTGTTACCTTAACTATAAAATAGAAGAACTACCAGTGCCTACCTATAGGGCTGTTTTAATAATTATATGAAAGAATATACAAAAAGCACTTAGAACTGTGCCTAGTAGAAAGTAAATAGTCAACAAATTGTTAGTTCTTTGTGCTACTATGACTCTCAATTAAAAGAAAACGCAAAAACATAAAACTAGGTTTTCTGTCTTTTCTAACTAGATCTGGACTCAACTCACGGCCTTCCCTGTCAGGTAATATTGCCAAGACCAGTGTCTGTTGATCAGACCACTCTCTCACCTGGGAAGAGACTGCCTGATTTGTGAGAGACACTTTATAATCCTCCCTCTTCTTTCCTTCTATCGGTAACCTTATTTGTGGTTGGCTATGTAAATTAAAAAAAAAAAAATACAAACACATTGCCATTGAGTCGATTTTGACTCATAGAGACCCTATAGGACAGAGTAGAACTACCCCATAGTCTATAAATCTTTTCGGAAGCAGATGCAGACTGCCATCTTTCTCCTACAGAGTGGCTGGTGGGTTTGAACAACCAACGTTTGATTAACAGCCAAGTGATTAACCACTATGCCACCAGGGCTCCCTATCAATACCAAAGATTTCTCTATTTTCATTCTCTGAACTCTCATTAGGGAGTCCCTGGAAGGTACAAACGGTTAATGCATTTGGCTGGTAACCGAGAGGTTAGAGTTTAGAGTCCACCCAGAGGTGCCTCAGAAGAAAGACCTGGCAATCTACTTCTGAACAATCAGGCATTGGAAATCTTATGGAGCACAGTTTTACTCTGATGCACATGGGGTTATCATGAGTCAGAATCAACTTGAATGCAACTGGTTTAACTCTAATGGAGAGGAATCGTAACCAGCCAAAAAGTTCTGTTTCTTAGATTAGCCTTTCCTCTCTCTCTCTCATACCTCATTTACTGATCTCTTTCAGTTTTGTTTTCAGAGTGTCTTTTTGTACGGGGTGATAGATGAGTATCTTGCTTCAGCTTCGTATATCTTGACCAAAATTGTAAAATTGTTCTGTCATTGGTTAATATTCTCATTGTCTACTTTAGAGTGATTTGTAATCTTATCCCAATCTATAAATCCAATTATCCATAGTCACCAAGAACCCCTCACTTTATTTTATACCATATGCCATCAGAGGAAAATGGCTAGCTCACCTAGAAGGTCCTTGAATTAAAGCCAGTACTCTATTTTAACATATCCCAGTTTTGCTGAGAATCTCGTTTCTTAAACCAGATTCTTATTATCTCCAAACACGGGGATCCAAAAAGAATTGTCCAAGATTAAAGAAAATTTTATACTTATTGAACCAATAGACCCAAGTAGAAAGGTGAATATGAGTTAATAATGTGGGTAATTATTAGCATGGCAACTAAGGGACTTCTTCGAAAGAATTAAGCATAGCCATCGAGTCAATATTGACTCATAGTGACCCTACAAGACAGAGCAAAACTATCCCACAGAGTTTCCAAGGAGTGGCTGGTGGATTTGAACCACCAACCTTTGGTTAGCAGCTGAATGCTTAACCACTGCACCATCAGGGCTCCATAGACAGTCTAAACTGATTCTTTTAAGAAGAAACAATGCCAAAATGGAAAGAGTTTTGATTTTGGAGTTTGACAGACCTAAGTTTAAAACCTGACTCAGTTCATTAACTCTCTATAATGTTTGGTCAAGTTTACTTGTTGATAAGCTGAAGGTAATAATAAGCATATTACAGTTGAAACTATAGAAATAGTATGCAAAATGCCCAGCAAAATGCTTAATACATAATAGACACTGCGTTAATATTACAACTAGTGATTTTTAGAGCCATATATATTCGTTTCACTGCATAGCAAACTATCCCACTCTTCGCTGACTAAAACAATAAAAATTGATTATTTCTCATGTTGTTGTGGGTTGGCTGGGCATTTCTTCTGGTCTGGGTAGGCTTGATTGGAACTGGATGGTCTAGAGTCTCAACTGGATCATCTAGAAAGGTTAGCGCTTTTCTCTGTATATCATCTCTCATCATCCAGTAGGCTGGTCTTGATTAGATGGTGGCAGAAATCTTCCTCGCAGCAAGAAAGGGTAATCCCCGATAAGCAAGCACTATTCAAGTTTCTGAAGGCATTGCTGGTTCAGTGGTAGAATTCCCACCGTCATGTGGGAGACCGGGTTTAATTCCCAGCCAATGCACCTCAAGCACAGCCACCACACACCATGTTGCTGTGATGTTGAACAGGTTTCAGTAGAGCTTCCAGACTAATGTGGACTAGGAAGAAAGGTCTGTTGATCTACGTCTAAAATCCAGCCAACGTAAACTCTATGGATCACATCAGACTGGTCCCCTAATGCGTGGGCATGCCATGAGTCAGAGGCAGACTCAGCAGCAGCTAACAACAATAACACTGAAGTTTTGCTACCTTTCCATTGGCCAAAACAAGATACATAGCCAAACTCAGATTAAAGCGGTGGAGAAAAAAACTGTATCTCTGGATGGGAGGAGCTACAAAGTCACACTGCAAAGAGGCATGCACACGGGAAGGGGAGCAATGGGATATGTGACTCTTATTTCACAATCTAATTAAAAGGCAATTAAAAAAAAAAGAGCTAACAATAGATATGAAATAATTCACTAACTCCAGGCATATTATTGTTCTTGTTGTTAGGTATCGTCAAGTGGTTCCGACTCATAGAGACCCTGTGTACAACAAAACAGAAACACTACCCAGTCCTGCCCCATCCTCACAATCGTTGGTATGTATGAGCCCATTGTTGCAGACACTGTGTCAATCTATCTCACTGAAGGTCTTCCTCTTTTTCGATGACTCCCTGCTTCACCAAGCATGATGTCTTTCTCCAGGAACTGGTCTCTCCTGATAACATGTCCAAAGTATGTAAGAGAAGTCTCACCATCTCCCTTCTAAAGAGCATTCTGGGTGTACTTCTTCCAAGACAGATTTGTTCATTCTTATGGCAGTCCATGGTATAGTTAATATTCTTCACCAACGCCGTAATTCAAAGGCATCAGTTCTTCTTCAGTCTTCCTTGGCCATTGTCCAGCTTTCACATGCATATTAGTTGATTGAAAAAAAACATGGCTTGAGTCAGGGGAACTTAATTTCTTAAAGTGACATCTTTGTGCTTCTTAACACTTTAAAGAGGTCTTTTGTAGCAGATTTGCTCAATGAAATACTTCGCTTGATTTCTTGACTACTGCTTCCATGGGCATTGATTGAATTGTAGATCCAAGTAAAACGAAATCCTTGACAAATTCAATATTTTCTTCATTTATAATGATGCTGCTTATTGGTCCAGTTGTCAGAATTTTTGTTTTCTGTGTGTTGAAGTATAATCTATACTGAAGGCTGTAGTCTTTGATCTTCATCAGTTAAGTGCTTCAAGTTCTCTTCGCTTTCAACAAGCAAGGTTG
>NW_004443998.1:11576319-11636770 GCF_000243295.1 Trichechus manatus latirostris
TCCTTTTTGGTGTTCTGTATCCAGGTCTTTGCACATTTCGTTATAATACTTTACTCTGTCTTCTCGAGCCGCCTTTGAAATCTTCTGTTCAGTTCTTTTACTTCATCATTTCTTCCATTTGCTTTAGCTAGTCCACATTCAAGAGCAATTTTCAGAGTCTCTTCTGACATTCATTTTGCTCTTTTCTTTTTTTCCTGTCTTTTTAATGACTTTTTGCTTTCTTCATGCATGATGTCCTTGATGTCATCCCACAACTTGTCTGTTTTTCAGTCATTAGTGTTCAATGCATCGAATCTACTCTTGAGATGGTCTCTAAATTCAGGTGGAATATGCTCACGATATTTTGGCTCTGGTGTACTTGCTTTAATTTTCTTCACCTTCAACTTGAACTTGCATATGAGCAATTGATGGTTTGTTCTGCAGTCAACCCCTGGCCTTGTTCTGACTGATTATATTGAGCTTCTCCATCATCTCTTTCCACAAATGTCATCAGTTTTATTCCTGTCTATTCCATCCATCAAGGTCTACATGCATAGTTGCTGTTTATGTTGCTTAAAAAAGCTATTTGTAATGAAGAAGTCGTTGATTTTTCAAAATTCTATCATGAGATCTCCGGCATTGTTTCTATCACCAAGGCCATATTGTCCAACTCTCAATCCTTCTTCTTTTCCAACTTTGGCATTCCAATCACTGGTAATTATCAATTCATCTTGATTGCATGTTTAATCAATGTAAATTGCAGATTCTGGTAAAAATCTTCAGTTTCTTCATCTTTGGCATTAGTGGTTGGTGAGTAAATTTGAATAATAGTCATATTAACTGGTTTTCTTTGTAGGCGTCTGGATATTATCCTATCACTGACAGCCATGTACTTCAGGATAGATCTTAAAACTTTTTTTTGATGATTAATGGACATCATCCCTCTTCAATTTGTTTTTGCCAGTGTAGTAGACCATATGATTGTCTGATTCAAAATGCCCAATACCAGTCCATTTCAGCTCACTAATGACTAATAACTAGTATAAAATTGTGAAGGATATATGTATATAAGCTATATAAACCTCTATTAGACATACAGAAAAAAACCAAAACTGTTGAGAATCATCTAATTCATATGAGTGGACATGAGTAATTCTAAAGTTAAGAGGACCCTGGTGTGTTCATCTAATAGCAGATTTTGGCCCACTGTGTATGCCACTCACTGCCTTTATTTGCACAATGAGTTACCATATTTTATTATGTCTACTCCCATATCATTTCCATTATAACCTATTATTTCAATATATTAAAATAAAATTAGCAATTAGATGACCACAACATTATTCATATAACCTAAAGTGTTTGACCTCAAACTCTAGAAGCAAGGAGGTTTGTAGATGACTAAACCTCTCCATACACTGTGCTGTATGAACTCCTTTAATTGCACATGATATAGGCTAGGTGTTAATGTGGTTGGCAATTCTGCTCTAAATCTGCTCATTTCTCATGGGAGAGACTAAGTCATGTTTGAGGTATCATTTGAGTTCTTGTTTAGATTTATAGATCTTAAGATCTATGCCCCAGTGGATCTCTACACAAGTTTAAGTATCTTCAATGGGTAATTTGTTACATTACATGACTACTTGTAATTTCTACCACATATTTACCAAAAAGTAATGTGTTATTCATTATCCTCGAGTGGTGCATATACATATATATCGGAAGCTCCTTTGAGGCAAAGGCTGTATTTTTATGTCATTGTATTTCTTGCAGTGTCAGCTGATCACATATGTGCCTAGAATAGTGCCTGACATATAATAGGTTATTAACAAATATTCGTTTAAAAAAATCAACAAGCATGAAATTTTGCTAGATGGTGGCCTTTATGCATTTTTGCTAAGATTACAAAAGAAGCATTGGCTCAGGTAGACAAATGGGAAAATGACTTTATCAGAAAATTCACAAAATAATTTATGACGTTCAACTCATTTAAAAAAAAAAACTATAAGACAGTGTTCAACCTCAACTAGTAGAAAAAGATCTGTAAATTAATCACTATCATAGGGGCCACATAGTTTATTCCACAATGTGGAGGGTAAGAAATATTACGTTCCTATATTTCCTTTGGAGCAGTGGTGGCACAGTGTTTAATAACTTGACTGTTAACCAAAAGGTCAGCAGTTCAAATCCACCGGCCTCTCCTTGGAAATCCTCTGGGGCAGTTCTACTATATTTCCTTTGCCTTTTAATGCCTATTCAGATGGCAGTTCATTTTTCACTTTCTTAGGGGCGTTTGTTCTGACCTCTTCTCAGAAGGTCATGTTCCCCTATTATAGTTGTCTATGGATCATCATTTACTTCTCTTTGATTAAAAAAACTTGCCACGATTATGGCTTTACATGTATTTGTGTGAATATTTGATTACTGCTCTTTTCCCCAGAGGATCATAGGCTCCAAAAGAATGGGAACTGTTTTTTCCTTATATCCACAACACTTAACATAGCATCTGCGATACAAAAAAACCCCTCAGTTTGGCCTCTGTCTTTTGTTTTTTAAAGATGTTGGTGTTGCGTGCTGACGAGTCGCTTCCTACTCATAGCGATTCTATATGACAGACTAGAACTGCCCCATGGGGTTTCCTAGGCTATAATTTTTAGGGGAGCAGATTACCAGGTCTTTCTCCTGCAGAACCACAAACTTTTTTGAATAGCAGCTCAGTGCTTAACCATTGTGCCAGCAGGCCTTCTTCCTTAAAGATAGCCCTCGGAGTTCTTCAGCAATGGAGGTGCCTTTATTATGTAAAACCTCAGGAGGGCACCTGAGAAGGTGTGCAAATGGGTGGGGGACTACACAGACCACACCTGGCAACTAACCATAATAAGGGAGGGGGGAATAATTCAATCATACGTATTCAGTGATTCAATCAATCATGACTATGCAACAAGGCCCCAATCACTACTGTGCAACGAAGCCAACAGTTTTGAACACAGAAGTTTGGGGGCTTCCTGGATTGGTGAGAGCATGTGCCTTTGGGAGGGTGGCTCATCCCTGGGGACGATGGAAATCTCTTGCACGACCCTTCCCAGGCCATGCCCTGTGTGCCTCTTCATTTGTACCCTTTCTGGTTATAATAAATGGGTAACTGTAAGCATAGATCTTCTCTGTGAATTTTGGTTCCAAGGGATGAATGAACCCACAGAGGAACAAATGAGAGTCAGCAAGGGTTGGTGGCTGACTATTTGGCAGTCTTTTTATGTTAGGTATTCTGACATGGTTCGGGGTGGCTGGGATCAGAGGAGGCTGTAAGGGCAGTCATTCTGGAGAGAAGGGGCCTGCAGGTCAGAAGTTAGTGGGCTGGAGACCCCCAAACTTGAGGCCAGTACCTCCTGACCTGGCTCCGGGCAGCCAGGGATGAGAGGACTTGACCACAGGTCGCTGAGGACAGTAGAGAATGCCAATTGGAGTGGCTGGAGTGGAGGACAGGAACATAGGAAGGTGAGGACTGGGGTCTTCTTCTAGATGAAAATTGGATTCGTGCTGATTCTGACCATGAAGTTAGCAATAAAGGCGGAATCTGCCCACTTTATCCCTTGCTTATTAGTGCAGTTGGTGATGAGGGTGGGATTTGACCACCTGACACTTAGCAGGTGCTCAATAATCGCTGATTGATCAACTGAATAAAGGAATTGGTGAGATGGGATGAAATTCACCTTTTTAATAGCTACAGAAAAATATTGGTTAAATGAAATATAAGTAAGATTACAAGGGCAATGTTTATCTATTTAAGTGAACAAACTGTTTGCAAGCACTTTATAAGCACTCAGTTACATACAAACATTTAATATGCTAATTACAACTAGTAATTATCCATTATTATATGAAGTCTTTCTCTTGGAAGCACTATAAGTAACCTCAATTCAAGTCACTCTATGCACTCGAAAATTATGGTGCTAAATTTTACATACATATTTTATATTAGTTTTTATTTATTTTGGCTGGCCTTTTCCACATTCAGTCCAAGTTAGTGTTTTCTGTATACTCTGAAATTAAAATAAGATCTCACACGTGCACACACACACATAGGCGCGCACACACACACACACACACACACACACCAGGGTTGGAGTAACACTAATTATTTTTCTTCAATTCCAAGTAAATCATATTCTCCTAAGGACTTATGGAATCAACTTCCTAATCCATGCTGTTAAAAATAAACGAACTTGCTCTGATATTTTAGAGAATGTCTAATTATTTAATTATCTCCGTTATGTGAATAAAGCTTTGGTGAATTCCCTCTTTAACATCATTATGTTCTTCCTTAGGGAGAAGCCTCATTTGAGTGTACAGCAAGTTCACACGCAAGCACACACACACACACACACACACACATATATATCATAGTGATATAACGGTACAAAGCAATTTTAATTAAAACTATTGAGAATATGTTGTTGTTGTATTTTAAACTCATCTTCCCCTGAGAATGATATAAAATGGTGATGTGTGTACTCCAGCGGGAGACCCAGTGAATGTTAGCTTCAGTCATTTCCGGGGGCCATACAAGAGTTCATCTCCAGTCCCTGGTTGGGCTCTTGTGGGAATAGAAATACCGCGCTCTTGGCTTGACATCAGTGCCATTTCCAAATGTTACCATGGTGATCACCCATGCAGCATCACTAACCCGTCTTGCAACAGCTCAATTTGAGATTCAAGTTTCACGTTTCCATGATTATGGGAGGGTAATTATTTCATTACTCAAGGGAAAAAGATCTAGAAGGTAAATAGCTCTTCATTAAATCTTAAATGATTCTAGTCTTTTTAAACCCCAGAAATGCCAAATACTAAAGCAATGAAATCCAAAAGGGTAAAACATGACTGGGAATTGAAAGAAAATTCAATTTTTTGTGTAGTACAACTATAAACATTTTTCTCTAGTGACAACATCTTGCAAAAAATGGAAGTATATTGTGTCAATAATTCATGATTTAAAGTAATTTCCATGTAAAATAAATGCGTGGAAATGTTTGCATATGTAATTGAATGGGCATGCCTATACAAGGGGAGGGATTTTATGAATTGCTTTGGTGTTGGTGGAGGTAGCTTCACGTTTTATAAGGTGTATCTTTTTCTATGCATCTAAATAAGAATTTCATTGTGAAAGAAAGGATTCTCACGGCGAGGTTATGCTATTATAAAGAATTATTGTTCCTTTTATTTACTCTTGGTGTTTGACGATTATGCAGTTACAAATAAATATTTATGTACAATATTTTCAGAGTATATTTGATCTTATGAAATGTCATGGGATAGTTGTGAATGAAAGGTATTTGGAGCATATTTGCAAAATGAAAATAAGTAGCTGTTTATGCTGCATTGCTCACTGCTGGTCTCTGTACGGACAGTACCAGAGAGGTGCTGTGATGCAGCTTAACCGTCCAAACCACAACTCTCCTGACAGCGACCTTGAAATGTTATAAAATTGTTAGGCCAAAAGCATTCTGCTGACCTACACTGCATGCTACTTAGGTTATGCCCAGAACAAGGCAGGTATTTCTAACCACACTTCACTACTCATTTCTAAAGATTATTTTTCTTTTCCCTCTTTTTGTGTGTGTGTGTGTCGCCTCTGACAAAAAGTTCAAGCCCATAAAATATTTAAAAACAGAATTAAATTTACATAGAAAGATAACTTCAATATATGACAAAGGGGGTGCCGGTCAAAAAAAAGGAACCAATTTTGGCCCTTCCGAACCCCCGGAAGTGGGGGCCGCAAAGACTCAGAGGGGGCAAAGCGGAATTTAATCATGATCATTTCCCAGAGGAAAGAATGTGTATTTTAAGCCCATTTGCCATTTTCTTAACCTTTAATACTTCACAACAAAGCATTAATTTACCTCTAGTAGTGTTATGTAAAGGAGCCCTGGTGGTGCAATGGTTAAAGCCATCGACTGCTAACCGAAAGGTCTGCGGTTCGAAACCACCAGCGGGGCCACGGGAGGAAGATGTGGCAGTCAGCTTCCTAGAGGTTTACAGCCTTGCAATCCCTATGGGGTCGCTATGAGTTGGAATCGACTCCAAGCAA
The DNA here is from genome assembly GCF_000243295.1 of Trichechus manatus latirostris. Lineage (NCBI taxonomy): Eukaryota > Metazoa > Chordata > Mammalia > Sirenia > Trichechidae > Trichechus > Trichechus manatus. The sequence continues at coordinate 11,582,384 of NW_004443998.1, forward strand.
TGGGTTTAGTGTTATACAGTTTAGTGAAAGGAAAATCAGAATTGATTATTGGGAAGCTCACGGATTGAATAATTAATTAAAAATTATTCATCCATAAACGACTGGAGAAGTGGGATGAGAAGGTTAAGAGGCTCTGAGTGGCCGTAGTCTTCAATGCCTCTTTGCTTATTATTTATATTTAATCCATTAAAAACACATCAAAGGCATTCTGGCTTGTACATGTCTCAGAAAGTAGAATCTGGGAGATGGGCAGGCACAAACGACAGCTGTCTACCACCACCAAAATGGAAACGTTCGATGGAGAATAGATGGTTTTAAGCTGGGCCCGTTGTTTTAATAAAAATAAACTCCTGAAGTTAGGGGACCATTAAGAGGGATAACAGTCCAACATAGAACCTTAACCATAACCATAACCTGTTGCCGTCGAGTGGATTTCGACTCATAGAGACACTATAGGACAGAGTAGAACAGTCCCATAGGGTTTCCAAGGAGCGCCTGGTGGATTCGAACTGCCAACCTTTTGGTTACCAACCAAACACTTAAGCACCGTGCCAGGAGGGCTTCACAGCATAGAACAGGCAACAACTTAAAACAGAACATGTCCCAATGAACTGACTATTCTAATATTCCTCATCTTTTATCCCCACACAGAATTTATCATTGGTCTGTTGTCTTCTCACCGAGCTTACCTCTGCCGTTGTCACTAAAATACCTTATCTCTCTGCAACACCCCCCCCAAACCGCCACTTTCAGGGTCTTGTGAAAGGGGCATTCAACATTCCAGTTACTTTTTAAGCAAAGTAATTTAGACACCTTCTATTCAAATTGTAATAGTGTGTATATGTATATGCATGTGTAAGAGAGTTTAGTGGTGGGCACTTGCCTTTCATAATAAAAAGGCCTGTGAAGCTACTTCTTTCTTAAAAAGAATTTTCCCTAGCTCTATTTGTGCAGCTAGGTCAAATAGCAGCCAATTTAAAAAAATTAATATGTTTTTCTCTTCTGTACATTTGCTAGCCATAAATTTTGATTAAAAACATTTGTTGCCATTTATCTGAATTGTAATAAATTTTTGAGGGCATGTACACACTGTTTTGAGCATTAAAAAAGAAAAAAAACCAAACCCGTTGTCGTCGAGTCACTTTTGACTCATATAGACTCTTTAGGACAGAGTAGAATTGCCCCATAGGATTTCCAAGTAGCAGCTGGTGGATTCAAACTGCTGACCTTTTGATTGGCAGCTGATCTCTTAACCACTGAACCACCAGGGCTCCAATTTTGAGTATAGAAAATACAAGTGGATAAGGGGGTCCTGGATAAATAAGCCAAGAATGCACCAGTCCCAGAAGCTTCTTGCTTCAAGTTTTTCAAGGTGCATTGGTAGGGTAAACTGCAATATCAAAGAATTCCAGGGTGATGCAGTGGTTAAGAGCTCTGGCTGCTAACCAAAAGGTCAGCAGTTTGAATTCAGCAGCCGTTCCTTGGAAACCCTACAGGGTAGTTCTACTCTGTCCTACAGGGTCACCATGAGTCGGAACCGACCTGACAGCAACGAGTCTGGTTATAGTTCTTGTTGTTGGGTTTAACACAGCAGAACTTATTTCTCGCTGAGGTAAAGCCCTCTGTGGGTCTGGGTGACATTTCAGGACAATTACCAACCTCCTTGTGGTACCTCGGTGAACTGTGGCTTTGTCGTCTCAATATAAGGCCTCTTCCAGGATTGCTGTGGCAGAAGAAAAGCGAGTGGACTACTTGGCAGAGGCTTTTCGTTGTCTCAGCATAAAAATGCCAAGTAAGTGTCACTTCCATTCACATCTCATTGTACAGAACCACTAGCTTCAGGTCCCACCTAACAGCAACGGGCTGGGGTCCAGGAAGGAAATGACAACTGATATTGGGAAACCTTAGACAAGTATTTAGAAAAAAACAAACCCCTTGCAGTCGCATTGATTCCTACTCATAGCGACACTATAGGACAGGGTAGAACTGCTCCATAGGGTTTCCAAGGAACTGCTGGTGGATTCGAATTCCTGACCTTTTGATTAGCAGCCGAGTTCTTAACTGCTACGCCACCAGGGTTTCCAGTATTTAGAAAAAGGGAAGACAACTTATAGAAGGGTTTGAAGCCACAGAAAGGCATTTCTTTATTGTACTAAGGCGTCACTGGAAATTTTACTATGATAGGTTTAGGTAGGATGGAGCCTGCAATGAGACCAGAGGAAGAGCTGCTTGAGAGAGAGAAGGCAGCAGGTGCATACTCAGGGCTCCTTAGCTTGGAGATGAACGAGAGATACAGTGCAGTCATTCCAAAGAAATACACCAAAGCTTCACACACTGAAATAAATTTTAAAAAACCTACCAAATAACATAGTGCTTAGCCCAGTAAAGTACCGTGAGAGGAATAATGGCGCCATTCATTCGGTTAGCGTGGATTAATGGCTACTATCATGCCTCAGGAGCAGAAGGATTCACTAAAATAAACTCTTGGTTTCGTTTTGTGCTAACAACTCTACCAACTACCCTAATTAATTGCCCAAAAACTGTTAATAACCATGTCATCATAGACCATCATGTAAATGAGCTTTAAAAAGTAAAATCTGAAGAGCAATCTTGCCATTCATTTATCTGAGCTAATTATAATGTAGGAATAATTCTCACAGCAGGTGAAAACCGAGAAAAAGCATGCTTTTGCAGGAAAGCGAGACATTTTAGATTTTGGCATCAAAATTTTGGAAGAAACAAAGAGCCTCTTCTTTTTTTTTTTGTAAAGTAAAGTATTTCAAGTTTGTTGTTTTTGCTACTATCATATTTTCAATGACGTACTTGGGAGAAAAAAGGTGTGGATGACTTTGCTCTAATACCCTACTGTTTTTCTTTTTTAATGAATTATATATCCTATTCTCATATTATTTTCATGAGAAAAATATGGCCAGAATTGACAAGGTAGAGAAGGTGTTACATTTAAGAATCTATCGATATGCGTAAGCTGATTGGTAGTTCTGTTTTAATACCATTATAATTTATAACTGTAAGGTGTAGAATATATTATTTCTTAGGAAGGCAGACTGGTGTAGTAAAAAGGCTTTGGTTGAGGTTCACATTCTGTCTTATACCTTTTTAGCTGCGTTGGTTTGGATTTGCTTCTTTTTACCTCATGGAGCCACTGGGTGTGGAGTTCTGACGAGAAGCTATTATGATTAGAATTGAACACATCACAGTTCTTGATGTGTGTTAAGTATTTCTTATAGTTATTACTTTTTCTTTTCTGTGACTTATTTCCTCTCTCTCTCTCTCTCTGTTTTTGTTTGTTTTGTTTTTTGTTTTTTTTTTGCCTTTGTAACTTTGGTTATCTGTGTTTTCTGAGTTGTATTACTTTTGCTTTCGAAGGAACACCCTGTGTTTATAAATTGCTTTGTCATGTTAAAAGTATTTGTCTATGTTAAAAGTATTTGTCTTAGTTACCTAGTACTACTCTAACAGAAATACCACAAGTGGATGGCTTTAACAAAGAGAAGTTTATTTCCTCACAGTAAAATAGGCTGAAAGTCCAAATTCAGGGCATCAGCTCCAGGGGAAGGCTCTCTCTCTTCGTCAGCCTTGTTCTCATCAGTGTTGCCCCAGACTAGGAGCTTCTCCACGCAGGGACCCCGGGTCCAAAGGACACGCCCTGCTCCTGGCACTGCTTTCTTGGTGGTATGAGGTTCCCAACTCTCTGATTGCTTCCCTTTCCTTTTATCTCTTGAGAGACAAAAGGTGGTGCAGGCCACACAATAGGGAAACTCCCTTTACATTGGATCAGGGATGTAACCTTAGTAAGGGTGTTATACAATCCCACCCTAATCCTCTTTAACATAAAATTCCAATCACAAAATGGAGGACAACCACACAATACTTGGAATCAGGGCCCAGCCAAACTGATACACACATTTTTGGGGGGACATAATTCAATCCATGACAGTATTCAAAAGGCTCAAAAGGGGAAAAAAATTCAGAAACTTTTAAGACTACTCAGAGTAAGTAGAAACCTTAAAATAGTTTCTAAGAAGCAGGTAATAGTTTTGAAAGTCAGAGTCTAGTGACATCAATTTTTAAAAACATTGAATTTGCCAGGTGTGAGAAAAAGTTGCAGAGTCAACATAGATTGAAGAAAAGCTATATACTCTGATAACTTATTTGTGGGAGTATATTGAAAAGAAAGTCATTAAAATTAGATTGACAAGCAAGAGTCTTATGAACTTCATCACATTGTTCATCTCGATATGGGATAGGCAAAGCAGTGGGAGAGCATAGGGTATCCTACAGAAACCGAAAGAGATGCTACAGAGAAGCATTTCTTTAATTTCATAAAATATCACGGGAGATTTTACTCTGATGCGCTTCTGTAGGGTTTTACCTTTGTATTTATTTCAATAAATGAAAAATTTGGGGAATAGTATAGGTTTACTAATGGCCTTCTCCAATCCAAACTCATGTTCTAGAAAGTGTTAATCTCTTTGATTAAGAAAAATTGTCCAAAACGTGGAAATAAAGTAAGAGGATGGCTAAATGACTTTTCAATGTTATTGTTTAACAGATTTGCCCAAGAATTATTTAATTTTTTAAATTAACATTTTACTGTGTTTTAGGTGAAAGTTTACACAACAAATTAGGTTCCCCCTTTACAATTTTTGTACAAATTGTTCCGTGCCTTTGGTTACAATTTTTACAATGTGTTAGCATTCTCATTATTTCCATTCTCTTTGTTCTGTTTCCATTGATTAGCTTTCTTTCTCCTCCTTGTCTTCTCATCTTTGCTTTTGGGTTAATGTTGACCGTTTGGTCTCAAATAGTTGATTGTTTAAGGAACATATTACTCATGGGTAATATTGTTTATTTTATAAGCCAATCTACTATTTGGCTGAAAGGTGACCTCCAGGAGTAGCTTCAGTGCCAAGTTCAAAGGGTTTCTTAGGGCAATAGTCTTGGAGGTTCCTGTAGTATCTATTGGTCCGAAGGTCTGGAGTTTTTTCAGGAATTTGAATTTTGTTCTAGATTTTTTCCCATTCTATCCAGGACCTTCTGTTGTGACCATGGTCAAAATTATCAGTAGTAGTAGCTGGGTACTATCTAGTTCTTCTGGTCTCAGGTTAGAAGAGGTTTTGGTTCATGTGGCTTGTTAGTCCCATGGACTAGCTTCTTCTTTGAGTTTTTGATTTCCTTCATTCATTTTGTTCCATACAAGTAAAGACCAATCGTTGTATCTCAGATGGCTGCTCGCAAGCTTTTAAGACCCCAGACGCTACTCACCCAACTAGGATGCAGACAATTGTCTTTGTGAACTATGTTATGCTGATTGACTAAGTTGTCCCCCAAGACTATGGTCCCAAGTCTTGTAATCCAGTAAACCAATCCCCTGAGTTGTTTGGATCTGTCTAGGAAGCCTCTGTAACTGTGCCCACTGTGCGGTTAGTTATATAGGTGGACATATATGCAGCACACACAAACGTGTAAACATATGCCTACAGATGCACCTATACCTGCACATGCACTTACCTGCATGTGCCTTCCTGTATGCACACATATATGCATCCATATCTACCTATGTAACCACACACATATTTTTTGGTTGTTTTAATTGTTTTTGCAAAATTGTATATGTTATAGCATTTACTGAAATTATCCCTTTTTCTTGTGTACTTCTTAGTGTCTTTATTTACCTTGGTCAGGTTGTGCTGACTTCACCCATATCTGAGATTGCCTTTCCCCTCACCAAAAGTAACAAGTGTCTATTATCTAGAAAGTGATTACCACCCCCACCCCGCCCATCCCTGGTAACCCTCAAAAAACTTTGTTTTCTGTGTGTATATCTACTCTTGACTTTTTATAATAGTGGGATCATACACTATTTGTCTTTCTGTGATCAACTTATTTCACTCAGGCTAATGACCTCCAGATTCATCCATGTTATAAAATGTTTCGTAGACTCTTTATTCTTTACAGTTGTGTAGTATTCCATTGTATGTATGTACCACAATATTTTTATCCATTATCCATTGATGGACACTTAGGTTGTTTCCATGTTTTTGCTATTGTGAATAATACTGCAATGAACATAGGTGTGCATATGTCTATTCATGTCACTGCTCTTATATCTCTAGGATATATACCTATGGGTGGGACTGCTAGATCATAAGGTATTTTTATTTCTAGATTTTTTAGGAATTGCCATACTGTTTTCCATAGTGATTGTACCATTTTACAATCCCACCAGCAAAGTGTAAGAGTTTCAATCCCCCCACAATCTCACCAGAATTTGTTGTTTTCTGTTTTTCTGATCATTGCCATTTTGGCAGGGGTGAGATGGTATCTCATTGTAGTTTTGATTTACATCTCTCTAATGGCTGATGATCATAAGCATCTTTTCATGTATTTGTTGGCTGCCTGAAAGTCCTCTTTGGTGAAATGTCTGCCCATTTTTTGATTAGATTGTTTGTTTCTTTTGTTGTTGAGTTTTTGAAGTTTTCTATATATTTCAGAGATTGGACCCTTATCAGCTACATCATTGCCAAAGGTTTTTTCCCAGTCTGTAGGTTCTCTTTTTACTCTCTTGATAAAAAGTCTTTTGATGAGCATAAGACTTTAATTTTTAGGAGGTCCAAGTTATCTAATTTATCTTCTGTCATTTGCAATTTTTTGTTTTGTTTGATAGGTTATTTATGCTGAAAATTAGGTCTCCTAGTTTTGACACTATGTTCTCTTCCAGGAACTTAATAGTTTTAGCCTTAACATTTAGGTCTTTGATCCATTTTGAGTTAGTTTTTGTGCACAGTGTGAGGTATGGGTCCTATCTTATTTCTACATATGGATATCCAGTTCTGCCAGCACCAATTGTTAAGGAGTCTGTTTCTTCGCAATTAAAAGGCCTTTGACCCTTTGTGGAAGATCAGCTGCCTGAGGATGGGTGGATTTACTTCTGGGTTCTCAATTTTATTCCATTAGTCTATGTGTCTATCATTGAACCAGTACCCGGCTGTTTTGATTACCATGGCTGTATACTAACCTTTGTGATTTGGAGGTGTTCTTCTTCTACAATATTGCTTCAGCTATTCAGGGGCTCCTTCCTTTCCACATAAGGTTGAAGATTAATTTTTCCAGTACATTAAAGAATTATTTAATTTTACGGGAGAAAGCACCTGTATTGCCTTAACTATTATATAATCATTTTTACTATTTCCTATTTACATGTTAACTTGTATATTTCTGACAGGTAGAAAAATCCCCAATGTTACAGTTTTAGGTCTCTATATGACATTAAGCAGTTTTGTATTTATTAGCAAATTTATTTCAGCATTTCCTTCTGTGACTGACCAATTATACTGATATATAAATATAAATAAATTCCTTTGACTGGCTGATTTATACTGATATATAAATCTCTGTTCTTCAAAACCTCCTTTGAACCAGGCTTACATCTTACTGCTTCTCTTATTACATAATTAATGCAATCTTTGATAGGTGTTCAGTCTATATTTATATGAGAGTCATGTTTTGAATTTTTTGAAAGTTATACTTTAACACCTCAATCATAAGTGCATTCTTGCATGAGGGCTTTCAAAGTTTAACTTGCAAAGTTAGGAAGAAATAATGTCCTTTCAGAATAGTCTGATCCAATTTTATGTTACTAACTCATTTTTTTTAAACTGATTAGACTTTTATTGCTGACATATAGTAAGAATATTAGTATCCTCCATAGGAATTTGCTCAATGTGGAAGTAACAAAGTTACCTTGACGAGAATTTCCACATATTAATATTTTAAAAGCTAAGTATTATCATAAGAGAGCTGAGTAAAATCATTTTATGTGTGTTGCAAATGTAAGGTGTGGAATGATACACGTGATGATTTATTGCTTAGGTTAACAGGTACATTTTTTAAGCAGATTTTAATGAGAACAGCATAGAGAACAATAATAAAATTTCTATGCTCAGAGTTTGCATTGCTAGTACACATGATTTTGGAAAATCAGATAGGAATAAGGATGAGTTAGCAATGAGCCAAGCAAATTTCATTTTATTTTCTCAATGCTTTCTAGTCTACTTCTTCTTTTTCTTCCTTTCATGTATCAGGCTGGGACCAACAGGAAAGAAAATGGGTAATTGGAGGAGAATTTATTTGCAAAGGGATTATTTATAAAGATGTGAACATGGTACAAGGAAACCACAAGTGATGGTGCAGCCAGTAATAGCAGGAGTCTGTTACGTACCAAGAGGGACCCAATGGACTTTGACCTTGGGCTGAAGGAGTTGATCCTCTAGGGAGGGAGTTGGGGGAATGAATGCCTGATTTCACTCTCTTCCTTTCTCCTGTGGGTGCTCCCAATTGACTATATCTAACCAGAAACCAGAAAACAAAGGAGCCCATAGACGTAATCCATACTGGCCAGCATTCTAGGGTACAGAGCTGGGGGAGAAGAGTACCTACAAGAAAGTGGACCTACAAGAGAATATGGCAGATGACCTGCACACTTGGTAAATATTCCACAGGGTGCTAGCCGCCTGTGACCATAGGATAGGAGAGGCCAGGACTGGATGTCTTTTCTGGCTGGGACCAGAGGTCTTTGTGGTCCATGATTTCAGGCTGAAGGAACATTTAGTACAGAGTGAGAACACTGCCAATCCAGACAGGGAATCTGGCCTGGAGTTTAGTCAACGGTAAAGTCACAGAGATGCAGACAGATTTTGTGAGTCCAGGTGGTTGAACGGAATCAAAGTTCCGTAAACAACTAATTTGGTGACAGTGGAACTGTGCCTTTAACTTGTCTAGTTTCACATTTCTTCACATGTAAAATTGTAAGAGAATGAATTTTTTTCTTGTACAAATTTTAAACGAGAAAAAAACAACAAGAACAAACTTTTTTGTCAGTTTTTATATCACCTTATTTTAAGTCTTGTTTTTTCAGAACAGGCAGCTGAAACAGCGTCTTTTGTGTCCTTATATTATTAGTATTTATCAGTGAATTCTCCCTGAAGGGGGCAATCAACACCAGATTGTTAGCGTCACTTTCGTCAGAGCTGTAATGGTTTCCTCTCCTCTATGAAGCTGATATTTACTCTATATGTAATGAGGGAGTAAGAATGGTAACGGTAATGATAAAATGGTCAGCCCCAAGAATTAAGCTTTTATATCCACGTAGGGTAGGGAGGGATCTTTATTTTAATTACATATTCGTCTGAAGTATAAAGGAAAATGTGAGTTAGTGTCTCCATTACGGAAGAAACAACTCAAGGTTAAGTAATCTGAAAGTATACTAGTTGACTCAAAGAGAGAATAAGTGGATTGGTATTCTACTGAAGGTTGTGTGCATTTCTACCCTTGGAGCCTGGACGGCACTGAGTATCTCTGTGCCCAGATTGGTATGAGCAGCCTGATTGTCCTGTCAAGTGTGTGCTTGCCTTGCCCTCCAGCTTGCATGCCTCTGCTGATTACCAGTGGATTGAGATTGTCCTGAAAGAGAATGAGGGCTCTTGATTAATCCCCAAGCACAGCATTAACATACTATTGATTCATTATCAGCACATTTTGCTTCATTTCCCAGCAACAGGGATGGGTTGAAGGCAAATGTAACTTCTTCAAAACAGATGCAACCCAATCAACCTCCAAGATAGGTAACTAGTTTTCTTTTTCTGTGTAAAGATCTCCTACTACATAAAAAGCTGAAAAAAAAATTTCCTCTTCTCTAAAAAAGAGCTGGTTTAACAATTATAAAGTTATCTGACACATATTTTGTTGTGAAAGGATTAAACAGTTCCTTTAAGTTACAGTGGAGACTTTGGGTGGTGCAAATGGTTAAAGTACTCAGCTGCTAACAGAAAGGTTGGAGGTTGGAGTCCACCCAAAGGTGCCTCAGAAGAAAGGACTGCTGATCTATTTCTGAAAAATCAGCCATTGAAAACCTAATGGAGCACAGCTCTACTGTTAAACGTATGCGGTCGCCATGAGTTGGAATTGACTTGACATCAACTGGTACTAGTGGTTAAGTTAAGAATATTAAATTGTAGAAGGCGATTTTATTGTATAACTTTCATTTATATGGAGGAGACCTGGTGGTGCTGTAGTTAAAGCACTTGACAGTTAACCAAAAGTTTGCTGGTTCGAAACTACTAGCTGCTCTGCAGGAGATTCCAGCCTTCTGTAAATGCTTACATACAGCCTTGGAAATCTTACGGGGGCAGTTCTACTCTGTCCTATAGGGTCACTATGAGTTGGAATTGACTCGATGGCAATGGTTTTTTTTTTTTTTTTTTTTGTTCATTTAAATCATTGGTAAATACATAGCTGTAAATCTTCATGTAAACATTGATTAATTTAGTCATTAATCATTTATTTATTTATTCAACAGTTTATTTATTACAACTTACTGTATTTGGTACTAGCCACCAGGAATAAAAAGCTGAATAAGTCATGGTTTACATTTGGAGTCCAGATGGAGGAAAAGAGGCAGGCATACAAACACAATATCTGTTTAGTTACAGAAATATATTCAAGGTACTTATGGTGGGATTGGAGAGAAAGCCATGCCTTTTCCAGGTTTAGGAAAAAAATGGCGGATTCTGCAGGAAAAGAGGGTGAGAAGAGCATGATATAAGGCAGAACTGCAGGCAGAAGAAACAACTTGTGAAATAGAACTCCAAGCTTCCTTTAGGGTACGGTAAGTAGTTCAGTATTTCTGAAACATACATTTCAGAAGGAAAATGAAGAATTATTAGGCTGGAAAGGTAGACAAGGGAAGGGTTTTGAGGGTCTGTCTTACACGCAAGGTAGGCTGGACTTTAGTAGGCAACCGGGTTCTCAGCAGTGGAATCAGATTTGCACGTTAAAAGATCACCCTGATAAACTTGAGTGTTATATAATTGAAATTAAGGATACTAAGTCATAGGCTATTACAGTAGGACAGTTGAAGAAATGCCTTAGCATTGGCAGTCGGAGTGAAGAGTAAGGATTCAGCACGTATATAGGAGGTAAAATCAAAAGGACTTAGTTTGGATTAGATGCTGGGGGTAAAGGGTTGTTGAGGATCACTCTTAGGACTTTGTCTTGGATTTGTTACCTACCAACTGAGGTGGAAAAAAAAGAATAGAAAAGGACAGCTGTGGTGGTAGGAAGCGAGGGCCAAAAATAATTGGTAAAGCTTTGACTTGGTTGGCTTTAGAGGGTGAGTGTCCAGTAGGCAGTTGGATACACAAGTCTGACACTCAAGGGTAAGAATTGAGTTAGTAATGGGAAAGCCCAAACCATAAGGAGAACTGGTAATTGTTTGTATTATTATAAGCTATAGTAGGAACAGGAGTCCCTGGGTTGTGCAAAGCATTAAATGCTCAACTGCTAATCAAAAGGTTAGAGGTTCAAGTCCACCCAGAAAGGCCTGGTGATCTGCTTCCAAAACATCACAGCCTTGAAAACCCTATGGAGCAGTTCTACTCTGTACACATGGAGTTGCTATGAGTTTGAATAAACTTGATGGTCACTGGTTAATAGTAGGAATAACTGTCTCAAAGATCAAGGCCCAACATAGTATAGGCAAAGGCAGAAGATCATCCTGTGCATTTCCACAAGGTTGATTATGCCTCCAGGAATCACCTCTATTTCAGAGTTTTGATTATATTTTCTCTTACAAAATAAAACTGTAAACATTTAATCACTGAAAATGAGGCTGTTTCTGGTGTCATTTCTATTTCCTATTTGTTTAACTTTTCATTTTGAAACAATTTTAAGCTCTCATACAAACTGTAAAAACAGTGCAGAGAATTCTCATGTACTCTACACCCAGCTTTTGCCAAAGATGACATCCTATATAGCCATAGTACAATTATCAACACCACGAAATTGACATTGGTACAACATTATTAACTAAACCACAAATACGATTCAAATTTTACCAATTTTTATATGTACTCTTTTTTTTTGGTGTATAGTTCTATGAGATTTTAAGATATGCATAGATTTATGTTACCACCACCACAATCAGGGAACAGAACAATTCTATCACTCCAAACACTCACTCATGATATCAATTTGGAGTCCCCCCCTACACCCACCCCTAACCCCTAGCAACCAATGATCTGTTCTCCACCCCTATAGTTTAGCCTTTTTGAGAATGTCATAGAAATGAATAATACAGTATGCAACCTTTTGAGACTGGTTTCCTTCATTCAGCATTGTATCGTTGAGATTCGTGCAAGTTGTAGGTATTAGTAGCCACCTCTTTTTAATGGAAAGTTAAACCCACCTGAAAAAACTATCTCTGGCTTGCAATTAACTTGAAGTTATCAGTCATGCTTGATAAATGGTAATGCTTCACTTATCCCTCTAAGATTGAAATTTGACCATAATACATTCATATGCAAAACATTGTGGAGGTAAGAGGAGTAGAGGGTGAGAAACAGAGTAAAAATGAACTTACTCCAGCATCCTGATACTCACTTCCATTCCAGGGAGTAGCCTTAGTAGTACTAGCTGAATGCCTCACCCAGAATCACACAAACGCCCAAACTGGAAGTGTGTGGAGCCAATTCATATTCTCAGAGTATAAACACTGGTGGTGGTGGGTCAGGCCCTGAGTCCACCAGGTCTAGATGAGGCAATGGAAGCTGTGTGGCTAGAGCCCAGCATACCTGTGATAGGACATTGCCCATGTGGGACTGAGCTTGGGGCCTCAGTGGTGCCCTTGTAGGTCTTGGTCTTCTCTGAGATGCTGAAGAAGGCCTATGAGTATTATCTGTTCCTGGCCTGTAGCAGGAAATTCCCTTCACAAGTATAAATAAACACTTCATCCTGCAACTGTACAGCAAATGTCTTGGCAACTCCTAGGAGTACTGGGCAAGGTGTCTGGCTGCCAGGCCATGCAGATCTCACCATAAGGTGAGAAGCTTGGTTCCATTTATACATCTGCCTATGAAGTTGAATGGTAGGCCATCTGCACTGTGTTCTTGCTACCTTTTCAAACTCTTAAAGGCAGGACTTAAAAGCTTCTGTTTTGGATAAGTCATCAAAAACATGGTACTGACCCACTTATAGCACAGAATAGTCAAAAGCACGGTGAATGGTTAGAAGCTTACAAAGCATGCTAAATTGTTGGTGAAGAATATTAGGAATAGTGGCTTCTTAAATAAATGGGTGGAGGTGAGGTTGTATAGGAATTGTAGTTATTTCTTATTTTCTCTTTTTGATCCTAGGTGGTGGATTCCAGAAGTGAAGGTTGACATTAAGACTAGAAGAACTGCTTTAAGGAGGAGGAGAATCAAATATCTAAAACCTCATAAGCTAAGGAGTGTGGGATCAAACACATCTTCTCACACCAATAGATGTTCACTAGAGATTTACAAATCATTATCAATGTTTTAAGGAGCCCTAGTGGCACAAGGAGACCTGGTGGCTCAGTGGTTAAGAGCTCGGCTGCTACCCAAAATGTTGGCAGTTCAAATCCACCAACCACTCCTTGGAAACTCTATGGGGCAGTTCTACTCTGTCATATAGGGTCACTGTGAGTCGGGATCGACTCAGTGGCAATGGGTTTGGTTTTGGTTAATCGCACAAAGGTTAAGCACCTGGCTGCTAACTGAAAGGTTGGCAATTTGAACCCACCCAGAAGCTCTGTGGGAGAAAGACCTGGTGATCTGCTTTTGTAAAAATTACAGCCAAAAAGAGCCTGTAGGGCAGCTCTACTTTGTCACATGGGGTTGCTATGAGTTGGAATTTACTCAACAGCACCCAAAAACAATAACATCAATGTTTTGAGAGATGTACACTGATTTTGCTTTTCACCAACATATAGCTACTGGCAGCAAGGTGTCAGGCACACAGAAGGCGCTCCATCAATAGGTGTTGAAAGGAAGTATGGCTTCTTTGACTTCCTAAGACAGGACCAGCAACCCTGTTCTTGTGCATTCCAGCTTCAGTGCAGTTATTCTGTTCCACTGTGATAGCCTCTTTACCTGTCTATTTCCCTAGACTGTAGGCAAGTTAAAGGCAAGGGCTGTGCCATGTTCACTGATAAATCCAGGGCACAGGACTGCCCGTTCATAAAGAATTGTTGATTCAGTTCAAGGATGGATGAAGAGTGCATACTATACCCACTGAGTCATTCTCTTCAGATCCTACATGTGTTATCCGTTAAAAAGACAAATTACTCGTGTATTTAATAAGACACTTATTTGTTAATGTATATTAATTTTATTCCCCTGGTTTTGCTATTTACTTTGTGATATTTGGCGAATTATTTAATGCCTCTTGGCCTCATTTTCCTGATTTTTATATGGCTAACAATCCCTGTTCTGCTAATGGAGATTTTGGGGAGAACAAATCAGATAATGAGTGTGAAAAGACTGTGTTTGTGTGTGTGTGTGTGTGTGTTTCTCTGTGTATACCAGTACCAGCTGCTGTCAGGTTGATTCAGACTCATGGCGACCCCATGTGAGTCAGAACTGTGCTCCGTAGGGTTTTCAGTGGCTGACTTTTTGGAAGTAGATTGCCAGGACTTTCTTCTGAGACACCACTAGGTGGACTGGAGCCTCCACCCTTTTGGTTAGCAGCTAATCACATTAACTCTTTGCACTACCCAGGGACTGGAGGTATATACGAGGCCTTTATTTACATTTCAAGTCACTCATTTTTAGTTCATTTCCCTGCTGTTAGTAGTCTTAATGGTTGGTTAAAATAAAAACATTACTTACCAACCATTTTCCTAGAGGCCAAAACCATAAAATGCCTTCCATTTCTAACTGGTATCATCTTACAACATACAAATTCAGATATAGTAAATGAATCTTCAAAGACATTGAAATTATTATGATTATTCAAAGTTCTTGGTTTCTTTTGCTAAATCAAGTCCTGGATTGTAAGGGTAGGTGAACTTTGTAAGCTAGAAGGGGAATGGTTGTTTTTTTTCTGAGACTCTACCTGCATGCTTGCAGGGGATAACCTGACAGGGTTCAGAATTTGTATTCCTGTGGCGTATTTGATGAAAATGAAAACGTAAAACAATTAATGCCCAACAAATAAAGCCAAATTGTAGGAGCAGTGGAAGACAAACATATGAGCATTCGTTGTTGAGCATCTATTGTTCATCCAGCCATCCATAGTGACTGATGGCAAAGGGACAAAGGTACACATACTCAGAACACTCAGATATCACGGTTCAACTCAGAACTATGCTTATGCTCTTCAGAGATGGGAGCAATCAAGGATATAAGCACTCATCAGAGTGACACTTATTTTCCAGAATTTCTACAATTTACTTTTACAATGAAGGAAATTATTTAGAAGGACAACATCATGAAAGCAGTTTGGGATCAGGTTGACTCTGAGCTGGAAGAGTCTGGTCTTCATTCTGTGTGCAGTGGAGGGACCTGATGAAAACAGTATTTTAGTGAGATTAATCTGGAAGCAAAGTCTTCAGCGAATGCGAGCTGGAGCCAGTGGATCTGTCACAAGTGATCCATCCATGTTGCTCGTCTAATACCAAGATAAGATCTTGATTTAGATTTAAACAGAGTGGCCAAAAGTAAGGATGAATGTATGGCCTATAAGGAAGCATCTGTTGCTCATTCAGAGAGAGAAGTGGAATGCTTTGAACTCATGAAAAAGTGGGCTACATGCTTTTCTACTTACGAGGTCTCAAAATGTGTTAGAGGTCATGTTTAATAACAGTGTACGTATGTGCTTCTACCAAGAATATATTTTAGGTTTTATTTCTGTTAAATGGATTCTTCAAGTCCTTGTATGAATCCTTCCTTACATTGATGTTTCAAACATGTGTGATGAAGTCAATTGAAACTGTCTCTGAGGCTGTGGGGATGCTCCAGTGAATGGATCAGGTCCACCTTTTAGGCCCAGATGCTAACTTGTGCTTAAACATGTTGGTTAGCCAATCTCAATACCTATTTCAAAAGTAAGCATACAGAAGCAATGCCCCAGCTTAACAGGAATGTGGGGCCAACTTTGTCAGTAGACTCAGATCACACTCACCTTTGTAGAGTGTTTGCGTTTCATAATATATCCTAATCAGGGAAAAGTTGGTTAGCAGGGATAGAAGGAAGGCAACACAGCTTTTGTTGGTGGTGGCAGTATTGCAGTTTCAAATATATGTTGTAATTTGTCTTAACTGAGTCTCTTACTCCTAATAAAACAAATATAATTTAGTTATCTGTGGTATAATAGATACACTACCAGCTAGCATAGATGTGTTTATGACAGGACTAGTTTGCTCATGTTGATTCACCATGGAAAGGGCAAGTCTCTCTTGTCTTTGGGTCTCCAGATAACAATTATGGCCAACTGAGATTACAAAAGTATTATTCTTTCTGGTGGATTTAAAATTACAAAAAAAAAAAAAAAAAAGAAGAAAGAAAGAAAGAAAAGCAGTAGAAAAGGTTATTGTGAAACTTGGGCCATGGATATGGAGTTAGTTGTATTGGGATCAACAGAAATAAATAGATCAGTGATACTGTAAAGAGATGTATAGGTATTAGAGTAGATACCAGCAAAGGTCTGAGAAATTTTAGTTAAGGTGAGCTACTGAAACCAGAAATTCTGAAGACATTATAAAGCAATGAAGGCTCACCTTGTATTTTGATGAGGGGTCTATAGAACATGGGAATTATGGGGAATCATAATTCATAGGGTACCAACTTGCCCAGGATGTTCCCGGTTTTGGCATTGAAGACTCCACATTCAGTACTAACACCCTTATTCCTCACCCTAATTTTGAGTTTACTTTCTTAAATGATCAAGCATGAGGCTGTTTCCTCCTATACTTCACCCTCCTCCATTTTCTCATCTTCCCTGAATCCACCTGGACATCAGCACCACCATGATAACTATCGATGCCACTGATTTAAAACGGCTGTTGATGGCTGAAAGCCTCCCAATTAACAGAAACAAGAGGCTCCTATTTCACATATTTTCACATATATAGTGCCTCTCCAAGTTTCGTGGGCCTCATGTTGAAATAAAAATTCCTTAACACTATTCTACACCTATTCTAAATACTCTTCTAACACTGTTCTAAAGCAATCTCATCCCATTGCCTCTTGGCTGATGTTTAACAGCTGATTGTGGTCTTGAACAATGAGAAAGAATGACTATTTGCCTCAAATCTATTTTATTTTAATTATAGAAAATTTATTATAAAATTTCATAGTTTAAAACCTACGTTGCCGGAAGCATCTTCAAAGGTGCCAGAAGTACTAAAATAGATACAATCTGGTAGCCTGTCAGGAAAGCAGACAAAAAAACCGCTGGGTCAGGAGCACAGCTGTTTGTGAAGGGCATTAAAGTTTTTTTATAGTCTTTCCCATAGGCCAATATGCTTTTATACATTGATTTATATTTTAATAATGACAGACTCCATTGGCGTGAGTGTTTCAGTTCCTCAGAAATTAGATAAAATCATAATGTAGACACTGGATAAAAGGTAGAGGGAATTAGCATTTTGCAGCATTAATTAGCTTACTTGCCCTCGCTTCTTTCTGATCAAATGGAGGATGCTGAGTGCAGAGGCAAACAGGGCCATAAGTATCCTTCAACTGTCCGATATGACACTGTTGTTTGTAATGCATGTAAATTCAACAGGCTTGCCTTGATTTTAGAAGTATGGTTTTAAAGACTAGAGGTTCGTTTTTGATCACTACAGTAAGCAATGAACAAAGGAAGCTATTGGATGTGAAATAATACATAGGAAGTACTTCTGTTGCAAGACATGCCGGAGCTTGGAAAACACTCCTAGATTTACAATCACGCAAGCTCTCCCCCGCTTGGTATTCTAATTCCTCCTCTAGCATTGCAGCGTTTCACATCTTCATTATGATTCAAGGTTGCAAGAAGACATCGCTAACCTTAGCCGGCTGGCAGTTCGTTTTCAAATAACGCTGCTCCTGTTTTTCCAAAGCAAACAACTTCCGTTGTCCTCAACCAGCCCTCCCTGGCTCGGTTCCTGCCCCTCGGAGCTGCTGCTGTACTCGGCTCGACCTGTGCGTTTTCTCCGCCTTTGGCTCCCTGCACTACGTTTCTCGCTTTGCCTTCCCACATGGCTGCCTGGTTTGCAGAAGATGCCTTCTTACAGATGTGTTTCCCTCCCCTGATAAACAATTACTCCTGTTTCCCCCAGCGGGAGGCCATTAGGACATCATCACGGGTTCTGCTAAGTCATCTCACGATCACAGTTTTGTGCAATCACCTCTCATCTGAGACTCTCCAGGCATATGCCACGCAGGGAAACTAGCAGTCACAGGCGGCAGCACGTCCAGGCATATTATTTGTTATTTTGGTCCAGAAGTATGTATAACAGATAATGGCTAATACACTAATGTCTGAGGATCTCATTGGATGCTTTGACTGGCATCATTTGCAGCAAACTTGTGAAAGACTGAATGGGTGATCATGTGCTATTTGAGAAGAAAAAAAAAAGGCATTTTCACATTTCCATAGCAATTACACATGATAGTTTAAAAGAAACCAGACAATAATAGTGATTTTTCAAATTTACTCTACTCGTGCAGACTTTCAGACTTCTGAGCTATGAAAGAGTGCATTCCCAGAGATTGGATATTTTTCTGGAAAGTGGTTAACCAGTTGTATGTTTCTTTTTATTTTAATCTTATATACCCAGCTTATGTGAATACAATAGTGAAGATCTATCTAAAATATATTCCTTTTATGTCAATGAAATGCGCACCCAACTCTTGGATCTTCTTCTTAAAAGTGTCTCTGACAGTTCTACCTATTAAATCCTCTTGTTTTAATATTATATTGTAGCATCTCACAGGGATTTCAGTAAGTCTAAGCCCAATATTTAATATATTATGAAATCAGTGGATTTTGGCATGATGCCACATTAACACTTGGATTGTTTTTTATTGATTATCCGATCTAGTTCACGGCTGCACTGGGGTGCAATATGTTTTTGTACAAAATCAAACCATGTGCTAACAAGCTAAGACTTCCACAGGGGCCCAGAAGGCAAGTGGGGAAGGGGGTGCTGTTCTCCCCATGAGACATCTCAGTTGTTCATTGGTCTCTGTGCTGGTTTACACCAAGTTCCTCAACTTCACTTCCACAAACCACCAAAATAAAATGCTATCAATTTAGATTCACTGAGGTGAAGCCCAGTTAAGATTAGTGTGAACCTCTGAATTACAGGATCTTTGGAGGATACACAGTATTTTTATCCAGGACTCACAGATAATTGAACTAAGTACTGAATACCGTGTCCCAGTCTGGCACAACATAGACACTCAATAAATACATATTTAATTGAACTGGAATTGAATCCAAGAGTCGTGTAGCAGCCCTGCTTTAATGAGCAGGGGAAATGGTTTGCAATTGGAAAAGTAGAGTATCAGTCATATCAACCCAAGGCTGTCCTTAAACTTTAACCAGCCACTTGCATTTGGAAAGATGCTTCCAAAGTGCCTGAATTCACGTGTAGTCAGAAGATTACCGTTTAAATTGGCTTGTGTTGTTGATTTGCCCAGTTAAACTCGTCTTCCTGGCCTTATTATTATTATTTTGCCTTTTACCAAGAGGAAAAAATGGAGGCTTTAGACCTACTTTTTTCCTCCATCTGGATTTTTAAAAATTCTAAATTAGGTAAAGAGAACTTGGACTATTTATTCTCTGTTTCATCCCCACCTTCTCCCATTTTGCCTCTACTCCTCCAGAGATTGCAAAAGTAAAGAAACATAGAGTTCCAATCGTGTTGGTGAAGATTGATTAGGCACATAAAAATGCAGGAACTTGAGCCCTGTCTTGGCGCATCTCACTTCAGCTGTCAAATGCATCCAACTTGAAATCCAATGCCTTAGAGAGAGAGAGAATGCAAGAATGTATTGTTCTGTTTATGTATGTGGGGAGAATAAAGTCTGCAAACCTACATGAGTGTAAAGAGTGACCTTCTATTCCTCATAATTCTCAAAGGATTTATTGTCAATTATTCAATTCAGTAAATATTTGTTGAGCTCCTCCTACGTCCAAGGCATTCTATTAACTGCTGCAGGTCAGTACAAAACTAACGAAGATATGGTACCTGCCTTTACGGGGCTCAAAAATAATGAAAGAAGATGTGATAACTCTAGCACACAAATAACTACATTAGACAGAACATTCTGTAAATTACTGTATAGAAAGCAAAAGTCAAATGCACCTGACTTTGATCCCAACCCTGTACCTACCTACCTATGTGACCCTGAGCGTGCCACTTAATTTCCTTAGACCTCAATTTCTAAATCTAAAAGAGAGAACCTAATAATGCTGACCTTCTATTTGTAAAGATTAAATGTGCAATACACATAAATTACATAGTGTCTGGCATACAGCTAAATGTTCAAAAAATGGGATTTATTAAATAGTCTTAACTGGATGGTAAATGAGATGGACCTTGAAATACGAGTAGAGTATCATTAGGTTTACCTGGCTGAGGTGGGTACAGGGACAGTCATGTTCAAGGTTATATGCAGAATTGTCATGATTAATCCCCAAGCAGATGGTTGGCATGGATCACCTACCTGGGTGATGTATGAAGAGCAAAGGAAAGACAGAGCTGAGAGAGAGGGAACTAGTGAGACCTAAGAGAAAGCAGAATCAAGCCAGAATTCCTTGCCAGATATTTGAATAGTACAAGACCGACTGTGGACAAGGAGAAAGGTTTTAGATCTGAGTAATGCACAGTGGTGCAAAGAAATTCATATCAGAAGAAGTGAAAAGGGGATATGGATCATGGAGTATGAAGAGGAGATAATAGGAGAACTAAGGATCAAACTTAAGAGTTACAAGTGTTGAATTAGAGAAAGACAAGGAAATCAGGATGGAATTCAGGGAAATGGGGACTGATAGGAACAAGGGGAGGAAGGACACACCTATCTATCTGCGTAGGTCAGCCTTGGTCGGCAGTATTATGAATCTGAGCTGCTATAGGGCAAAGAAGGTTAGTCAGCTCCACAGCTGCCTGGAATTCTGTTTGGGGCTGGATTTGAAATTTCCACCCACTACTAGGTTTTCTTCCATGGAGCTGCTGGGTTCGAACTGCCCACATTTTCATTAGCAGCCAAGTGCTTAATGGTTGCACCAGCAGGGAAAGATGGGGCAATCTACTTCCATGAATATTTACAGCATTGGACACTGTGTGAGGCAGTTCTACTCTGTCCTATAAGGTTGCTCTGAGTCAGAATCTGCTCGACGGGAACAGGTTTGGTTTTTTTTGGACTAGACTTTGGTTTAGGAGAAGCATATTTAGGAGAATATTTTTCCAATTTAGGAGAAGTGCAGTATGTTCTACATAGTTGGCAGGGGGCCAGTGCTAAGGACAAAGTAGAGCATGTGACCGAAAACTCATGGGAAAGGGGAACACTCTAGTTCAGAAGATAAGTCTACAAAAGACATACAGGTGTCATTATGCCAAGAACATTGAATGCCAGGCTGAGGAGGTGTATTTAATTCAGAAGTAAAAGAGAAGGAAGCTCTTGGTTATTATTAAGAGATGCAGTGAAAGAACTAGAGCTGTATTTTTTTATTTTCTGGAAATTGACCAGAAGGCAGAGAAACTAAAAAACTAGAGTCAGAGAAATCAGTTAGAAAGCTGTTGAAAATGAAGGACTGGCCTATGGGAGTGAGAATGGAGATGAAAAGAGATATACGTGGAGACAGAACAAGCAGGGATTTATAGTTGGTTAGAGTGATGAAGGAAGGGAAAAGGTTATGCACTGAGTGACTGCAGCAATTATAAGCAAAGTCTCCAACAACAGATTGACTCACTGCCTTTATGACCTTGGGAAAGTTCTGTCATTTCTCCATGTCTCATTTTTTTTTTTATCTGTAAAGTTGGTGTATTAATAATATAGTGTTGCAGAAAGAATAAAATGAGTTAAACCAAACCTGTTGCCGTCGAGTCAATTCTGACTCACAGTAACCCTATACGACAGAGCAGAACTGCCTCATAGGGTTTCCAAGGAGCAGCCAGTGGATTTGAACTGCTGACCTTGTGGTTAGCAGCCGAGCTCTTAACCACTGTGCCGCTAAGGCACCAATAAAATAAGATAATCAACGTAAAATGCTTTGAATATTGTCTAGTACGTAGTAAGCACTGTATGACTAAAAGACATATGGGGGGCTTCTAGGCCTCCCTACTGATAAATCAGTGGATGCGATGGTGCCATTAACCAAGAAAAGGAATATGAGAAAAGCACATATTTGAGGGTAGGGGAGAGGGTAAGTTTCAGAAATCATGTTCAAATTCCAACCTTATCCACACTTGGTCAGGTAAACCTGTCAGTTACCTAGTCCCTGCAGGAAAGCCGATGGAGAAGAACCAGATAGAATAAGATAGAATCATACCAGTGTATGGTGGTGTGGTTAGCCTTTGGAAGGAGAAGGTTCATATCTTCATAGAGAATGAAGCTATGGAGATGTTCCAAAGCAAAGAACCAGAAAGTTAAAGGAATTACTTTGAGTGGTTTCAGTGATGAGAGAGAACTAGGACTTCCAGAAGCAAGAACAGTCTGTGGCAGTGACTGGAATCTGAAGAGAGTGAGACATTTTGAAATAATAGCTGTAGGGACTGAAATAGTTACCTAGAGATGAATAAAAAATGTAAAGTCATCTGCCTGTGGAATCTTTTTGGAATAATGTCTTTTCAGACTTCATTTTTCACACGGGCGATAAGTTTTAAAATTTAGACATTTCATGTCAACCATGAAAACTGCATTTTTCCCAGAGGAATGTGAGCAATGCCACTTGGCCAACTATTGACGTTGATTTTTAGGTTGTTGGAAGGTATATGATGTGCTTGTGTGGAAGCAGAAAGGTAAGTACGTGTGTATGTGTTTGAGGGTAGTGGCGCTATAAAAATAATACCATCCTTAGACTTTAACTTTGAGTTTTAGTTTCACTGCATAATTCCAGAAACTTCTAAAATGTTATCCTACATAAATTAACAAACACACTATCTTAGTTATCTGGTGCTGCTATAATAGAGGAGACCTGATGGTGCAGTGGTTAAGAGCTCGGCTGCTAACCAAAAAGTTGCAAGTTCGAATCCACCAGCTGTTCCTTGGAAACCCAAAGGGGCAGTTCTACTCCACCTTATAGGGTCTCTATGAGTCAGCATTGACTCAGTGGCAACAGATTTTTTACTATAACAGAAATACCACAAGCGGATGGCTTTAACAAACAGAAAATTGTTTTCTCACAAGTTAGGAGGCTAGAGGTCCAAAATTCAGGGTGCCAGCTCCAGGGGAAGGCTTTCTGTGTCTGTCGGCTCTGGAGGAAGATCCTTGTCTCTTCAGCTTCTGCTTCCTGGTTCCTTGGAGGTCTCCATGTGTCTTGGCACCTACCCCATCTTCCCTCTCTCACTTGCTTGTTGAATCTTTTTTGTATCTCAAAAAGACACACTCAAGACACACTCTCCACGAATCCTGCCTCATTCACATAACAAAGACAACCCATTCCCAAACAAAATTGTAACCACAGGCATAGAGGCTAGGATTTACAGCACAAATTTTGGGGGGACACAATTCAATCCATAACACACATTGTAAATTAATTGTTATCTTTTTTCAATACCCTATTGACTACTCCTTGAGGAACCTAGTCTCACAAATATTACCCTCAATGCCTGTCCTTTCCTTATAATGTAGAAACTAGGATATGGAAGAGTAAAGCATCCTGGTTTTCCCTACGTGTATTGATTGAGGCCCAAAAGGATAATAAGGGATCAATTCTAGGTCACCATGGTTATTTGCACTTGGAGTAACTTTGGATTTTAGCCTGATTCATATTCCAGGAGAACTTTCAGTATCCTGCAGAGTCAGCACTGTTCATTTTGAAGTGTTTTCCATCTACTTTACATACATAATTGCTCAGCGGCTGGTAGGTTTGTTTAGTTGGATGTGAGCAGTCTTGAGGCAAAGGGGCAGCCCATGAGCACCAAATTATTTCCTTCAGTTTCCAACTGTGGTGTCTGGAGAGGTCTTGAACTTGTGACTGGCACTGTGCCCAGCAACACGCCAGATGTATTGGGGCCCTTTGCAGCTTTCGAATGGTTTATTTTAGACAGTCTATATTGTCCTGTGGAAAAGTAGAGTTCCTGCTAGTTCTTAAAATACTCTTCTTCAACTTGCCGTTTCTGTAACATCTCCAACAAACCTATCCTAAGGAGCAGGGGACGGAAGTTTACAAGAAGTAATTTGGGCTCATTAAACTCCCTTAATACAATTCCTCCAATTCCTAACAATAAGCATGGGTATACTACATGGGTACTAACATTAGGGGTGTATGAACTCGGTGGAATAATAGCAATACCCACTAGATAATAATACCCGTACCCACTGCCATTGAGTCAATTCCGACTCATAGCGACCCTACAGGACAGAGTAGAACTGCCCCATAGGGTTTCCAAGGAGTGGTTGATAGATTTGAACTGCTGACCTTTTGGTTAGCAGCCAAGCTCTTTACCACTGTGGCACCAGGGCTCCAGATTAATAATAGTAACCATTTATTTAGCACCACCTATGTGCCTGGGTATCTTTCAACCCTTATAATAATAATCCTTCATGTTAGGTACAATTATCTCTATTTTATGGTTGAGAAAAATGCATTTCAGAAGGATAAATTCCCAATGATCACACCTACTAAGTGATAAATCCATCTTTAAAACCTATGTCTATCTAATTCATGCTCATTCTAATATATTAGTTTGCTTCTCAAAAGAAAATAATTGAAAAATATCACGTGGCTCCATTTTTGCAAACCAGAACTTATACACAGTTTATGGAAGATTGTTTCTCCCTTTTCATTATGCTCAGTGATTATGAGACCCCTTGAAGATATCTGAAAATGTTAGCACTATAGTAACATCAATATGTATAAAAGCTTAGCCCTCAGTATATTTCTTTCTGACCATGTCGTTGTGATGTTCCTCAGAGATTAGCAGCATGAGAAATTTAGTTTAAAATAAGCTATTGTAATTTTCAACTAGGGTAAGATATTTTAAAACATTTTACCTACCCAACTGCTTTTATTTGAAGTTAGGAGTCACACTCCCCGCTGTTATTGAATTAACCATCATGCCTAGCAAGGGAGAGAGTTCTTGCTAAATTGTAAGGATGTCTGGTTTCCTAACTCCACTTCCTTCCAATATTCACACTTGTAGGCCATTTGCTACAGATTATCCCTGTCCCACACTGTGGGATCCAGCACATTCCTTTCCAGGAGGAACCTGCGTGGTCTAGGTTAATGATTAGATAGTTCGACAGCCAAACCCTTTGCTCAGGCTTGTAGTTGATATCCTGCTCTGACAGTGTACTTGGTTCTAGAAACTGAACTTCTGCCTGGTTGCTTGTGTGCACATCCCTTTATTAGTGTAGACTCTAGCCTGACTACTTTGTTGGTCCTGTTTCTCTTCAACCAGGAACTCATTTTACTTCCTACCGGTTCTTCTGGAGGTTACAGACTAGTCTTGCAGCTCCAGAGCTCATATTTGGCTCTCAGATACCCGTGGCAGACCTCTGTAAGGCTAACATCCTACCTAAGTATATCTCTATAAATTTTCATTGTACATTTTTTAATTATAAGTCTTACCTAGACACCTACTATTGGCTCTACCCTGTGGCTATGTCTTATTACTCTGGTAGATCTTTATTCATCTCTGAGTCTTCCTCTGATATAGCCCATATGATCTGACCTCTAATTTTAAAACGAGTTCTAATTTAAAGATAGCCTCTCATTTTAGAATTTTGTCCATTAGAATATTGAATTATGTTTTTCTTTGGAAGAGTAGAAAACAGCTAATTGGGCTTCTACTCTCAATAGCCAAGTGGTAAGGAAAGATGTAGTTACTATTTCCCCTTTCCTAAAGAGAAGGAACAAAGGAAGAGAAAATCACAGCTATTTCTGATTTCTTGTGCATGCATATATACAATGAACATGATCAGCACGAATGTTTCCATTATTAAACCAAAACCAAACCCATTGCCATCTAGTTGATTCCCACTCATAGTGACCCTATAGTGACCTCGTAGGACAGAGTAGAACTGCCCCATAGGGTTTCCAAGGAGTGGCTGGTGGATTTGAACCACTGACCTTTTGGTTCGCAGCCAAGCTCTAAACCACCGTGCCACCTCTATGTGTCTGCCATAGGTTAACCCAAAGGGGCCAACTGAAATTATGCAGATTCAGAATATAAGGAAATTCCCCAATAATTGATCTAAAATCTTCAAAGAAGCCTTTCAGCAACCAAATGACAAACATTTCTTGGACCCTTTAGTCAAATATGCACCATACTGTGTGTAGAGGGTTATGAAGATTTGTTCCTTACTATTGAGGAATCCACCAACTTGAAGATCTGGTAGTGCATGGGTTATACACGACATTTTATCTTGTAATGCCATTGGTCATACGGCAGAATGAGAAGGATAGCAGGGAGTTATCACTGGTGTCAAAAATAAAAAGTCAATAGACATGCTTCTTTTTGCAAACAGACCACAAAAGAAAGGGACACCTTAATTTGCACACCTAGACTTTATGCCTGACATCTAGTGGCCACTCTAGAAATTACAGTGCAGGACACTGGACAGTGATTAAACCCTGGTCTAAAGGAGGAACTGAAGATCTGAGGTAGCTGAAGTGAAAATGGTACCCACCACCTTCCTTTCTTACAGTTCTCGTCATAGTATCCTTCTTTCTCAGGCACTTTCTAAATGTGGTTGTAAATAATCACATAATTTTAGAGCTAAAGGTTTACATACAACTTTCATTGAATTATATCCTAATCACTGTATGTGGATATGAAGTAAAGCAAAATTTTAGAATTTCTGCCTTTCATGGATGTTTTGTGTAAAATCAACCTATTGGAAAGGGGAATTCTCTACCTGTTTACTTTGACTTAGTTTTATCTTTTTCCCTTCTTGGATAAACGGAGATAATGATAATAACCTAACTCATGGGGGCTGGTTTTACTTGAAAAATCCGGAAAATAATTTTAACACAACTCAAAGGTTTGCTTGGAGGTTTTAAAAAGTTAAATCATGTAAAATATTTTAAAGAATACCTGAAGTATGATAAATAATTTATATATATAGTTTCATGATAATGGAGCCCTGGTGGTCCAGTGGTTAAGCATTTCCCTGCTAACCAAAAGGTCAGCAGTTAGAATCCACAAGCTGCTCTTTGGAAACCCTGTGGGACAGTTCTACTCTATCTTATAGGGTTCCTATGAGTCGGAATTGACTCGATGCCAATTTTTTTTTTTGTGGGGATTATGATAATAAAGATTTTACAGTTTTTAATGAGTGCAAGTTAGTGGCCTTATTACCTGTCAGAAGCATTATTTCTGCCAAATATTAGGATATTAAGGATCACCTATTTGGTGAATTCGGAAACCCTGGTGGTGTAGTGGTTCAGAGCTTGGCTGCTAGCCAAAAGGTCAGCAGTTCAAATCCACTGGGCTTGTATTCACAGGTGGGTGGGGAGGGGACAATGCTACTTGAACATGATCTATTTTAAATGACCCAGGGTCTCATGATAGAAAATATCCTACATAAGATTGGAGCTCTAATTATAAACAGTCTACCAAATTTCCATATTCTAAGAGAAGAACAAAGAGTAACGTAAAATTCCATGAGAATATGACAAGATTTAGGGCAGAGCTATGTCCTTTCTTGTCTTGCTTTGAACCAACTTTTTTTTTTTTATTATATCCATCCATCATACTTCAAAGTTTGTTATTGAGCAAAACTATTCATGTGAAGTGTTCTGGAAGTTCACCAACTCAGGCTACTCCTTCCTTTCTTGCATGTTCTTCTACAGCTCTGTGTTACCCCTTCGGAATCCCACATCTGAAATATATATTGTGTATATTTTCTACAGAAAATGCATTTTTATCACTCAATAGTGCACTCCTCACTTTTTCTGCAATACTGATAGCAAATTATTGAGAACATGAGTCATGCTCCCTAGATCCTGCTGGGTGTATCCACAGGCACTGCCTGTGATCCACATATCTGTCTCGTGTGCAGCCTGTCACAATGCAGATGAACAGAGGAACTGAGCGCCAAAGGCCCTGACTGGGGACAGGCGTGTTGTGAATGTCCTGCGAATCATTGTGGCCTTGTGGAATTAGAGCATGGGTGGACTGTCAGGTCCACACCTAGTGAGCTGACAGGTAGGAGGCACCAGGGAAGAATTGGCAGTCTGTGTCTTCCGGGAGGCAAAGGCATGAAATGCCTGATTCTCCCCTTTTCGAGGAGCACTACCATTTCTAAAATGCAATGGTAGAAATAATAATAGTCACAAATAGAGTACTACAGTTTACCTACCTTTGACATTTTATTTGCACTTCAAATTCATATTTGTTTGCTTCAATCTGAGAATAAAATTCCATCGTCATTTATAGAAAAATACCATAAAATCACAAGTAAAGATAAACTATACCAGCTAATAAAGGATGTTTACTTAAAAAAAAAAAAAAAAAAAAAAAAACCAAAACCCTCACTTGCCCTCCGCTTCTTCCCATCAGAGAGAAGAAAAGCAGACAGCTCTGCTATAACAGCACTATTGAAATGGTATTCACACTCATTCCAGTACATGGCTCACACACTTTAGCTCCTGTTAAAAACTTAATTAAACTGCACGATTTATTAGCTTGTGTTAGATGCTGAGAAAAGCACCCTGGAAAACGTATACATTCTGTGTGAGGCCGAGCCAGCTGTCTCAGAGGAAAGACTTCGGGTCTTGTGTAAATTTTGGAAACTACTGACTTGCTAACGGGCTCTTTGTTGAATTTTCTTATACTTTAACAGACTCCACGTCACTTGTAAAAAGAAAAGTCGCCTTCTAAAGGAAGAAAAGACAGTACATATTATGTTAAACAAATCAGCGTAGTCAATAATGACATTTTTCCTTGATGCCTAACCGATTCTGCTGCATTTCTCCACCTATTAGCCTAGAAAGATATTTCATAACATAGTCCAACCCTCATTTTACTTTCTTTGAAACGAACTATCAAATATAGTTCTCTCTG
The DNA here is from genome assembly GCF_000243295.1 of Trichechus manatus latirostris. NCBI lineage: Eukaryota > Metazoa > Chordata > Mammalia > Sirenia > Trichechidae > Trichechus > Trichechus manatus. The sequence continues at coordinate 11,611,428 of NW_004443998.1, forward strand.
GCCATTCAAACCTACAAACGCGCATCTTTCAGTGATTGCCTTTAAGAGCACTACCTTAATTCCGGCTTTCTCCACTGCTTCTGGTTTACGGCGATATCAAACTCAGGCAAATTCACTCTTTGAAATCAATCCAGGGGAAAAAAACCCACTAGTCTATAACTTAAGATTACTTGACTGCTCACTGGCAGACGATTAGATAGCATCATCATTTACGGAGCCTCAATCTGCATTTTCTGAAAATACTTTTACATACCGTATGGTAGATGATAATGGAGGAAGGAGAAAAAATCAGCAGCAATCTCCAGACAACTGAGCTATCCTGCAACTCTTTAGTTGCACATCTAGGTAAAATGCCTCTAGAAAGATCAAGAGAAGGCCAATTAACCGGGTTATCTAAAACATTTCATATATGCGTATAGACACACATGGATATTCACACATGTATGTGCACACACGTGCACGCACACACGTGCACACACACCCACACTTCTTGCAATGAACTCATCAGGGAGCTCCCTACTAATTTAGGCTCCGGCTTGCAAAGAAGTCAGATTTTTTTTCTTTTTCCTGACACTATTACATCAAAACAGGATCCAGGCATTAGACAGTGTTTATTGGCTTGTAAGGCCAGAGATAATGATCCCATTCAATCAGAACACATGAATAATTCAAGAGTCCCAACTTCACATAATTTCTGGCTCTACTTTTAAACCAGTAAAAAACAGAAAACATTTGTATCACTTATTTATTTTTAGTGACAATGGGTAAAAGACAAAGGGGGGTTTTGTTTGTAGTTTTTTATTTTCCAGAAAAGATAATACCAAAAACACAAGTATATTTATGTAAATATGAAAAAGCCTGATGGTACAAGCGAAAGGTACAGCAATTACTTCTATGGCTAATTCCTATATACATTTATTGAGGGTGTTTTAATCTGTAAATGGTTTAATATTATTTTACACACTGCTAGGAAACCATTATGTTTTCTGCAAGACCATTGAAGTTATAATTTCAGGGTCATTTCTACAATTTGCAATTTGAGAAGTACATTTGAAAGAAAATAGGTTGGATTAAGCATCAAGGAGAAGTCAAAATAATTTAAAAATGTTGTCGTGCCTCATTTTCTCACATAAACAATGATAGTCAATGGAGAAGATCCCTCTAAAGCAGCTCTGTCCTACAGGACTTTCTGCAGTGAAGGATATATTTCATATTTACACTGTCTGATATGGAGACACATGTAGCTATTGAGCACTTGAAATGTGACTTGTACAGCTAAAATACCAAACCAAACCCATTGCCATCGAGTCGATTCTGACTCATAGTGACCCTATGGGACAGAGTAGAACGGCCCTATAGAGTTTCCAAGGAGCGCCTGGTGGATTTGAACTGCTGACCTTTCGGTGAACAGCTGTAGCACTTAACTACTCTGCCACCAGGGTTTCCTAGGAACAACATTTTAAATCTTTTTTACTTTAAAATTAAATTTAAATTGCCACATGTGGCTAGTATCTCCCTGTTGGACAGCACCCCCGTTAAGTCCTCTAGTAGAACGGCTATTGGATTCTAAATATCAACAGGTAGATACATATTTTTAAGATATTTTAATCCTTAAAAAAATCATTTCTATTGAAACTCTCACTTTATTAGTAGAGATTATTCAGATAGTCGTGATTAATCCATTCTGTGCTTTTCTTTTCCAAATTCATTTGGCAAAATCAGAGTGAATTAGTGTTCCAGTTGCTGCTTCTGGAAAGCTGTACTATATAACCAACGATAGATAATATGACCATTAAAGTGAATCAGGAAGCAGCAGCAAACAAATAGAACGAAGAATGTTTTTATTTATATCTCTATACCTTAACAATAGGCAAAATCTATTCTCAATTTAAAAATCTGGGGAAGAAACTTTATTTGAGAAATATTTCCTAAGAAAATCCTGGTCTTTCATAAGCTAATTGTTTTTCCTGAAATTATACATTGGCTATACTTCAGGAATTGTAGGAGTGTTGATTGACACACTTTCTTTACTATACTCGCGGCTCTTTTATTAGTATGCCATGGCTCGCTCTTCACCCACATCCCAGAATATTCTGAAGAAGAAGAGGAATCAGTAAAGAAAAAGTTAAAGGGAAGAAGTTAGTGAGATCAGTCTGACCTCTCAGGAGTATTTGAGGTTTGTAAACAACTATTGTATGTCGTGTCTCGATCATTTGTCCACGGAAGTAATGTCATTATCAAATCCCAAGATAGAGATGCATTTGTTAATTTCCAGAGAGAGTCAAATATGTGCTTGTGCATTCATATTAGCCATTAATTAACAGCCACTTGGGAGAATTTTAAACTGGATCAGTGAACATGATCAAAGGACCAATTAAGTTTTGCAAATTGAGTTTTATAAAATTGAGAGTGAATTTTGTAAAGGACTTCCTAAATCAGACGTCACTGATTTCTTCATCAGGGCCGTAAAATGAGGACTGTCAGTGAGAGGACTGGAGCAGAATCTTCCAATGAATGCTGACACTCTCTCCACAGTAGCTGAAATGTGATGTGTTGTACTAACAGTTAGTGCCAAAATTCCAGAAGGAAAATCAAAATATTTTATGATTTGGAAGATAAGTTTGAGAATAAAGTTTGCTTTCTCTAGAGTGGCAGCTGCTTTAGAATCACACTGCTATTCTCAAGAGGCATTAATAAAAAAAATTTATAAGCTTACATTAATGAATTTCTGAGTTGGATAACTGGAGTGTTGTTGGACAGAAGCACAATGCTTATGTCTATTTCCTAGCATTATTTTTTTATTTCGTTAAGAAGTGCCATATTTTGAGTTTCAACTTTGTATACATCCTTTCTAACCTTCACAAAACATTGCAGGGTGCTTATTCCTATTTTGCAAATGAGGAAAATAAAGGCTCAGAGATATCCACAAAATTTCTTTATACTTACATAGGCAACAGGTGGTAGAAGAAAAAGTACATAAATTTCTTTATGGTTACGCAGCAGGTAATAGAACTAAAGGTGAATCCAGAGTTGTCCAGATCTAAAGTTCTTGATTCACATCGCAAAGAATGGGAATTCCAGAACACTTAATTGTGCTCAGGAGGAACCTGTACATAGACCAAGAGGCAGTCGTTGGAAGAGAGCAATGGGATACTACATGGTTTAAAGTCAGGAAAAGTGTGCATCAGGGTTGTACCCTTTCACCATACATATTCAATCTGTATGCTGAGTAAATAATCCCAGAAGCTGGACTACATGAAGAAGAAGCACGAGGCATCAGGATTGGAGGAGACTTCCTAACAACCTGCAATATGCAGATGACACAGCCTTGCTTGCTGAAAGTGAAGAGGACTTGAAGCACTTACTGATGAAGGTCAAAAACTACAGCTTTCAGTATGGATTGCACCTCAGCATAAAGAAAACAAAAAACCTCACCACTGGATCAATAAGCATCATCATGATAAAGGAGAGAAGACTGAATTGTCAAGGATTTTGTTTTACTTAGATCCACAATCAACACCCATGGAAGCAGCAGTCAAGAAATCAACTGACATATTGCATTGGGCAAATCTGCTGCAAAAGACCTCTTTAAAGTGTTAATGAGCAAACATGTCACTTTGAGGACTAAGGTGCGCCTGACCCAAGCCATAGTATTTTTAATCGTGGTATATACATGCGAAAGCTGGGCAATGAATAAGGAAGACCGAAGAAGAATTGACGCCTTTGAATTATGGTGTTGGTGAAGAATATTGAATATACTATGGACTAACAGAAGAACAAACAAATCCGTCTTATCAGTACAGCCAGAATACTCCTTAGAAGCGAGGATGGTAAGACTTGGTCTCATGTACTTTGGGCCTGTTGTCAGGAGGGATCAGTCCCTGGAGAATGACATCATGCTTGGTAAAGTAGAGGGTCAGTGAAAAAGAGGAAGACCCTCAACCAGATGGACTGACACAGTGGCTGCAACAATGGGTTCAAACAACAAAGATTTTGAGGATGGCACAGGACTGGGCAGAGTTTCCTTCAGCTGTACGTAGGGTCTCTGTGAGTCAGAACTGACTCCATGGCACCTAACAACAACAACAGCAAAGTCCTTGATTATCTTCAACTCCATGTTGTCTCTCTAATCTTTAATACTAAAAAAAAACAAAACACTAAGTCTGTTTACAAAAGCATATTCGTTTATAAAAATGAATGTTTGTGGTCTAGGTCACCTTTTTTTGAGAGACCTTTATCTAGGATTTGGATTCTTTCTGTCTACAATATCTATGGATTGGGCTATCGATAATTGCTCCTCATTTCCAAGAAACACAGAGGAAATCTCCAAATGTTAGGTTGAAAGAAAGTCATCTTTTGTTTACATTTGTCTTCCGGCCATACTGTAATGTGCATTTTCAGATTCAAAACTGATGATTCTGATTTGACTCAGGTGCCTTTTCAAGAATCGAATGTGTGTGGACTTTTTTCCAAGAAAAAGATAATTATTATTTTACAGGGTTGACTAACCACCTGAAATGCACTTTTTCTAAAGTATGACTTTCAGTTTTCTACCAGGGAAGCTAATTCTATGTACAACTGCAGAAAACACTGCCAGATCCTGCAGATTCGCCGCGGATGGGACCATTGTGATCCACATGGTTTACAGTGGTTGATTTTCAGGAGTAGATCACAAGGCCTTTCTTAGTTTGTCTTAGTCTGGAAGCTCCACCGAAACCCGTCCAGCATTATGCTGTTGTTGTTAGGTGTCGTCAAGTCAATTTTTGACACATAGGGACCCCGTGTGACAGAATAGAACTTGCGCCATAAGGTTTCCTAGACCATAAAATTTACAGGAGCAGATTGCCAGGTCTTTTCTCCTGCAGAGCTGCTAGATGGGTTTGAACTGCCAAACTTCCAGTTGCGCCACCAGGGCTCCTTGTTCAGAATCATAGCAACACACAAGCCCGAACTGACAGACAGGTTTAGTGACTTAAAATAACACACATTATCTGACAGTTGGGGTATGACATAGCTGGGTTCTCTGCTTCAGGAGGGTCTTATGAGGTTGCCATCAGGGTGTCCTGTTGTTTCATCAGAGGTCCAGATAGGAAAGGATACACTTCCAAGCTCCCCTTCCTCAGGTTCTTGGCATTTCCTTGTGACTCTATGATTCATGGAAGCTTCCTTCTCCAAAGCCAGCACCAGAGAGAGAGCCTCTAGAGTGAGTCAGCTAGCAAGGTAGAGTCTTAACACAATGCAATCACCAGAGTGACATTCCATGACCTTGGCCATATAACATAATACAATCATGAGAGTGACATCCCATCATCTTTGCCATTTTCTATTGGTTAAAAGCAAGTCCCACCCATGTTCAAGAGGAGGAGATTGCACAAGGGGTGAACATCAGAGGCAGGGATCACTGGGGTCACCTTAAAGTCTGTCTGCAAAAGTAAAATTAAGGTTGTCCAAGAGTCTGAACTTCTGGCTTGCAAAGGATCGTTCTTTATCTTTTTTTATTCATTGGAATTTTTATTGAAGACTCCAAATTGGGTAATAATAGTAGAGTACAACAATGCTGTATGCACGAAGAGGAGAAGAATAGTAAGGAAAAAGAATACAAAAATACTTTTCTTGATATAATTCTCTGCAATAAAAACCATGTAACTCTGAGGCATATTACTCTATGAACTAGTGAGTATCTATGGGTGAATATATTATGGGAAAGCTGTCATTAGGAAGATAATTCATCACACTAGAAGAATCGTATTGAGCATTTACAAATTACTATAATACACCGCACCTGATCGTTATTAATTTTAGTGCAATCTGATTTATCATAACATTAAGCCAGTCTGTATTTGAAGAGAGATAAATAGAAGCTCATTTTCTTGGTGTTCTGAGATATGGTGAACACAAGATGCTCAAGAATAATAATTAGAAGTTAGGTGTTACTGTATTTTCCAGATCAGAGTCTATGATTACATATCTGGATGTGGTAGTTAAATTTCGTCTTCTTTTTTAAACAGCAAGTAGTCTATGTTTACTATATGAGGGTGGTTGTGAGAATAATCTGGATTGTGATATCTGCCTAGGATATCGCACTGATTGCCTAGGACGCTTTGGCCAATCTGGCTGCTGTCTTGAGTAAGGAGCGTCTTCCCTCATCACTGCCCCTTACAAGTGTCATTTAAACCTGCCACTAATAGCAGAAGACTATCTTTCTAGCTCAAGGAGGGTTTTTTTTTTTTTTTTTTTGCTAGAAGTTGTGTTGTCCTCAATGAACCTCTAAATCAGGGGTCGATTAAAACGCCTCAGGAACCAGAGAGACAGAGTTACATAGGGAAGGAGTTGTGGTGTCAAAGAATAGAGCTCAGGGAGGCCTTTGGCAAACAAAAAAGCACATGACCCATCCACAAAGGGGCAAACATTAATCACCCCAATGGATTATTTCTCTTCAGGAACTGGGCCTAATAATGTCCAAAGAGCCATAACTAGGGAAGCACCTATGACTTCTGTAGTTTAATTATCCTTGAAGAGATTAATTTTAAAATACTAGTAAGTGCCTATATTTTCCTTATACATTTTCTATTCTATTTTCATTTGTTTTTTATTTTTTTATTGTACTTTAGATTAAGGTTTACAGAATAAATAGATTCTCATTAAACAATTAGTACACATATTGTTTTATAACAGTGGTTAACAACCCCACGACATGTCGACACTCTCCCTTCTCAACCTTGGGTTCCCTATTGCCAGATTTCCTGTCCCCTTCTGCCTTCTAGTCCTTGTTCCTGGACTGCTGTGCCCCATTAGTCTCACTGGTTTTACGTGGCTTTCTAATCTTTGGCTGAATGGTGAACCTCGTGAGTAACTTCATTACTGAGCTAAAAGGGTGTGGGGGGCCATACTCTCAGGGTTTCTCCAGTCTCTGTCAGGCCAGTAAGTCTGGTCTTTTTTTGTGAGTTAGAATTTTGTTCTACTTTTTCTCCAGCTCTTTCCGGGACCTTCTGTTGTGATCCGTGTTAGAGCAGTCAGTGGTGGTAGCTGGGCACCGTCTAGTTGTACTAGACTCAGTCTGGTGGAGGCTGTGGTAGTTGTGGTCCATTAGTCCTTTGGACTAATCTTTCCCTTGTATCTTGTTCTCTTCATTCTCCCTTGCTCCCAAAGGGATGAGACCAGTGGAGTATCTTAGATGGATGCTCACAGGCTTTTAAGACCCCAGACACTACTCACCAAGGTAGAACATAGAAAACTGTCTTTATAAACTGTGTTAAGCCAATTGAGCTAGATGGTCCCTGAGACCATGGTCCACACAGCCCTCCACCCAGCAATTCAGTCCCTAAGGGAGTTTGGATGTGTCTATGGAGCTTCCATGACCTTTCCTTATACAAGTTGCACTGGTTTCCACAGTATTATGTACTGTGTTACCCTGCACCAAAGTTACTACTTATCTATTGTCTATTTAGTATTCCACCCCCACCCCCACCCTTCCCATCCCTGTAACCAACAAAGATTGTTTTTTGTGTGTAAACTTTTTCATGAGTTTTTACAGTAGAGGTCTCATACAATATTTGTCCTTTTGTGATTGACTTATTTCACTCAGCAGATTGTTCTCCAGTTTCATCCATGTTATGAGATGCTTCACAGATTCGTCATTGTTCTTTATTGTTGTGTAATACTCCATTGTGTGTATGTACCATAGTTTGTTTATCCATTCATCTGTTGATGGGCTTCTAGATTGTTTCCATCTTTTTGCTGTTGTGAACAATGCTGTAGTGAACATGGGTGTGCATGTGTCTATTTGTGTGACGGCTCTTATTTCTCTAGGATATATTCCTAGGAGTGGGATTGCTGGATCGTATGGTATTTCTATTTCTAGCTTTCTAAGGAAGCGCCATATCATTTTCTGAAATGGTTGTATCATGCTGCATTCCCACCAGCAGTGCGTAAGAGTTCCGATCTCCCCGCAGCCTCTCTAACATTTGTTATTTCCAATGTTCTTGATTCGTGCCAGTAATGCCGGGGTGAGATGGTATCTCACTGTGGTTTTAATTTGCATTTCTTTAATGGCTAGTGATCACAAGCATTTCCTCATGTGTCTGTTGGATGCTTGAGTGTCTTCTTTGGTGAAGTGTCTGTTCATTTCCTTTGCTTATTTTTAAATTAGATTATTTGTCTTTTTGTTGTAGAGGTGTTGAATTTTCTTGTAGATTTTAGAGATTAGACCTTTTTCTGACTTGTAATGTCCAGAAAATTTTTCCCATTCTGTAGGTTCTCTTTTTACTTTTTTGGTAAAGTCTTTTGATGAGCGTAAGTGTCTGATTTTTAGAAGATCCCAGTTATCTAGCTTATCTTCTGGAGTTTCTGTGTTGTTGGTTATGGTTTGTATCCTGTTAATGTCATGTATTAGGGCCTCTAGCATTGATCCTATTTTTTCTTCTATGAACTTTACAGTTCTTGGCTTTATATTTAGGCCTTTGATCCATTTTGGATTAGTTTTTGTGTATGGTGTGAGGTATGGGTCCTGTTTCATTTTTTGCAGATTGACATCCAGCTTTGCCAGCATCATTTGTTAAAAAAATTGTCTTTTCCCCATTTGATGGACTTTGGGCCCTTGTCGAAGATCAGGTGACTGTAAGTGGATCGATTTACATCTGGGTTCTCAGTTCTGTTCCATTGGTCAATGTATCTGTCGTTGTACCAGTACCAGGCTGTTTTGACTACCTTAGCTGTACAGTAGTTTCTGAGGTCAGGTAGTGGAGTCCTCCTACTTTATTGTTCTTCTTCTGTAGTGCTTAACTTATCCGGGGCTTCTTCCCTTTCCATATAAAGTTAATGATTAGTTTTTCCATCTCTTTAAAGAATGTTGTTGGTATTTGGATCGGGCATTGTATTTGTAAACTGCTTTGGGTAGAATTGTCATTTTCACAATGTTGAGTCTACCTATCCATGATCATGGTATGTTTTTCCATTTATGTAGATCCCCTTGAGTTTCTTGAAGTAGGGTTTTGTAGTTTTCTTTGTATAGGTCTTTTACATCCCTGATTAGATTTATTCCTAAGTATTTTATTTTTTTAGGGGCTATTATAAATGGTATTGTTTTCTTGATTTCCTTTTCATCATTCTCTTTGTTGGTGTATAGGAATCCAACTGATTTTTGTATGGTTATCTTGTATCCTGCTACTCTGCTGAATCTTTCTATTAGTTCCAGTGGTTTTCTCATGGAGTCTTTAGGGTTTTCTATGTATAGTATCATATCGTCTGCAAACAGGGACAGTTTAACTTCTTCATTACCAATTTGGATGCCCTTGATTTATTTTTATTGCCTTATTGCTCTAGCTAGGACTTCCAGCACAAAGTTAAATAGGAGTAGTGATAAAGGGCATCCTTGTCTTTTTCCTGTTCTCATGGAGAATGTTTTCAGCCTCTCTCCTTTAAGAACAATGTTGGCCATTGGTTTTGCATAGATGCCCTTTATTATGTTGAGAAATTTCCCTTCTATACCTATTTGATTGAGAGTTTTTATCAGGAATGGGTGTTGGACTTTGTTGAATGCCTTTTCTGCGTCAATTGAGATGATCGTGTGATTCTTTTCTTTCCTTTTATTTATGTGGTGGATTACATTGATTGATTTTCTAATGTTGAACCATCCTTGCATACCTGCTATGAATCCTACTTGGTCGTGGTGTATTATTTTTTTGATATGATGATGAATTCTATTGGCGAGAATTTTGTTGAGACTTTTTGCATCTATATTCAGCAGAGATATTGGTCTGTAGTTTTCTTTTTCTTGTGGTGTCTTTGCCTGATTTCGGTGTCAGGGTTATACTGTGGCTTCATAGAATGAGTCAGGAAGTCTCACTGCCTTTTCTATCTTCTGAAATAGTTTGAGTAGTACTAGCACAAGCTCTTCTCTGAATGTTTGGTAGAATTCTCCAGTGAAGCCATCTGAGCCAGGGCTTTTTGTTGTTGTTGTTGGGAGTTTTTTAATTACCTTTTCAATCTCTTCTCTTGTTATGGGTCTGTTCAGATTTTCAACATTACTTTGTGGTAGTTTGGGTAGGTAGTGTGTTTCTAGAAATTTATCCATTTCTTCTAGGTTTTCAAATTTGTTGGAGTATAGGCTTTCATAATACTCTGTTATGATCCTTTTTATTCCAGTTAGGTCTGTTGTAATATCCCCCATTTCATTTCTTATTCAAGTTATTTGCATCCTCTCCTGTTTTTCTTTTGTCAGTCTGGCCATTGGTTTGTCAATTTTGTTGATTCTTTCAGAGAACAAACTTTTGGTTTTGTTGATTCTTTTTATTGTTTTTCTATTCTCTAGTTCATTTATTTCTGTTCTAATCTTTATTATTTCACCTCTAATCTTTATTATTTCCTTTGTTCTGGTGACTGTGGGCTTTTTTTGCTGTTCTCTTTCTAGTCGTTCAAGTTGTGTAGCTAATGTTTTGATTTTGTCCCTTTCTTCTTTTTTGATGTGTGCATCTATTGCTGTAAATTGATCTCTGAGCACTACCTTTGCAGTGTCTCACAGGCTTTGGTATGATGTATTTTCATTCTCCTTTGATTTTTGGAATTTTTGGATTCCATCTTTAATTTCTTCTATTATCCAGTAATTTTTAAACAGGGTGTTATTAAGTTTCCATGTAATTGATTTTTTTTCCTTGCTCTTCCTGTCATTAATTTCTACTTTGATGTCATTGTGGTCAGAGAAGATACATTGTATTATCTCAATGTTTTGGATTTTGTTGAAGGTTGCTTTTCTGCCTAAGATGTAGTCTATTCTGGAGAATGTGGAACAGTTCCTCTTTCAAAGTCCTTAGAAGGAATCAACATTGCCAATTGTCTTAGGCTGGGTTCTCTAGAGAAGTAAAACCAGTAAATTGTATAAATTTGTATCTAGGAAATGGCTCATGAAGTTATAGAGGCTGGAACTTCCTAAGTCTGTGGGTCAGGCTGGAAGTTTCTCCTGATTCATGTAGCCTCAGGGGCTGGCGAACCCAAGATCAGCAGGTCAGACAACAAGGCTGTTGCTCACAGGCTGTGAAGACCAACCAGTCTCAAGACTGGCAGGCAAGATGGCAGATATACTGGTAGCTCAAGTCCCAAGTACTAGAAGTCAGGCAAACAGGAGCCAGCTGAGGGATCCAGAGTGAGCAAAAGCCTCCAGCCTTACCAGACATCCACCTATATAGGATACAGGCCACACCCCCAAGGAAACTCCCTTTCAGCTGATTGTCTACTCACAGTAGATCACATCATGGAGGTGATCACATTATATCCAATCTCATTGAGGAGGTGATCACATTATAATATGACTGCTGAACTACATCATAACTGCCAAAGCACTGAGAATCATGGCCCAGTAGAAGTTGACACACAACCTTAATGATCACACTGATATTCTGATTTGAACTTCTAGCCTGCAGAACTGTGCAAAAATAAATTTCTGTTCTTTAGAAACTACCTATTTTGTGGTGTCTTGTTATGGCGTCCCTAGGAAAGTCAGACAAGCCGGTATATCATAAATACACAGTGTGGATCAGCAATCATTTAAAAGATGGAATACAATGAGTTGGTTATTGAAATGTTTTAACTATGGGTAGTTGGGAAGTCTGAATGCCATGCCTTTGTACATCTCTTATGTGATTTTGTAGCCTTCTCTCATGTAACACAACTTTTGCATAAAAATACGAAAAAAGAAAACAAAATCCAACCAAACCCACTGCCATCGAGTTGATTCTGACTCACAGCAATCCTATAGGACAGAGTAGAATTGCCCCTTAGGGTTTCCATGGAGCAGCTGGTGGATTCAAACTGCCAACATTTTGGTTAACAGCCATAGCTCTTAACCACTGTGCCGTCAGGATTCCTGCATAAAAATAACTACATAAATTTATATAATTTTTGAACCCACTATATGATACATTTTAGAAAAACAATGTCACTAGCTTCAAGTTCTCTTACCATCTTGTTTGTTTTGCTAGAATGCGTATTGATACCACACAAAGAACAGTTTGAGAGAGGCTGGTCTCACTTTTCTATTTCCTGCTTCTAGTCATGATGCAGAGACAGTGATGTTTTGTAAATGTAGAGTATATTCCACTGTGTTTATCTGGCTGCACTCCAAATTGAAACATAAATTATACCTGCATAATCATTTCCTTTGCTCCTTTCCATTGGCTTACACAGTTGATAGTGTTCTGTGGATGAGGTTGCAAATGACAGAATGATAAGATCATGCCAACTTTTAGGCATTTAAATACAAAGTTTATTTAAGGAAAAAAAATGTAGCAGAGGGAAGCACACAAAGACTGAATTCCCACATACAAAGTGAATAGAAGCAATTTATTGATAATGCAGAGCCTCTCAACAAAAAAAAGAGAGAATTTGAACTTCCAATATTGAGCTCATCACTATCAATGAAACTTGCCTCATCACTCTTAAACCTTCCTGTCTACCAGCCTAACATCTGCTTATTACTTCTTAGATTTTCTTTTGGATGCTTGAAATCAAAGTAGCTATGCCTTCACTGTGCTTCCTAATACACTCTAAGTTTCTAATCACAATATTTTCTCCCACTGTAATGTGATTTCTTTTTTGTTTTTCTATATTTCCTACTGGATTGTAAAATCTCTATGGAAAGAGACCGTCTCTCTGGTTCACTGTTGCAACCCCAGTGCCTTGAGTATTATTGAGTACATAGTATCTGCTCAGTAAATTACTAAATCTTCTCTCTCCTCTACTTTTTATTTATATCTATATATATAATTAATATATAGATATATTGAAATATATCTATATCAATCAAGAGGGCCAAAGTCTAAAAATTAACAATGATAAAGACATAATGCATCATGTTATTATAATTCTAATGTTTATAGCATTGATTTATAGCATTGACTAACACAATGTCCATGTTTTCCTACATCCTCGCTATGTGCATTGGACTGATACTTGTGAATAGTAGATTGGCTAAGAATTTCAGTAGTCAGTTATCAGTTTTCCTAAAATGAGTATTGAATAATGTCACCTCAGTTTGTTTTAGCTTTACACACGTTTTATTAAAGTACCATTGGTTTCCTTCCTCCCTTCCTCCCTCCCTCCCTCCCTCCCTCCCTTCCTCTTCCTCTTCTTTTTTCCTCTCCTCTCCTTTCCTTTTTTTTTTTGTGCTGTTATTGAGAACTTGTTTAGGAAAGAATTTTGATTACTGCAGAGTGAAATTCTGAGCAGCATTGGTGAGATTGGATTTTATGTGGCTGATGTTCCTGCTATTGACTTTAATAGGTTTAGTCTATATGTCTGCTGCTATGAAATATGATGGTATTTTTCCATTTTTTGAGGTGTGCTTTTGAATATCTTAGATATTTCTTTTTGAGTAAAATTCAAAGTTCTGTATTTAGGTATATGTCTCTGAAGAAAGTTAAAAATGGATAGCCTACGATGGAAAAAGTAGAAAAGACTTGATAGTCCATATATCTCTTCTCTTTCCTGAGATCTATAACATAAACAGTTTAGAAGGGCAAAGCTGTTATGAGAATCTTGGTTTGAATCTCTTTCACCATATCAAGTAGTATTTATCAATGAACAGCCAGAAAAGAGCATCAACTTTTCACCAATAAGTTTGGAATAAGCTATGCCACCAACATGTGTGGCTATAGGTATTTACTTAAGTTGTTCTAAAACAGTGTACATCAGTTTCCTTGTTGTCAAGTATAACTATAAATCTGCACAAATGTGATAGCATACACAGTGTAGAATGCAATCATTCCTCTTGCCTGGTTACTTCTGTGATAAATGCAGTAAATCTGATATTGAGTATTGGAAATGAAACCCCAGAGGAGAGAAACTGGCTCTAAATTTAGAGTAGAAGATCTAATTGAGTTCTAAATTTGACAAAATGATTGTTCTCAATCAATGATGAGTACTAGAAGAACCATAAGCTACATACATACTACGACATTTTCATTCATGTTAGTAAGTACACCAATTGCTTTTTATCCATGTTTGAATTCTTCCATCCAGCACAATCAAGAATGCTTGTAAAAACATTAGTCTAAAAAGAGAAAAGGAAAGTCTTACGTTTTGGCCATGTGGAAAGACAGGTGGTCATCAGGAAGGGGCCTTTGTCTATATGCCCAAGATGTGGGTGGGCTTCCTTGGTGATAAACAAAGTGTCCAGAGAACTAGTCGAGGGACTGAATAGAAGGTAGACCAGGTGCTCACAATCTCACAAAATAAAGTTACTATGCAGTGGGCTTTGTTCTCTCCTTGACACATGCAAGATCCATTATGGACAACGGGGATTACATGTGCATTTTCAGGAAGCACTATGCTGTGTGAACCGCTGAGGAAGAGAAAACTCAGGCATGAGATTTAAAGAGAAAAATAGCAAGAAGAAAGAAAGAAATCACAAACGTTTTGCTTCTGTACTCCCATGGTGATAATAAAAGCTGTGGAGGTTGGAAATGAAAGCATGCCCTTTTTAAAGAAACCGACGGTGGTTACATACCCTCCCACCCGTGTGTAAGCCCAGACTCAGTAGCATATTTGGCAACTGGTGGTTCAGCTATTCATTTGCTTCCAGAAAACAGTAGGTACGTTGCATGGGGGTGTTGACTTCATTTTTCTCTTTTTAGTTATTTACTTTCAATGATTTAAAAATATTATAATTATAAATTCTGGAATTAATGTAACTGTATAAATATAAACTGACTTTTTTTCTATGTAGAAACTATACAATACAGTCTATGATAGACATTTATAAATCAAAATATATTTGAAATAAAAACAGTAGAGGGTATCCAAATATTTTTAATATTTTAAGTTTGGAACTACTTGATAAAAACACCAATTAGTTCCTGTTAAAAAAAAGGTACATTAAAAACTCAAATAAAGGTACCAGGATGATATTTCTTTGAAGTGTATAAAATTTTGGGAATGTATAAATATTTTGAATTCTTGCCACATAGCTAAGTACCAATTCCTAGCATGGATCAAAAACCTGCAAAGAAATCTTGGCAAAGAAAAAAAGCAAAAACAAAAGCCCAGAAAATACGGAGTCAGTCTCATAAAAGGCAATAAATAGACTACAAATAGAAATTGCTTTACTTTCCAAGTCAATTCATTTTGGCAAACTGCTTGTGAGTATAATGTTTTTTAAAACTATGGTGCTGGAAGAAAAGATTTTAGTGTAAGTCATGAATAGACTCCCTACTAATGATTAACATTTCCTCCATAAATCATAATAGAGATAGATATGGTTTCTGCAATATAATTTATCAAATGCCATATAAATTTTCCATCTGTGTTTTTTAACTGACCAACATCCAATTATCCCTGTGTGTGTTTTCTGCGTACAAAGGGAAGATAGTTTCTCTTTCATACTGCCACCATGACCCCTGGGGCTGTAAGCATTATTAAGATCACAGCCACTACTGAGATTTGCCTGGGTAATTAATAATTCTGGAACTTATCTAGCCTCACTATATGGATTTTCCAACATTTTAATAATAAAGTTGAAAAGAATAATTATGCTGATGGCATGTATTAAGGGCCTACGTTATGCTCTACAGAGATCACTCTGCTGTCTCACAATTACCCTGCTCTCTACCATAACAAATGCCTGTTACAGATGAGGAAACTGTGGTTCAGAAAAGTCAAATAACTTCTCCAAGAGGTCACAACTAGAATGCCTGAGGCCAAGTATCTATGACCCTAAAGTTTGTGCTTTCCTCCCTTTACCATGGGGTCTACCTGATGTGAGTAAAAGTTTATCTTGTAATCAAGAATTGACTCACTCTCTTTTAGAGGTGGTCATACTCAGAGTGAATATGCCACAATAAATAAATTGTTTTGTGTAAAAAAGAAAAAGTATTATTTCTCACGTAACTTATTTGCAGCATAACTTCTTGATTCTAATATAAGCCATATAAATCGACAATGAGAAATCATAGCTTGTATTGATTACTCTGTTATATTTTTCAAAGTATGTTAATAATTAAAATGTTTATTGCAGGTAAAAACTCCTTAAAATGCGCACGGCACCAAAAACATATGCGCGTCTGATCTGATGTAGAATGCTTCTGCTGCATATTTTAATTTCTGAAATTAAAGTGTGTCTATTAAATTACGACATTAAAGAGCATCAAAGTACTTGGCTATTTTTGCCTATTTCAACTGTTGTCTAAATTTGTATCCAAAAATTGACAATGTGCTAGTATTACCAAGGTTTGGAGGCATTCATTTCCTGACAAAGTATTTCATATTTTAAATCTCCCTACAAGTGCAAATATTAGTAATTTTTGCTAGCCAAATTGATGCTAGTTTCTTAAAGTGCTCTTTTTTTCTAAGAAGTTTTTGAAATAGAAAAGAAAACTTCCTTCTGTTTGACTCACATTGGGTTTCCAGATGTCCAGGGTCAAAGGTTGGAAATAAAAGTATCAAGTTTAGGCCTACTCTAACCAGACAATATGCCAAAATGTGTGAGAGCTTCCCCACAGGGTGTTTTTGTGTAGTTTGCCTTTTTTTTCTCCCACCTCTCTTGTCCATATCCACTCCATTGAATTATGTCATTGTAATTCCACCTTGTAAGTGGTCTACATCTCTTGCAATTGTCTGCATTATGGACCCTTAAAATATTTGTTTTAAAGGCATAACTTTGGAAAGCTGCTAATTCTCTTCTTCCTGAGTTTGGTGTGACAGGTTCTATTTGGTAACGTTTGATGTCCTCTTTGTCAACTACTAGTATAAGATGAGAGATGGGAGGAAACGAACAGAAAATAGAGATATCATGAACTTGACCTTTTTTTTTAATTTTAAGTTTTGCTGATTGGTTAACCTTTAACAATGGCTTTACATGTTAGAAATAACTTTCTTGCTGGCCTTATTGATTCAGAAAATATTTTGGAAATTGAAAATTTACTAGTATATACATGAATGGATACTTTTCAAAGGCTTGAAATAAGATGTTAACATGAAATACCATGTCACTAAAATACACATAGAGGAAAATCTGTGACTTTTATTTGTATTTCTTAATTCTTTATGAAATACAGTCAGTCCTCTGTATCCACAGGTCCTGCATCAACGGATTCAACCAACTGCAGACTGAAAATATTCAGGAAAAAAAAAAGTTCCAAAAAGCAAAACTTTAATTTGCCTCAATGCTGAATCCACACAAATGAAGTGATGTGTAGGCATCCCCTGCTGTAGCCTCCCGCTATTTCACAGATCCTGTCTCTCTCCAGCACTTGTTGTTTAAGTATTGTTCACTTTGTTTCTTGTCATTATCTCCTAAACAATACAACTACTTACATAGAATTTACATTGTATTAGGTATTGTAAGTAATCTAGAGATGATTTAAAGTATATGGGAGGATGTGTGTATATTATATGCAAATACAAGCCATTTTATATAAGGGACTTGAGTGTCCTCAGATTTTGGTGTCTGCCACAGGGGTCCTGGAACCAATTCCCCTCATATATCTTGGGATGACTCTATATATTAAATAGTTTAATATGTTATAGTTAGTAACTCAACAAACATACAGTAGACACCTATTAGAGCAGTGCTTAGAACAGGACCAAACGAAGTTGGTTCCTTCCCTTCCAATAAGCTTAAGTTGAATTATTATATGATCTTACTATAAGGTTGTCTTAGTCATCTAGTGTTGCTCTAACAGAAATACCACAAGTGGATGGCTTTAACAAAGAGAAGTTTATTCTCTCATAGTCCAGTAGGCTAGGAGTCCAAATTCAGGGTGTCAGCTCCAGGAGGATGCTTTTTCTCTCTGTTGGCTCTGGAGGAAGGTCCTTGTGGTGCATCAGTCTTCCCCTGGTCTGGGAGCATCTCAGCGCAGGAATCTCTGGTCCAAAGGATGCACTCTGCCTCCGGCGCTGCTTTCTTGGTGGTGTGAGGTTCCCATGTGTCTCTGCTCGCTTCTGTCTTTTATATCTCTAAAGAGATTGGATTAAGACACTATCCAATCTTGTTGACCTCATCAGTATAACCTCGTCATAGAGATAGAGATTACAACACATAAAGAAGTCACATATAACCTCATCACAGTGATAAAGTTTACAACACATAAGGAAATCACATCAGATTACACAATCATACAATACTGGGAATCATGACCTAGCCAAGTTGACAGATATTTTGGGGGGACTCAATTCAATCCATGACAAATATTCTATTTTTTTTTAAGTTTGATTTTTTTAAAGTTTGGTTGCTTTAGATAATATATTAAACCCATTAAATAAAAGAAATATACTGGTGGTCAAATGATTCAAATTTAAGTACTAACAAACACAGTGATTAAGGGTGCAGTCTTAGAAATCAGATTCCATGGTGATTCCAGTACCGACTGGTCTGTCTGGGCTAGTAACTATGTTACTGTTTCCCTGTCTGTAAATATCTCAAAGATTTATCATGAGGATTAAAAGAGGTAGGATATATAAAGTATTTAGAATGAGACCTAATAGAATGTCAGCCACACGGAGGCAGAGATTTTGGCCTTATTTGTTCACTGATGTATTCCAAACACCTAGAAGAGTGACTAGAATATAATAAAAGCTTAAAAAACTTTGAAAAAATGAATTAATCTACCAATTAGAAGAATAATTTTGAGTTAATTAGCCACACTTTTATGATAAAAATATTACTCTTAAGTTATAGTAATAAAATAATATTATCAATAGAATAAAATCTCATTCAAAAATATAGAAAATATGCAGAGAAAATAGCAGTTGATTCACTTATTAAAAACGACTCACAGATTCTTTTTTTTTAATTTTAAGTTGTGTGTTTCCAAGAGACACAACTAAGGGAAAAATTCACAGTGAATAATAAAAAAATAAATGAATGGGAAAATGTATAAACAAACAATTCTCATAAAAATAAAAATTATATAGCAATATTATTTATTAGGAAAATAGAATTTAAGGGGAAAATCATTAGTAGTGGCCATAAGGAGCATTCTTTACTGATAAATAAACAAATTTAAAAGAAGATCTAACAATGATGAACTTTTAAATACTCAATAACTTAGTTTAAATACATAAAGCAAAACCTGCCAGATGTAAAATAAGATATTATCAAATCCAGCTTCAGTGAGACATTTTAGTATACTGTTTTCAGAAAGTGACAGAATCGAGCAGATACAACAGATCTGATGTTGTTCAAATCTTCTAAAACAAAACAGATAGAAAAATGCACTTTTTTGTCAAATGCACATGAAACATTTAAAATATTGAACATCATTTTAGGTCACATAAGAAATCTTGAGAAGTTCCAAAGAATAACTATGAGGTAGTCTACATTAATTGACTACCATGCAATAAAATAAGAAATCAATAATGAAAGTATAGCTAAACCTGTCTCTCCCCTATGTTTGGAAAATAAGAAACTCCTAACCTACTTGAAAATAAATGTACTCACATCTACAAGCTCAGGAGTGGCATAACTTGGGGGAAACAAAGTAATTCTAAAGAAAAAAAAAAGGAAAAGGAGCAGAAGTTAACAAAACAAAAACACAACAATAACAAATACTCCAAAAAAAGAAAAGTAGGATCCTAGAAAAAGAATAATACAGTATTAAAATATCAGACAAGATCAATCAAGAAAATAATGTCAAAGGCACATGTAAATGCCACTAGGTACAAAAACTGGGATATTTTCACATAGAATGAAAATATTTTTTAAAAAATTATAAGATAATGTGGTGAATAATTTAATGGCTATAAATTGGAAACTTTGATGCAATGGATAATTGCCAAGTAGAGCTGCCCCATAGGGTTTCAAAGGCTGGAAATCTTCACAGAAGCAGACTGCCACATCTTTCTCTTGCGGAGTGGCTGGTAGGTTCAAACCACTGACCTTTTGGTTAGCAGCCACTCCCTTGACCACTGCACCACCAGGGCTCTGTGGATAATTTTATTGTTGTTGTTAGGTGCCGTCGAGTCAGTTTTGACCCATAGTGACTCTATGCACAACAGAATGAACAACTGCCTGGTCCTGCACCGTCCTCACAATTGTTCCTATGCTTGAGCCCATTGTTGCAGCCACTGTGTCAATCCATCTCATTGAGGGTCTTCCTCTTTCGCTGACCCTCTATTTTGCAAACCATGATGTCCTTCTCCAGGGACTGATCCCTCCTGATAACATGTCTAAAGTATGTGAGATGTAGTCTCACCATCCTTGCTTCTAAGGAGCATTCTGGGTGTACTTCTTCCAATACAGATTTGTTCATTCTTTTGGCAGTCCATGGTATATTCAATATTCTTTGCCAACACCACAATGTAAAGGCGCCAATTCTTCTTCGGTCTTCCTTACTCGTTGTCCAGCTTTCGCATGCATATGAGGCGATTGAAAACACCATGGCTTGGGTCAGGGACACCTTAGTCCTCAAGGTGACATCTTTGCTTTTTAACACTTTAAAGAGATCTTTTGCAGCCGACTTGCCCAGTACAATGCATTGTTTGATTTTTTGACTGCTGCTTCCATGGGTGTTGATTGTGGATCCAAGTAAAATGAAATCCTTGACAATCTCAGTGTTTTCTCCGTTTATCATGATGTTTGTTGCTTATTGGTCCAGTTGTGAGGATTTTTGTTTTCTTTATGTTGAGGTGTAATCCATACTGAAGACTGGTCTCTGATCTTCATCAGTAAGTGCTTAAAGTCCTCTTCAATTTCAGCAAGCATGATTGTATCACCTGCATATTGCAGGTTGTTAATGAGTCTTCCTCCAATCCTGATGCCCCATTCTTCTTCATATACTCCAGTTTCTGGGATTATTTGCTCAGCATACAGATTGAATAGGTATGGTAAAAAGACACAACCCTGACGCACACCTTTCCTGACTTTAAACCATGCAGTATACGCTTGTTCTGTTCCAATGACTGCCTCTTGATCCATGTACAGATTCCTTATGAGCACAATTAATTGTTCCAGAATTCCCGTTCTCCAGAATGTTATCCGTAATTTGTTATGATCCACACGGTTCAATGCCAATGTCAATAAAACACAGGTAAACATCTTTTTGATATTCTCTGCTTTCAGCCTGGATCTATCTGACATCGGTAATGATATCCCTGGTTCCATGTCCTCTTCTAAATACAGCTTGAATTTCTGGCAGTTCTCTGCTGATATACTACTGCAGCCGCTTTTGAAAGATCTTCAGCAAAATTTTGCTTGCATGTGATATTAATGATTTTTTTTATAATTTCCGCATTTGGCTGGATCACTTTTCTTGGGAATAGGCATAAATATGGATCTCTTCTAGTGGGTTGGCCAGGTAGCTCTTTTCCAAATTTCTTGGCATAGATGAGAGAGCACTTTCAGAATTGCATCCGTTTGTTGAAACATCTCATCTAGTATTCTGTCAATTCCTGGAGCCTTGTGTGGGGATATATGCCATTTAAACATGGGTGCACTATTGACAACTTCAGCTCCCACAGGCCTCTATGCGGCACAGCATGTTGAGACTTGTCCCCAACATGTTGAGACTTGTCAGCAATGAGGAGGAGATTAGGCACGACTTGTTTCCCAAACCTATTGTCTGATTGGCTTGTTTACCTGAATTCCTCCTCCCTTGCCCGAAACTTATTGTTATTCACCCGAAGCCCATTGTTCTGTTATTTGCTTCATTGCTTGCTGTATTGACTATAAATAAACTCCTGGGACTGAAGCCGAGGGTCGACTCCTCAGAGTGACCCTCCTGGCCCCACTTCTCTGTGAGAGTTGTGTTTGGTTACTGTCTCCGCCGCCCCAACATTCGTCGCCGCTGCGACAGCCTTGTTTTTCGCCAATGCCTTCGTGCAGCTTGGACTTCTTCCTTCAGTGCCATCAGTTTCTGATCATATATTACCTCCTGAAATGATTGAACAACAACCAATTCTTTTTGGTATAGTGACTCTGTGTATGGATTCTTCCATCTTCTTTTGATGCTTCCTTCGTTGTTTAATATTTTCCCTGTAGAATCCTTAAGTATTGCAACTCCAGGTTTGAATTTTTTCTTCAGTTCTTTCAGCTTGAAAAATCCTGAGTGTGTTCTTCCCTTTTGGTTTTTGCAGCCAGGTCTTTGCACTTGTCATCATAATACTTTACTTTGTCTTCTTGAGACACCCTTTGAAATCTGCTGTTCAGCTCTTTTACTTCATTATTTTTTCCTTTTGCTTTAGCTACTCTAAGTTCAAGAGCAAGTTTCAGAGTCTCTTCTGACATCCACTTAGATCTTTTCTTTCTCTCCTGTCTTTTTAATGACCTCTTGCTTTCTTCATGTATGATGTCCTTGATGTCATTCCACAACTCATCTGGTCTTTTGTCTTTAGTGTTCAATGCATCAAATCTATTTTTGAGACCGTCTCTAAATTCAGATGGAATATACTCAAGGCTATACTTTGGCTCTCGTGAACTTGTTCTAATATTCTTCAGTTTCAACTCGAACTTGCATATGAGTAATTGATGGTCTGATCTGCAGTTGGTCCCTGTTCTTTTTCTGACTGACAATACTGAGATTTTCTATCATCTCTTTCCACAGATGTAGTCGATCTGACTCTTGTGTATTCCATCTAGCAAAGTCCATGTGTTTAGTTGTTGTTTATATAGGTGAAAAAAGGTATTAACAATGAAGAAGTCACTGGTCTTGCAAAATTCAATCATGCTATCTTTGGCATCATTTCTATCACCCAGGCCATATTTTCCAACTACCGATTCTTCTTCTTTGTTTCCAACTTTTGCATTCCAATCACCAGTAATTATCAGTGCGTCCTGATTGTATGTGCAATCAATTTCAGACTGCAGAAGCTGGTAAAAATCTTCAATTTCTTCATCTTTGGCCTTAGTGGTTGGTGCATAAATTTGAATAATAGTAGTATTAACTGGTCTTCCTTGTACCAGTATGGATATTATCCTATCACTGACAGCGTTGCACTTCAGGATAGATCTTGAAATGTTCTTTTTGACAATGAATGCAACACCATTCCTCTTCAAGCTGTCATTCCCAGCATAGTAGGTCATATGATTGTCCGATTCAAAATGACCAGTACCAGTCCATTTCAGCTCACTAATGTCTTTATGCATTCCAATTCATTTTCCAATTTTTCTAGATTCATACTTCGCACATTTGGATAATTTTATAGGCAACCATAAATAAGCAAGGGTGAATCAAGAAAAAATAGAAAACCAGAATATATCAACAATCACTAAAGATTGAATTAGTAGTTATAATCTCCCCCCAAAGAAGATATCGTGGTCAGACAATTTTTATGGACACATTTTACCAAATATTCAGAAAAGAGATAATCTCTCCCCTAACATATTCTGTCTGATAGAAAATATAAGTGAAGGTCAGCAAAGTTATAAGGAGAGCACTTGTTCAAAGTCCTAAAGATAACTTTCCTTTGTTCTTTTCTCTGTGAAGTTCAGTACATCAAAAGTTTGAGGAAAAAAAAGATAGGACAGAGAATGTACTAATATTCATCCACAATGGCTTCTTGAAGCAAACCACCAACATAGACTGTAGCCATGTGTTCAGAATCTAAGACCCAGAATGCTCAATCCTTCAATGCCCTTCTTTCAGAATGGAGAAACTTGGCCTTTGCACAGGATTCCTTCTAAAAAATGGGTTGGCTGACTCCATAGAATTAAGAGACCTGATGTCAAAGGTCATCTCTCCATCTGCCATGAGTTCCCAATCTTAACCATATAGTGTTTCTCATACTTGATAGAGACAACAGAGGTCACTGAATTAATTATTTGCAGTCTCCCACCCTTCAACTTCCAGTCCTACTCATGAAAATATCCTAAAATATATTCTATCCCTTATCTCCTCAAAGGCTGATCCGTGTTCAGGTTAATTGCTTTACAATGTCCATTATTTTTTCTCAACCACTTTAGTTTCTTTCTGTCTTCTGAGCCTTTTCTCACCCTTGTATTTGTATTAGTTTTCTATTTCTGCATAACAAATTACCATAAACTCAGAAGCTTTAAGCATAAATTTATTATTTCACAGTTACTGTGGGTCAGGAGAAGGAGCCCTGGTGGCAGTGCTGGACCTGCTAATTGAAAGCTGGTGGTTGGAACCTACCAGCTGTTCCTCAGGAGAAGGATGTGGCAGTGTGTTTCTGGAAAGATTACAGCCTTGGAAGATCTATGGGACAGTTCTACTATGTCCTATAGGGTTGCTATGAATCAGAATGAACTCAGTGACAATGGGTATACGGTGGGTCAGGAGTCCAGCACAGCATGACTGGATTCTCTGCTCAGGGTCTTACAAGATGAAAATCAAGGTTTTGGCCAGGGCTGCTATTTCATCTGAGGTTCAAGGTCCTCTACCCAGCTCATTCACACTGTTGGCAATATTCAGTTCCTTGAGGTTGAAGGACTGAGGTCTTTGTTTTCTTGTTGGCCTCAACTGAGGGCTGTTCTCAGCTCCTGGAGGCTGCCTCCAGTTCCCTGCAATGCGGCCCCCATAAGCAGTTCACAACATGAATGTTTGCTTTCTTCCAGGCCATTTGGAGCACATATTCCTAAATTCCTCTTTTGAGACCAGGTGTTAAAAAGAGGTCTGCTTTCAAAGGACTTACCAAATTAGATTGGACCCACCCAGGATAGGCTCCCTTTTGCTATATAAGGTACCAAAATCACTGGAATGATCTCTCATCATATTTATAGATTCTACTCACACTTAAGTGGGAGGGGATTATACAAAGGTGGTGGGACTTGGGGGCTATCTTAGAATTTTGCCTTCCACTACATCCAAATTAAAACAAATAAATGAAAAATGCAAAGCTTTTTCTTTATACCTCCCTTTCTTAATTTCCTCTGCCACTTAATTTGAAGTAATAGTTACATTTGCTGCTTTCTGTACGTTCTCCATCCTCATTACAAACAGATTTCCTTTAAAACTAGTCTAGATCCACGTATCCTATTTTCCAGTAGGCATCTCCCTTTCTTCAAAAACATCATGCCAAAAATAAAATTATCATATTATGTCCCCCAAAAAATATGTGTATCTATTTGGCTGGGCCATGATTCCCAGAATTGTGTGGTTGGCCTCCATTTTGTGATTGTAATTTTATGTTAAAGAAGATTAGGGTGATTGTAACACCACCTTTACCCAGGTCACATCCCTGATCCAATGTAAAGGGAGTTTCCTGGGGGTGTGGCCTGCACCAGCTTTTTATCTCTCAAGAGATAAAAGGAAAGGCAAGCAAGCAGAGAGTTGGGGACCTCATACCATCAAGAAAGCAGTGCCGGGAGCAGAGCATTTCCTTTGGACCGGGGTCCCCGCGCAGAGAAGCTCCTAGTCTGGGGGAACACCAAAGAGAAGGCCGACAGGGAGGAAAAGCCTTAC
>NW_004443998.1:11644352-11661432 GCF_000243295.1 Trichechus manatus latirostris
TACCCCCTGTTTGCTGGTCTCCGATAGGAGTCCAAGATGGTGGATCCGTGCTGCGTTAGCTGGTAGGGGACCTCTGCATGAATCTCTCCTTGCTCTCTGTTCTCTGTCAGTTTTCTCATTCCATTTGGTGCTTGGCTGAGTTCTTTTTCTCTTCATTTGATGTTTTAGGGTTTCAGGATTGTTGTATTCTCTGTTCGGCTTAGTTTCTTGGATCTTTGCTGTGGAGGGACGGCGTGGTGCTTCTTCCTAGAGCGCCATTTTGCCAGAACCCTCTTATTTTCTTAACATAGTAGTTCAATCAACTATCCTTTCTTCCAAACTAGAATCTTGAAATCTTCCTTGACTCTGTCTACACCCTTATTTCCCAAATGTACATAATCATTAGTTCCTATCAATCTTACTTGAAATGTTGCATCTAATCTAGTAAACTGTCCAGACATTATTTTAGTTCAATTCCTCACCTTTTGACATAGATAAGCTTCCTCTCTGCAGTCACTTCTGTCCATCCTCCAAGTTGCTCTTTCTCACTGCATCCCTAAAGATGAAAGTGTCCCAGGAATAGTTTGTGGTGTCTTTGAAGTTCAAAGTCCATAATACTAACACTATAAGCTTGTATAATTGATAAACATAAGCAGTCATGATATATTACTTTGTGAAACCTGATTGGATCAATCTTAAAAACCACACTGTTATAAATCTCCCAAATCTTTCAATGTGCTTGTTTATAGAATTTGTTCACTTTTCAAACCATCAACAAGAACATATTAAATAAGCTAAATATGCTTATCAGTGCATATTAGTATAAATATGCTTGTTATTATGTATGAGACTTCCACACCCAATTTGCCTCCTCACTCAATTATTTAATCTGAGAAAAAAAATGTTGATTTTAATTACCATTTAATGCTTCAGTTAAACATTCGCCGTGGTTATAGCTCTCCTTCATGTTTTTCCAAGCTCTTATCCACCCACCCGTAAGCCGCATTTGATTTGTAAGTTCCCTTTCTTGTACATGATTTGCCTGACTTGGCAGTATAGTCCCTCTAATACTGCTCCAGAGCTACTACCCCAAAAAGATACAACTTCGTCCTGGAGCAATCTTTATCATCTCACTCACTAACATTAGGTTTTTCTGTGAGAGGCAGAGATTCGTTCTCAAGGAACTGAGTGTCTTCCTAAAGACCGTGATACACTCTGGAAAATTTTCTGGTATGGGGCAAAGACATTAAGGAATATCATTCATAACTGCTGGATCTCAACCTCACCAAGTAACTCCAAACTCTAAGGAAGTATTTTTCAAGGCTTAATCTTCACTGCTTTTGTGACTTATGGAGATGGATATCTCTATTTTTAAATTGTATAATGGTTAGCGTTTGGGAATTTTAAAGTCAGTAAAAAGTTAATCCAACCATGTTTGTGTATAGTTACAGTCCTCTTTTGAACGAGTAATTTACACTGTGGAAACATTTTCTAGATAAGAGAACTCTGGTATGATGAAATACTAAACACTGCTGGATAAAGCTTTAAAAACCCTCAGGCCACCAACAGGCTTAAAATGGGGTAGTGTCTCATATCTTTGCTTTCAAAGTCCTGCAGTGACTTTACATATATTTTTCTGGTAATTTAGATATCATTGAGCTGGAGACTCAGAGTGAAAACCTTTAATACTCTTGAAGAAAAATAGCAGTTCGATACACAAGAAAAGGCTTTTTTCCTCTTCCTTTCCCTAAACACTTAATCTAAAAAAATTAATCTCAACCCTTTGCTAACATCTTTAAATAAAATTTTTATGTGTGCTTTTGGAATAGAAATGCAAAATGGTCTGAAATGCTTTGAAAGTATTCAATTTTTCAAACTGTTGCTAACATGGCACAATTTAAACTTCAAAGCAATGGAGATTTATTCAATAAAACAAGTTGTGTGCTTTGGAACGGTGGCTCAAAGGTACTTTGCCAGTCCATGCTTTCCCTTAAATCGTTGACTGTCTTATCTCAGTTTTGGGACTTGAATACGCTTTCTTTTTCCCATTTGTAGCCTTTAGTATTTCAGTTTTAATATTATGTTTCTTAAGAGGTTACTAGAAGATTTCCTTTGAAAATTGCCAATATGTAGGCACTAATACGTGATATGTAAAAGCGTTATCTATTGATGTGGAGATAATGCCCACTAAAAATATGCGCCAGTTTGAAAGAAACATCTGAAACAATTTTCTAAATGGAAACTTTAACAAGGAAGAAAAAACAACCTGTGAGAACATACACTGCTTCAAATATTAAGGATTATCATTTTACTATATCTTGTTCTGTGGCTTAAATCAATTTCTTATGTATTAGACCTGAATGATGATAATTTTCTTTACCAGCATGATTATAATTATTTACCAAGCTTTATCTTATGCAATGGTCTCTGCGTGGCTCAGATGGCTTGCACTCGACTACTAACCAAAGGTTGGCTGTTAGAATTCACCCAGCAGCACCGTGGAAGAAAGACCTGGAGTCTACATTCATCAAGATTACAGCCAAGAAAATCCCATGTAGCTCGGTTCTGCTCTATAAAACGTGGGGTCACCATGAGTTAGAATGAAATCGATGACAACTAGTTTGTTTGGTTTTGGTTTTGCTTATGCAAGGCACTTACAAAAGGTAGCCAAAGTGAATTATAAAGACAATCCCTGAACACTCAGAATTAGTGATTTAACAAATTTTTTCCAGGTTGATCTAAATAATAACTAAAATGTATTCAGCACATGCCATGTGGCAGGCACTGTTCTTTGTATTTAATAATTAAATTCTCAAACACCCCTATGAGTTCTATACCATTACATGTAAAGTCTTATTTTTCAAATGAGTAAACTGAGGCACAGTGAGGTCCGTCTATTGCCTAAAGACGAGCTGCTAGTGACAGATTTCAGATTCAAACTCAGAGCCCATGATCTTAACCATTATATTATACAGCCACCTAAGAATCAATCTGCCTGGACTGATTGCTGTTGATATTTGTAAGTATTAGCTTTAAAGACATCATCTAACATTTGGCGTATATGAAGAGGTAGATAGGTGCTGGCAGCAGAAACCCACATAAGAGGAGGGATAGTCGTATGCATTTTGCTTGTGGAAGGTGCATGAGAGTCTGCGGAAAAACTATCAGTATCTTTCAGAACCAAGAACTTCTAAAACCATACAACACATTGCTTTTAATTGGACAGTGATGCTTCCCAAGATTGCCACCTATTTTAAATATGCCCTTTGCTTTTATTTTATACCCCATGTATCATATATATTTCCTCCCACCAGGAAGGCTTCTGATATTTCTAAAATCAGCCATTATTTCAGTCCTTTTAGGACAATTGTTTTTTAATTTATATTATATTTTCTGCTACTCTGTGAACAATAACAATATCAAAGTCTTGCAGAACCTTGATGGGATAAAAATCAAGTCGAGCTGCTAGCCAGACAAAGGGCTTTTATAAATTAGTGACTACCATGAAAAAGATCAGAAAGCAATTTTCACAAGAACAAAAATTGTACTCTTTCCTCTATGTGACTCAGACTCTAAGCTTTAAAGAGAGAGAGAGAGAGAGACAGAGGATGAGAGAGATCATAGTATCTAACAACACTGTTGACCACGAATATGGAACTAAACCCATTGCTGTCGAGTCGAATTTTAACTCACAGTGGCCCTACACTAAACTAATAGTCAATTTCCTGGGAGCTTAAATGGTTTGTAAAACTCTTTTTAAAGATCTCCACAGGTTTTAGTCAAATCCATTACTCAATTTTCCCCAGTCACTATAGTATATTTCTGTACATATGTATATAAATATGCAGTCAATTATTTTACGGTTGTAGTGAAACTGGTGTTTGATTTTAATTGACATCAAATCACCTTTGGACACAGGAGGAGTAGAAATAAGTAAGCAGATATGTATCTATATAAATAATAGAACTCTAGGATATTGTTATGGATTGAATTATGTCCCCAAAAATATGTGTTGTAAATCCTAATCCCTTCGCCAGAGCTGAGAGAGAGAGAAAGCCTTCCCCTAGAGCTGGCACCCTGAATTTGGTCTTTGAGTCTCCTAACTGTGAGAAAATAAACTTCTAGAATTAGATAACTCAGACAGATACCAAGAATTATTTTTCTTGGTATAATAACTCAGAGATATTTTATTGGTTCTCTCTGTAATAGACTGACCAACTTCCTCTGTCTCCTAATCTCCACCTACCCCCCACCCACCCCAGATGCTTTTATAGGACAGAAAAATTAGATTTATCAAGTTCATTTTTATATATTCTGAAGAAATAATTTTTAAAAACTAACAAAACAGCTTAAATACTTGTATTTATACTATGCTAATGCTGGGATATTTTCCACAAACTGCATATCCAAATATAAGCTAGAGCTGAAGAACAATTAAATCTGTTTTGTTTTGTTTTTGGTTTTTAGCATATACAAGAACCAGCTGTTCATTAGCTCGAGTAACAGGAGCAGCTAGAACAGGAATAACACAGGTGTCTCTGAAAAAGTCCAATTTTTAGTGTTCTGGCTCACTGACTCCCTACACTTTGAGACTCGTGACAGTGGTGAATTGATTGATTTGTGTTTTCTTTCTTTCTCTCTCTCTATTTCTTTCTTGGAAATATTAAGAATCAATAAAATGTCCAAAAGTTCTCATGTATGTGCATTTGCCATGAAGCCTTTTCCTTTCCTTGTTTATAGCACTGCACATCATTCCACAGATACTATGACTCAGAACTTGTGTTTGCCAACCAATGGGGGATTGAAATAAATTCCCAAGTTAACCAGTTCAACTTATACCCAGAAGGCCTTCACTATTTATTCTTCTGTTTCTTGAAACTTCCCTAGCTCCTCCTCCATGACAAAATAACAACGGAGATGACACTATAGTGATTTGTTTAAAGCAAACCCTTTCAAAGTGGCCTTTTAAAAAGAGTGTTATTGTTATGTCCTTTAATTCTAGAGTAACTTTATTTATGTCTACAACGTCAACCAGTGACTCCTACCCTAATGAGCTCTTGGCTGCAAAGATCTATGTTCACCAGATGGGGATGTTGCATCAGGAAAGAGTGCTGTGTGGAGTAAGACAAGGATTCTCCTACAACTAGGGAAGAAGTACAGAGGGCAAAATGTCACCTGTGTTTTCAAGATTGGGCATGAAAAAAGAGATGGCTAAAAAATATTTTGAACATGTTTAATTATGGTAGTAATCTAGGTGACTTGTATTAGTTAGATCTTTGCAAAGTGGACTGGATTTATTTATTTATTTATTTATTTATTTATTTTGTGTGGTGCTGTCAAAAAGGATTTTGATATCAACTGCCTTTTCCCCATCCTGGTAAAGCATTTATGAACACCTGAATAAATGGAAACTTATAGAGTGTGGGATGCAGTGGCCTTTCTTTTTGAAAGTCTTTTGAGATAGAACTGTACGTCTGTACTATTTTACCATTTCACAGTTGTTTTCAATCCATTTTATATTTATTTGTCCTTAAAGAGGATACAATATTCTTAAAATCTCCAAATGAATAAACCAATATCCAAATGAAAAAACCAAAACCAAACCAAATCGTTGCTGTTGAGTTGATTCCGACTCATAGCGACCCTATAGGACAGAGCAGAACTGCCCCGTGGGGTTTCCAAGGAGCAGCTGGTGGATTCCAAATGCTGACCTTTTGGTTAGCAGCCGAGCTCTTAACCACTGTGCCACCAGGGCTCCATACAAACGAATAGCTATTCATAAATATCTTTAGTAATTATCAGTACGCTTTTGTCTATATTACATTTTTACATACTATTTTTTTTAATCACATTTTTGAAGAAGAATAGTTGTGGTTGATAAAATAAGTATTATTCTTAATGATAATTAACATTTAAGTATGTGTCAATTAAATTGTATAACATGCTTTATTGTGTGTGTCGCTGAGGTGTGAACTGTGAGTATTTTTTGGCAGAATAGACACAAGTTTTCTGGATAAGTGTAGTCTGAGGTATTCTTTAAGGTATTTGGCTGAAAAATACCTATTGATGAGAACAGACGATTATACACATAAAATGGAAATTTTTCACTATTTTGTTTCAAGTGAATAAAAAATTTTATAGGATACAAAATTCATTTAGAAATTATTGATTAGGTATAGATGAACTATAAACTGGATAAATGTTATCTTTTCGTATTTCAAATCAGGGAACTATATTCAAATCTGACTACAGCGTCTTGCTTTTCAGGTTTCTTTGTGACACTTCCACATCTATCATGAATGGATCAGGAAAATAATACTATCAATAAAGATAATAATGATGTTAATAACAAGAAGAATGAGAACTATATCCCACATATCTATAAATGTAATAAACCCTCTGTCTTAGTTATCTAGTGTTGCTATAACAGAAATACCAGAAGTGGATGGCTTTAACAAACAGAAAATTATTCTCTCACAGTTTAGAAGGTTAGAAGTCCGAATCCAGGGTGCCAGCTCTAGGGGAAGGCTTTCTCTGTCAGCTTTGGGGGAAGGTCCTTGTCTCCTTTCAACATGTGTGGACCCTGCATTCCTTGGAGATAGATCTCCATGTGTTTTGGAATCATCCTTCCCCTGAGTCGAAGAGTTTCTCAGCACAGGGACACTGGGATCAAGGGACATGCTCTGCTCAAGGCTCTTTTTTCTCGGTTGTACTGAGGTCCCTCCCTTCTCTGCTCCCTTCTCTCTTCTTTTATCTCTTTTAAGATAAATGATGTGACTCAAGCAAGGGTGTGACTTGAATAAGGGTGTCACAAAATGGAGGACAACCACACGACACTGTTAATTATGGCCTAGCTAAGTTGACACATATTTTGGGGGAACACAATTCAATCCATGACATCTTCCAACCCCACCTCCCATATATGTAGGGTGGTTACCTACAGGAATTTCAAAGGAGTGGCTCAAACAGCTTCCACAAATCTGTCTGCTATTGTTATCACATATTGTCTATCTTGCTCTTTTCTCTGTTGTAGCTCCCACTTATCCACTTTCATGGCCTCCAAAATCATCATCAATTGTTGACCATGAACCTAGAAATGAGCATGCAGAGGGAGACATATTTTTCTCGGCTTCCACATGATTTTAAGTATTAAATATTACTTGCCAAATTAAACACTGGAAATTTTCACATTAAAATATAGATGTATTTCCAGCTCAACGGGCTGAGCTGAGTAGGACCCACATCATTTAGATAACTAGTGGTAGGGAGTATGTGTCTTTTTTTGATGGAGATTAGGATGCTCCTACCTCCCAACTGGAAACCCTGGTGGCACAGTGGTTAAGTGCTATGGCTGCTAACCAAAAGGTCAGCAGTTCCAATCCATCAGGCGTTGCTTGGAAACTCTATGGGGGCGGTTCTACTCTATCCTATAGGGTCACTATGAGTCGGAATCCACTCGACGGCAATGGGTGTTTTTTACTTCCCAACTCTGCCAGACCTTATTCCTCTGTCCTATAAAATCCCTCCTGAATAGTTTCATCTGCTTCTGCCTGTGACGTCTGTCTCTAAAATGGGAAGAAAACTCGCCCGAGAGATTCAGTTGGGAATAACTAATATTCCATACTGTATCACTCTCTTATGCCTCCTCTCTCCTAATTCCTTCTTTCTGTCAAAGCCTCTGTTTCCTTTCACAGTCATCCCACTCTTCTTCCCCCCAAAGAGTCCTCATGAAAACCAAGAGACACGAATAGATTATGGTCTATGTTGGCGTGTATTAGCGGGAGAGGGGAGGGGGCTTGTTACTGTTAACACTAGCAACAATCGGTCTACAGCAAAATTCGCGACAATTTTTGATGTGTCAGCTACTGTGCTAAGCATTTCAGATAAATTATCAATGTAATTCTCAGAATAACCCTATGAAATAAATATTGTTATTGCCCCTATTTATGGAAGCAGAACATTGAAGTTTCCATGGCTTAAGTAGTATGTGTGTACAGCTACTAAAGGACAGAGTCAGGGCTGGAACCAGACAGCATGCCTGTGTTGTTACTCAGCATTTATTGAATACCTAATCTGTGCCTGGAAATCCCGGTGGTGTAGTGGTTAAGAGCCACAGCTGCTAACCAAAAGGTCGGCAGTTCCAATCCATTAGGCGCTGCTTAGAAACCATATGGGGCGGTTCTACTCCATCCTATAGGGTTTCTATAGGGTTGCTATGAGTCGTAATCCATGCAACAGCAATGGGTTTGTTTTTTTTTTTTAAATTATTTTATTTGGCTTAATCTGTGCCCATCCCTAAAACCTAGAGTTTGAAAAGATTACAAAACACAGTTTATAACCTAGAGTGGTTGGGACTCCAGCAATACACGTGATGTTTTGCTTTAAAACTGTATTACATGATGGAGATCTTGGAGCGGTTAATGTGGCAGAAGGCGGAAGACTGAATTGGAGTAGGGAGAGATATCAGGAGCAGAACCAGGTAGGAAATTATTGCAGTGGTTCAGGCATAAGCTGATGAGGGTGTGGGTAGGAGTATTGACAATAAATCTGCCTTTACAGAAAATTGAGTTCTTTTCAAACCAGAAATATATATATATGTATATATATATATATATCTCAACATAAACTGTTGTTTTGGAATGTCTATAAAATAAAAAGCAGTTATTTTACGATCACTACAGGTGTTCATGACATTAAACACAGCACAAAACGACTTTCAAAAGAGGAATAATTTTCATCATTTGCACTAAGAGCCGGGAGTGGGTCCCCGGCCTATGGCCATGTAGCTGCATGACATGAGAAAGGTCACTTAATCACTCTGGAATTCAGGGTCTAATTTTATTAAACAAACGTGGTGTGTCGAAGTATTTCTAAGATTAGATGGTATTCCAGGTTACAGAGTTGGTTTAGCTGGGATTTGGAGGAAATTTTTAGAAATCTACGGCAGAAAGGGCACTTCAACTTTCTTAAGTAGAGTGAGAATGATCTCCACCCTCACCCTGCTGAGAAATGCTTAAGAGTGCCAGGGGAATTGGCATGCGAAATAAGAGCGTGCAATCATTCTGATTTGGACTTTTTCAGGGTGCTAGTGACTGTGCACTGGGGATGTCCATTTTAGCACAAACACTGAGTTTTCGTTCGCTGCTGCAAGGCTTTCAGTGTAGTTTTCCTCCTATATGCAGTGTCAATTATTAATATTGTAGGTATATTCAAAAAGGCGCATTAAAGGACACTGATTTGGCAGGAAGTGTTCGGGACAAACTGTGAGTCTGAAAAAGAGGAAAGTTAAGATTTGATCTTGTTTTCATTTCCCTTTCTTCTGCCACATGCACACACATATACACATAAATACATAAGTGACAAACAGTAAAGTTTACAAATGATGCTATTGTATTTTTTAATGATGGAAAGGCACAAATCTGGAAAACAAAAACAAAAACCCAGTAGGTGATAATTCAGCTCTGGGAGTTATATGGAAATGATATTAATGTAGAGGAATGCAGAGGATATAAGGACCAGGATAATCATTGGTATGGTTATGAATTTTTTAAATAATAAGTGCCCATGAAAAGGCTGAGTCAACTCAAGAGAATAAATGATGCCCTATGAGTCAACAAGGTTTCATATTTTTCAGTGAAAGAGGCACATTCCTTACCCACAATTTGATTTTCCCTCAGTTAATTAAGTCAAGGCCAGAACATTGTGTTGTATTGGTTGGTCACAACTGTTTATTCATTCTATAGCCATACACCTTATGCAGGCCAACCATGACTTGATTTGATAAATAGCAAGAAGTACAAGAAATGATTAAATCATGGTCCATGACTTGTAATTTAGAGCAGTGTTTCTCAAAGTAATGCCAGCAACATCAACATCTCCTGAGAACTTGTTATAAATACAACTTTTTGGGCCCTAACTCAGACCTACTGAATCTAAAATACCACGGGTGGTGCCCAGCTATCTGTATTTTAACAAGTCCTTTAGGTGATTCTGATAAAATCATCAAAATGCCCCCTTCCTCCATATTCTATTCTTAACACAGACACCAGAATGATCTTTTAAAAATATAAACCAGATCATGTCATTTCTTTGACTGAAATTCCAAAATCACCCCCTACCCAAGCAGCATAAAATCCAAAATCCTTATAATGGCTTACAAGGCCCCATCTGACCTGCCCCTTACTTCCTCTCTCTGAACTGATTTCCTACTACTCTATCCTTCGTTCACTCTACTCTGATCGCATCAGGCAACTTGGTGTTCCTAGGTCACACCATCTCCACCGTGAGCATCTAGCTCAGCTTGACCCTCTAGATAGAAAGTTTTTCCTCCCTCGCCTTTTTCAAGTTTTTGTTCAGATATAATCTCAGTAATCATCATATGTGAAATTGTAATCCACACGTACCCACACACTTCTGACCACATTTTTCCGATAACACATATCATTTTCTAACATACAACAGGAGCCCTGGTGGTGTAGTGTTATAATCATAAAATACAATTACTTACTTATTATGTTTTTGCTTAGTGTCTGTTTCCCCTTCTAAAAGTAAGCTTCATGAGGGTGGATATTTGGGAGAGTTTTGTCTATTTTGCCGATACATCCCAAGTGTCTAGAAGTTCTTCGCATTCAGTAGGTACTCAATACAACTCTAAAATTTATTTATTTTTAAGATCTATTTTTTTAATGTTTTGCCTTCCCTCTACCCCCGTTACAGTGTAAGCTTCCGGATATTTGTTTTGTTCACTCAGTATCCCAAAGTTTTAACAGTGTCCATCAAATTATTATCTCTCATTAAATATTTATTGAATTAATAAGTATTAATTCATTAAGCGGAGAACAGCTCAGACACTGAAATTCACATAGACATTCTAGAATGTGCCATTTTCTGGAATTGCACATAGTTGAACATGGCTTGAGGGTCATGGTGAGATAATAATAGTAAGAGATGAGCTTGGGCAAGGCATCAGGGGAGCGAGCACAAAAAACTTGTAAGCCATGCATTATGGATTGAATTTTGTCTCCCCAAAAGATATGTTGAAGTTCTAACCCCTGTACCTGTGACCTTGTTTGGAAGTAGGGGTTTTCTTTTGTTATGTTAATGAGGCCATACCAGAGTAAGGTGGGTCCTAAATTTAATAAAAAGGAAAGACAGACACAGAGAGACACACACACAGGAGGAAGACAAACATTATGGGACTATGGAGACAGATACATCTGTAAGACCAAGAACACCAAGAATTACCAGCAGCACCTAGAAGCTGAAAGAGACCAAGAAGGACCCTTCCTTCGACCTGATGCCTTGAATTTGGTCATCTAGCCTCCTGAACTGTGAGACAACAAATTTCTGTTCTTTAAAGCCAACCACTTTGTGGTATTTTTGTTATGGCAGCACTAGGCATCTAAGACACCATGGGACAAGAAGGGAGCCTGCTTCTACAGACAATGAAAAAGCACTGGAGAATTTTATGCAGAAAGGTAACATGAGCTGATTCCAATGTTAGGAAATATTTCTGAAGAGACAAGGATGAATTGGAAGAGTCTAGACCAAAAATCAAAGACAGGCAACAAACAAATGGGCATGTGTGATAATTCATTGTGAGAATTAAGAGCTGATACAAATATTTGAAGATGTCCACTTTAATTTCAATAGTTTGAAAAACAAGGTATATACAGGGTAAGAGAGTAATTAATCATAAAGGATGCTTTTTGAAAATTTAATTATGTGTATAAAGATCCAGAAAAAATATATTTATGAAAACTGATGGAATAATAAAAGTAGTGGAATATTTTTCTCATAATGTCAAAAATCTTCTACTAGAATATCATATTTCATCATGTATGAAATAGCAGATGAATTTTTTTAATATAAAACCTAAAGGGATCCTGCAAGGAAAACCATCAGAATTCATCCAAGAAACCTACAGTCTTTAATGTTGGAGTTCTTCCTTAAGGATCACGTATAATCCTCTTCCCATTTTCAGCACTTCTCCTTAAGCAATTGTATCTATCCTTAATTATCGACATAAATAACAGATTCAAATGTGTTTGCCTCCAGCCAAGATTTCGCCTCCAGATTCATATACACAAAAGGTTACTTGACATGCCTACCTGTGCAACTCAAAATTATCTGTGCCTCAGGGTCTACATAACCACAGCTGAACCCATTATTTTATCTCCAAATCTAGTCTCTTTCTAGGATTTCCTGTCTCAGTGAACAGACTCACGTACCACGCAGAAATATCAGCATCATCCTTAGCTCCTCCTTCTTTCTCACATTCTTTTCAACACTGAGTCCTATCAGTTTTACACTCAAAATGTCTTACTTCTCTCCATCATCACCGCCACCAGTCTAGTCCAAGCTACCTTCATCTCTTGTCAAGATCACTGTCGTATCCTCCTAACAAGTTTTCTTTCAGACATGTTTACCCCTTTTCCTATCTGTCTTAGTTATCTAGTCCTGCCATAACAGAAATACGACAAGTGGATGACTTCAACAAACAGCAGTTTATTCTCTAACAGTCTAGTAGGCTAGAAGTCCAAATCGGGGTGCCAGCTTCAGGGGAAGGCTTTCTCTCTGTGTCAGCTCTGGAGGAAGATCCTTGTCAACAATCTTCCCCTGGACTAGGAGCTTCTCAGTACAGGGACCCCAAGTCCAAAGGACGTGCTATTCTCCTGGCTCTTGTTTCTGGGTGGTATGAGGTCCCTATGTCTCTCTACTCGCTTCTCTCTTTCATATCTCAAAAGAAATTGGCTTAAGATACAACCTGATCTTGTAGATTGAGTCCTGCCTCATGACCATAACCGTGTCACACTGAAGTCAAAATGATCTATTCAATATGCAAATCTGTTTCTATCACACACACGCTCAAAATCCTTCAAAGGTTTCTGATTGATTTTAGGATTAAGACCAAGGTCCTTAACAAGGGCTGCATCATCTGAACCCTGCCTATCTAACCAATTCCTTCTCCATAAAAGCGTCATTCATCCTGTCCTCCCATCACATGGCTTTTATGCTTGCTGTTCCCTCTGCCTGACTTAACTCCCAGATGCACCCTCCCAGACCTCCAAGGTCTCTTGGTCAACAAGCAGTCATCCTTCAGGTCTCAGCATAAGTGTCACTTTCTCAGGGAGGTCTGCCTAATCCTTCAGAACACGTGGGTCCTTCCTGTAACTTGCCTTTAAACTCCTATCACAGTGTAATTTCACATTCTCTCTTCATTTATTGGCTAATGCCTCTGTCCCTCCCTAGACTGCCATCTCCATGAGGTCGGGGAGTACCTGTGCCCAGCACTGCACTCCAGGTGTCCAGATTAGAGTCTGGGACATTTTTATGCTCAACAAGTAAAGCACCATTTGGGGAGAACAGACTCCATAATGGATGGCACCATGAAGCAAAAGGACGTCACTAGGTCACTGGGCCCCTTCCATAACAGGCACAATAAGGCATTAGGGAATGAAACAATAAAATTGACCTCCTTTGACTTTGCCCAGGTGACCTTTGAGACTCAACCTACTATTATTCCTACCTATTAAGATCCTCAATTGAGTTATAGAAACAGACACCACCAAGTTATAAGCCCAGAATAGTTTGGGTTCAAATTAACCAAGTCACAGGTTTTAATCGCTTTTGCCCTTTTTAGAACATAGTCTGATTTACAGACCTACATTAAAAAAAGACTTCAGTATGATACATTTGGGTACTAAGGGGCCTAAAGGAGCCGATTGTGAGATTTTTCGCACTTCCAGAACACTTATTTGCAGAAAGCTGAATGTTGGTAACAGCTTAATAGATCAGGCAGCTACACAAGAACCCTGCACAGGCGGTATGTATTAAGATCTGCTTTGGGGGTGCTGAGGATTTTTTTTTTTTTGAAATGTGAGATCTAAAATAATCTGGTAGTCTCTCACCAGTGTTCTCACTCCACACTTGCCATTTTACGTATGATTATTGAGTTGACCTGAAAGGCTTTTAGGTTGGGAGGCTGCAAGGTCAGTGTCCCTGCCACCTCCCCATCTCCGTCTGCACCTACCTCAGAAGCGTCTTTGTACCATCCCTGCTGGGCACTGCACCTTTCCGTAATTATAAATGTCTGTTTTCAGTCACTTCAAAGGTTTCCCAGCACTGGGAGTCCTCCTTCAAAGCCTCCGCCTAGCTAAGACACTTCTGTCATTGACAGGAGGTCCTGCTTTGAAGTTTTTCATGCCATTTATTGATTCCCCCCTTTAAAGATGTTCAGATTAGAAAACGCCTCACCCCCTTTGAAAATGTGCATATTTTCATGACATGGAAGGGTTAATCCTTTGAAGATATTTACATTTTATAGCAATGCCCTTATATGAAGAAATTTGACATCAGATATGCCCCATGCTTTACGGCACTTTCTTTTTCTCTGCTGGATCCTTCAAGACCAAGATCCTCCCAATTTAGCGTGTTGTTGGTTTTTATACTTTGCCTCCTTTGTTCGTTTTTTTTTTTTTTTTTAAATGCAATGCCCAAAGAACTCAAAAGTGCTAAAATAAAAGCACTTGCATATGGACATTAGCTTTCTTCCGCTTGTTTGTATGTCTACTTCAAGTTGGGACACTTAATGTTTACGAGTGTTTAAAAAGTTTTCTTGTTCTCATCAGCATCTGCAATATCTTACTGTATATATGGTCATTAACAAAGATTAGCCTTGAAAATTAGCTCTACGTTAGTCATAAAACGTATATTTCCATATATGTTGTTAGTGTATATGCGCTGAAGCTTCAGTTTTCTCATCTCTTAAAGAGGAGAAATAAGACTAAATACCAAATGCATTTGAGGAGTCGAATACAGTACCCTACACAGAGGAGGTTAGCTCTGCTAACTCCAGTTAATTCAATACTGGATAACAGTTTATGAAATGTTTTAGATACTAGCTTCAGGACTGCCCCTGCTGATCAGAAGCACACCAACTTCTTGAATTGGCTGATTTGAGACATTCTGTCACTTGGAATTTCTGTCATTAACTTTAGACTTCAATTACTTTTAGAATAAAGTACTCTGGACGGAAGTAACACTTTAAGTCCTCAGTGTAAAGGAAGACTCTGGAAGCAGATGATGGTGATGAGAAAGCGAGAGGAAACAGTCCTCAAGAGTATAAACGAGCTGGGGAACTGAGAGGTGGTGGCAGTAACGGAGAGCGCCGAACGTGAATTGCACACAATTTTGTATAAGGATAATAAAGAAGTTAGCATTTGAACACACACACACGCTTCTAATTTATGACTCAAAATAATGAACAGGTATAACACATTGTATGGACCTACAGATGTTAAATCCAGAATGCCACACACACACACACACACACACACACACACAGAGAGAGAGAAAATAAATATAGCTTGGATGAGTTTTGATACCTAGGGGGCTTGTAAACTCATACTAAATGTAACCCAGTTGTTAACCCGGAATCATATATGACCTCTCTGTGCATAATAAAAATAAAACAGCTCTATTTAATTTTGGTATCTGGCATAATATGATTGTAACCGTAATGCCAGGGAAACATTTTATTTTCCTCGATGTCAATGATTCATTTTCATTCCTGTAGCAGTCTAAATGTATTGTTTCATTCAGTAACTTAATCATTCGTTTATTTAATATTTATACAGTGTCAAGGAAGTACAGATGGCCAATAAACATACGAAAATATACTCAGCTTTACTACTCAGGAGGGCAGATCAAATGTAGCCAGCAATGAGGTGCATTTTTTACATACTGGGTGCGTAAAACATCAAGTGTTGTTAGGGTTGGGGAGGAATTAATATTCTTATACATGGCTAGTGGAGGTATAAGTTGATATAGTTTTTTTTTTTTTTAGGTACAAAGGCAATATTGAAGTTCTTGGGAAGAACAAATTGTTAAGCATTGGACTACTAATTGAAAGGTTGGTGGTTCAAACCTACCCAGAGACACTTTAGAAGTAAGGTCTGGAAATCTGCCTCCAAAAGGTCACAGCCTTGCAAAACCTATGAAGTATAGTTCTACTTTGCATGGTTGAGGTTGCTGTAAGTTAGAATCGACTAGACAGCAAACAATAATGACAGCATCAAGGCAATATCTGTGAAAATATAAATGTTTATATTCTTCAAGTCAACAATTTTTCCTCTCAGCTCTAATACATAGAGCCATGTACAAATATTATATATATATTTTTTATTGTACTTTAGATGAAGGTTTACAGAACAAATCGTTTCTCACTGAACAGTTAGTACGCATATTGTTTTATGACAATGGTTAACAACCCCACAACATGTCAACACTGTCCCTTCTCAACTTTGGGTTGCCTACTGCCGGCTTTCCTGTCCCCTCCTGCCTTCTAGTCCTTGTCCCTGGACTGTTGTGCCCCATTAGTCTCATTTTGTTTTATGAGGCTGTCTAATCCTTGGCTGAATGGTGAACCTTGGGAATGACTTCATTACTGAGCTAAAAGGGTGTCCGGGGGCCATCCTCTCAGGGTTTCTCCAGTCTCCGTCAGGCTAGTAAGTCTGGTCTTCTTTTGTGTTAGAATCTTATTCTACATTTTTCTCCAGCTCTGTCCGGGACCCTCTGTTGTGATCCCAGTCAGAGCAGTCAGTGGTGGCCGGACACTATCTAGTTGTACTGGACTCAGTCTGGTGGAGGCCTTGGTAGTTGTGATCCATTAGTCCTTAGGACTAATCTTTCCCTTGTATCTTGTTTTCTTCATTCTCCCTTGCTCCCAAAGGGGTGAGACCAGTGAGTATCTTAGATGGCTGCTCACAGGATTTTAAGACCCCATATACTACTCACCAAGGTAGAATATAGAACACTGTCTTTATAAACTGTGTTCTGCCAACTGAGCTAGATGTTCCCTGAGACCATGGTCCCACAGCCCTCTGCCCAGCAAGAAAGTCCCTCAGGGAGTTTGGATGTGTCTGTGGAGCTTCCATAACCTTTCCTAGTACAAGTTGTGCTGGCTTCCCCAGTATTGTGTACTGTCTTACCCTTCACCAAAGTCACCACTTATCTATTGTCTGTTAGTATTTCTCCACCCCCACCCCCACCCCTCACATCCTTGTAACCAACAAAGATTGTTTCTTTTTGTGTGTAAACT
>NW_004443998.1:11662380-11663779 GCF_000243295.1 Trichechus manatus latirostris
CATGTTATGAGATGCTTCACAGATTCATCATTGTTCTTTATCGTTGTGTAATACTCCATTGTGTGTATGTACCGTAGTTTGTTTATCCATTCATCTGTTGATGGGCATCTAGGTTGTTTCCATCTTTTTGCTACTGTGAACAATGCTGCAATGAACATGGGTATGCATATGTCTATTCGTGTGACAACTCTTATTTCTGTAGGATATATTCCTGCGAGTGGGATTCCTGGATCGTATGGTATTTCTATTTCTAGCTTTCTAAAGAAGTGCCGTATCATTTTTCAAAAAGGTTGTATTATGTTGCATTCCCACCAGCAGTGCATAAGAGTTCTGATCTCCCCGCAGACCCTCCAACATTTGTTATTTCCAGTGTTTTCGATTCATGCCAGTAATGCTGGGGTGAGATGATATCTCATTGTGGTTTTAATTTGCATTTCTCTAATGGCTAGTGATCACGAAGATTTCCTCATGTGTCTGTTGGCTGCTTGAATGTCTTCTTTGCTGAAGTGTCTGTTCATTTCCTTTGCCTATTTTTTAATTGGTTGTTGTAGAGGTGTTGAATTTTCTTGTACATTATAGAGATTAGAACTTTTTTCTGACTTGTAATGTACAAAAATTTTTTCCCATTCTGTAGGTTGTCTCTTTACTCTTTTGGTGAAGTCTTTTGATGAGCATAAGTGTTTGATTTTTAGAAGATCCCAGTTATCTAGCTTATCTTCTGGAGTTTGTGTGTTGTTGGTGATGGTTTTATC
Organism: Trichechus manatus latirostris; assembly: GCF_000243295.1. Taxonomy (NCBI): domain Eukaryota; kingdom Metazoa; phylum Chordata; class Mammalia; order Sirenia; family Trichechidae; genus Trichechus; species Trichechus manatus. Next base: position 11,663,133 of record NW_004443998.1, read on the forward strand.
CTGTTAATGCCATGTATTAGGGCCTCTAGCATTGATCGTATTTTTTCTTCTATGAACTTTATAGTTTTTGGCTTTATATTTAGGTCTTTGATCCATTTTGAATTGCTTTTTGCATATGGTGTGAGGAATGGGTCCTGTTTCATTTTTTTGCAGATGGACATCCAGTTGTGCCAGCACCATTTGTTAAAAAGACTGTCTTTTCCCCATTTGATGGACTTTGGGCCCTTGGCAAAGATCAGGTAACTGTAGGTGGATGTATTTACATCTGGGTTCTCAATTCTGTTCCATTGGTCAATGTATCTGTCAGTGTACCAATACCAGGCTGTTTTGACTACCGTAGCTGTATAGCAGTTTCTGAGGTCAGGTAGTGGAGTCTTCCTACTTTATTTTTCTTCTTCAATAGTGCTTTAGTTATGCAGGGCTTCTTCCCTTTCCATATAAAGTTAATGATTAGGTTTTCCATCACTTTAAAGAATGTTGTTGGTTTTTGGATTGGGATTGCATTGCATTTGTAAATTGCTTTGGGTAGAGTTGTCATTTTCACAATGTTGAATCTACCCATCCATGAGCATGGTATGTTTTTCCATTTATGTAGATCCCTTTGGGTTTCTTGCAGTAGTGTTTTGTAGTTTTCTTTGTATAGGTCT
>NW_004443998.1:11667222-11668652 GCF_000243295.1 Trichechus manatus latirostris
AGTGTATAAGTGTTCCAGTCTCTCCACAACCTCTCCAGCATTTATTATTTTGTGTTTTTTGGATTAATGCTAGCCTTGTTGGGGTGAGATGATATCTTATTGTAGTTTTGATCTGGATTTCTCTAATGGCTCATGATCGTGAGCGTTTCCTCACGTGCCTGTTAGCTGCCTGAATGTCTTCTTGGGCGAAATCCCTGTCCATATCCTTTGCCTATTTTTAAATTGGGTTGTTTGTCTTTTTGTTGTTGGGGTTTTGCAGTATCTTGTAGATTTTAGAGATTAGACACTGATTGGATTTCTCGTAGCCAAAATTTTTTCCCAGTCTGTAGGTTGTCTTATAACTCTTTTGGTGAAATCTTTTGAAGAGCATAAGAGTTTGATTTTTAGAAGCTCCCAGTTATCTAGTCTCTCTTCTGGTGCTTCTGCATTGTTACTTATGGTTCGTATTCTGTTATGCCATGTATTAGGGCTCCTAGTGTTGTCCCTATTTTTTCTTCCACGACGTTTATCGTTTTTGGTTTTATATTTAAGTCTGATCCATTTTGAGTTTGGTTTTGTGCATGGTGTGAGGTATGGGTCTTGTTTCAGTTTTTTGCAGATGGATATCCAATTATGCCAGCACCATTTGTTAAAGAGATTGTCTTTTCCCCAATTAACAGACTTTGGGCCTTTGTCAAATATCAGCTGCTCATAGGTGGATAAAATTACTTCTGGATTTCCAATTCTGTTCCATTGGTCTATGTATCTGTTGTTGTACCAGTACCAGGCTGTTTTGACTACTGTGGTGGTATAATAGGTTCTAAAATCAGGTAGTGTGAGGCCTCCCACTTTGTTCTTCTTCAGTAATGCTTTACCTATCCGGGGCCTCTTCCCTTTCCGTATGAAGTTGGTTTGTTTCTCCATCTCATTAAAAAATGCCATTTGAATTTGGATCAGGATTGCATTGTATCTGTAGATCTCTTTGGGTAGAAGTGACATTTTCACAATGTTGAGTCTTCCTATCCATGAGCAAGGTGTGTTTTTCCACTTATGCAGATCTATTTTGTTTCTTGCAGTAATGTTTTGTAGTTTTAACTGTATAGGTCTCTACGTCTCTGGTTAGATTTATTCCCAAGTATTTTATCTTCTTGGGGGCTATTGTAAATGGTATTGATTTGGTGATTTCCTCTTAGAAGTTCTCTTTGTTGGTGTAGAGGAATACAACTGATTTTTGTATGTTTATCTTGTATCCTCATACTTTGCTGAAATCTTCTATTAGTTCCAGTAATTTTCTTGTGGATTCTTTGGGATTTTCTGTGTATAAGCTCATATCATCTGCAAATAGAGATACTTTTATTTCTTCCTTACCAATCTGGATGCGCTTTATTTCTTTTTCTAGTCTAATTACTCTGGCTAAGACCTCCAGTACAATGTTGAATAAGAGTGGTGAT
>NW_004443998.1:11668752-11677021 GCF_000243295.1 Trichechus manatus latirostris
TTTACATCCCTGGTTAGATTTATTCCTAAGTATTTTATTTTTTCAGGAGCTATTATAAATGGTATTGTTTTCCTGATTTCCTTTTCATCATTCTCTTTATTGGTCAAAGATTATAATATTGTGATAATAGAAAAAAAAACAAGGAGGAGGAAAGGGAAGGAAGAAGAGAGGGAAAGAAAATAACCTAAATATATAAATATCCATCAACAGGGGAATATTTAAATGAACTACCGGCAAACCTCAGAGATACTGTGTGTTGGGTTCTAGACCACCTCAATAAAGAGAATGTCACAATTCATACAAACTTTTTGGTTTCCCAGTGCATATAAAAGTTATGTTTACACTATACTGTAGTTTATTAAGTGTGCAATAGCATTATATCTAAAAAAAGAATGTATATACATACCTTAGTTAAAAAATATTTTATTGCTAAAAAATGCTAACCATCATCTAAGACTTCAGCGAGTCCTAATTTTTTTGCTGGTGGGGGGGGTCTCACCTTGATGTTGATGGCTGATGACTGATCAGGGTAGTGATTGCTGAAGGTTGGGGTGACTGTGGTAATTTCTTAAAATAAGACAACAACGAATTTGCTGCATCTGTTGACTCTTTCTTTCATGAACAATTTCCCTGTAGGATGCGAGGCTGTTTGATAGCATTTTACCCACAGCAGAATTGCTTTCAAAATTGAAGTCTGTCTTCTCAATCCCTGCCACTGTTTTATCAACTAAGTTTATGGACTATTCTAAATCCTTTGTTGTCATTTCAGCAAGGTTCACAGTATCCTTACCAGGAGTAGATTCCACCAAGAGTAGAAACCACTTTCTTTGCTCATCCATAAGAAGTAACTGCTCATTCATTAAAGTTTTATCATGAGATTGCAGCAATTCAGTCACCTCTTCAGGGTCCACTTCTAATTCTAGTTCTGTTGCTGTTTCCACCACATCTGCAGTTACTTCCTCCACTGAAGTCTTGAACCCCTCAAAGTCATCCCTAAGGGTTGGAATCAACTTCTTTGAAACTCCTGTTAATGTTGATATTTTGACCTCCTCCCATGAATCACAAATGTTCTTAATGGCATCTATAATGGTGAATCCTTTCCAGGGAGTTTTCAATTTACTTTGCCTAGATCCATCAGAAGAATCATTATCTATGGCAGCTATAGCCTTAGAGAATGTATTTCTTAAGTATTAAGACTTGAAAGTCAAAATTACTCCTTGATCATGGGCTGCAGAATGGATGATACATTACCAGGCATGAAAACAACATCAATCTCCTTGTACATCTCCATCAGAGCTTTTGGGTGAACAAGGTGCATGGTCAATGAGCAGTAATATTTTGAAAGGAATCTTTATTTTCTGAGCAGTAGGTCTCAACAGTGAGCTGAAAATATTCAGTAAACCATGTTGTAAACAGATGTGCTGTCATTCAGGCTTTGTTGTTCCATTTACAGAGCACAGGCAGAGTAGATTTAGCATAATACTTAAAGGCTCTAGGATTTTTGGAATGGTAAACGAGTATTGGCTTCAACTTAAAGTCACCAGCTTCATTAACCCCTAATAAGAGAGTCAGCTAGTCCTTTGAAGCTTTGAAGCCAGGCATTGACTCCTTCTCTCTAGCTATGAAAGTCCTAGGTGACACCTTCTTCCACTATGAGGCTGTTTAGTCTGCATTGAATCTCTGTTGTTTAGTGTAGCCATGTTCATCAGTTATCTTAGCTAGACCTTCAGGATAACTTGCTGCAGCTTCTACATCAGAACTCGTTACTTCACCTTGCACTTTTATGTTACAGAGACGGCTTCTTTCCTTAAACCTTATGAACCAACCTCTGCTAGCTTCACAGTTTTCTTCTGCAGCTTCCTCATATCTCTGAGCCTTCATAGAATTGAAGAGACTTAGGGCCTTGCTCTGTATTAGGCTTTAGCTTAAGGGAATGTTGTGGCTGGTTTGATCTTCTATCCAGACCACTAAAACTTTCTCCATATAAGCAATAAGGCTGTTTTGCTTTCTTATCATTCGTGTGTTTCCTGGAGTAGCACTTCTAATTTCCTTCGAGAACTTTGCCTTTGCATTCACAGCTTGGCTAACTGTTTGGCTCAACAGGCCTAGCTTTCGGCCTATCTCTGCTTTCAACATGCCTTCTTCATTAAGCTTAATCATTTCTGGTTTTTGATTTAAAGTGAGAGACGTGCGACTCTGCCTTTCACTTGAACACTTAGAGGCCACTGTGGGGTTATTAATTGGCCTAATTTCAATAATGTCATGTCTCATGGAATAGAGAGGCGTGAGGAGAGGGAAAGAGACAGGGGAATGGCCAGTTGGTGGTACAGTCAGAACACACACATTTATCGATTAAGTGTGCAGTCTTATATGGGTGCTGTTCTTGGTGCCTCAAGACAATTACAATAGTAACATCAAAGATCAGTGATCACAGATATGACAGCAAATATAATAATAATGAAAAAGTTTGAAATAATGTGAGAATTACCAAAATGTGACACAGAGACAGGAAATGGGAACCTGCTGTTGGAAAGATGGCGCCGACAGACTTGCTCGACTCTGGATTACCACAAACCTTCAGTTTGTATAAAAAGCAGTATTTGTGAAGCACAATAAAATGAAATATGCCTGTATAGGCAAACTATTACATAAAATATTACTAAGCAGGATGTGAGACAAGAGATATCATTGCTGATATCAGATGGATCTTGGCTAAAAGCAGAGAATGCCAGAAAGATGTTTACCTGTGTTTTACTGACTACGCAAAGGCATTCGACTGTGTGGATCATAACAAATTATGGATAACATTGCAAAGAATGGGAACTCCAGAACACTTAATTGTGCTCATGAGGAATCTGTACAAAGATCAAGAGGCAGTCATTTGAACAGAGCAAGGGGATATTGCATGGCTTAAAGTCAAGAAAAGTATGTGTCAAGATTATATCCTTTCACCATATTTATTCAATCTGTATGCTGAAAAAATAATCCCAGAAGCTGGACTATATGAAGAAGAACTGGGCATCAGGATTGGAGGGAGACTCATTAACAATCTGTGATATACAGATGACACAACCTTGCTTGCTGAAAGTGAATAGGACTGCAAGCACTTACTGATGAAGATTAAAGACCACAGCCTTCAGTATGGATTATACCTCAACATAAAGAGAACAAAAATCCTCATAACTGGACCAATAAGCAACATCGTGATGAATGGAGAAAAAATTGAAATCAAGGATTTCATTTTACTTGGATCCACAATCAACGCCCATGGAAGCAGCAGTCAAGAAATCAAGCAACGCATTGCATTGGGCAAATGTGCTGCAAAAGACTTCTTTAAAGTGTTAAAAAGCAAAGATGTCACTTTAAGTACTAAAATATGCCAGACTCAAGCCATGGTGTTTTCAATCACCTCATATTCATGCGAAAGCTGGACAATGAATAAGGAAGACCAAAGAAGAATTGATGTCTTTGAATTATCGTGTTGGCGAAGAATAGTGAATATACCATGGACTGCCATAACAATGAACAAATCTGTCTTGGAAGAAGTACAGCCAGAATGCTCCTTAGAAGCAAGGATAGTGAGACGTTGTCTCACGTACTTTGGACATGTTATCTGGAGGGACCAGTACCTGGAGAAGAACGGTATGCTGGGTAAAAGAGAGGATCAGCAAAAAAGAGGAAGACCCTCAAAGAGACGGATTGACAGAGTGGCTGCAACAATGTGCTCAAGCATAGCAACAATTGTGAGGATGGCACAGGACTGGGCAGTGTTTCATTCTGTTGTACGTAGGGTCACTATGAGTTGAACTGACTCGACGGCACCTAACAACAGCAATCATCATCAATTACACTAGCCAATATGGCAACTCCCTTCTGTGCCTGCTGATTCAGAGGCATGAGGAGCCCAAAGTGGCCTGATGGCATTCTTAATATCCAGGTCAATGGAATCCGTGTTGTGTCTCCTGTTCTAATATGCACACTTCTTACTTTATTTTGGGGGATGGTATCATTATATCCTAGTTCAGTCAGGTCTTAAGAGGTGTCTTGTGTCTTATATCTTGAAGGCTTCTTGTAGTCTGTGTATTAGTTTCCTGTTGTTGCTGCAACAAATTGCTATAAACTTAGCAGCTTAAAACAACACAGATTTATTATTTTAAAGTTCTGGATTTCAGAAGTCCAGAGGTGTCAGCTGGATTGCATTCCTTCTGGTGTCTATAAGAAAGAATCCATTCTTTGCCATTTCTAACTTGTAGAGGCCGCTCACATTCCTTGACTTATGGCCACATCACATAGCCTTTCTTCCTCTGCTTTCTTTGTCACGTGGCCTTCTCTCTGTCTTTGACTCTTTTGTCTTTCTTTTAGAAGAACCCTTTTGATTACATTGGGCCCACCCATATAATCCAGAATTTTTTCCCCCATTTTAAGATCCTTAACTTAATCTCATCTGCAAAGTCCCTTTTGCCATTTAAGGTAATGTAGTCACAAGTTTTGAGATTAGGACATGGTCGTTTTGGGGGACCATTATTTAGGCTACCACAGTCCCCAAGATTATTTTGTTTTTTGTTATTTTGTGTTTGTTTTTCTCCATTAAGAATTATCCATAGGTGTCATGAAATCATTAATTTACTGAACTTATACCACCAAATAAAGAAAATATCAATTTTATCAACAAAATCAAATAATGCAAAGCAACATTAATTTATTAAAATATTGATTACAAAAAAGGAAGTGATAAGTCTTTGAATGATAAGTGAAATCTAAGCAATCTTTATTTCTAGGATTACCTAACAAGGGCAGATCATTTTTCTTTGCCCCCAACATATATTTTAAGTAGCTCTCTGTCTTTTCTCATTGTGTATTATTATTTTGTAATTTCACATATGTTTGCCCATGCTCTGCAAGGATTGAGGTTTAGGAAGTCTTAGACTGTGAGACTGGAAAGAGAATAAGGGTTATAATCTTCTCTCTATGACCTTTCATAATTTATAAGTCCAAATGGACTGAACAACACTGAATAATTAATTCATGCTGTGTTTAAGCCCCTGTGCTTGCATGTTTTACACCCTAATTATTATGAATCCCTTCCTTGTGCAAATCCTTGATTCCCCAACCTAAATCAGGTTAATACAGACTCATATGCTCCAATTATGGTGATATCTTTCCCTTAACCTTGGCAGAAGGGGCATTATAGTAGGTCAAAAAGTATCTTTGAGTTTCATTGAGAAATTAACCCATAAGGGAATTTGTACTCTGTGTTGTAGTGTTAATTAGTTTCACCAGGAACATATTTTGTGGCTTAGTTAACATTCAGATGCTCTCTGCATTTAAATAAAAAATATATGCCCCAATATGCTAAAACCAGTCAAATGTGATTTTTATTTAATGATTTTTTCTTTTTACTACTGAATCAAGCAATTAGCACATTGCACATTTTGACTAATGAAGAACAAAAAGTGTCACCACACCCCAGTGAGTCATGTCGGTGGTGTATCTCCAGTTATAAGGGTAGAGAAACTTGAGAGCAACAGGGGCTTTTTCCCTAGATACTGAGAAGAGAAGAAGAGATAACTAGGTCCTACAATCGAAACCTGCAATAACTAACTCTCCAAAATATTCTGTCCAAAATCTATGGGATAAAATGAAAAGGCTAAAGCAAAAGGTTTGAATTAAGACAAACTAAAGCAAATAGTAAAGGGCCTTGGAGGCACAGTAGTTAAGAGCTTCAGCTGCTAACCAGAAGGTCGTCAGTTCAAATCCACCAGCTGCTCCTTGGAAAACCCTATGGGGCAGTTCTACCCTGTACTATAGGGTCACTATGAGTCGGAATCGACTTGACGACAATGGATAAAGCAAATAGTTTGGTACAGTATATTCTCTGTATATACTCCTATAATACATTCGTGTGTAAATATAATTACCAAGATAAAAATGCTATGATGGGTGTGTCTTCCAGAAAAATAAATGTTGTATATATGTTCGCTGCATCAAGTAGTCCTTAGCTCATGTTAGAGGAAAGTCAGAAATGCTTTCTAGTTATGTAATACAAATACAAATTCCTTCTGTGCTGTGAGTAGTGTAAATGTGCTCTCTTTCATCTCCACAGAAAAGTAACTCTAAAGTAAGTTTTCAGAATTAAGAAAATGGCTCTTCAGGCAAGTATCAAAATCTCAGAATATTTTCTCCCTTTTTGGAGCTTTTGTGCAAAGTACTCACAATGGAAAAGAATGTCTTCTTGAAAATATGGAGTAGTTTTTACTCTTGAATCTAGTCTACAAAAATAAGATTCAAATAAAACATAAACAACTCAACTTCTAGAAAGAATTCATGAAATCTGAGTGTAAGGAATAGCAATGACCACTTTTCTTATGTCTAATATTATTTTAGTCTGTCTCTCTAAATGAAAACACTGATGAAGTTATTTAACTTTCAAAAGGTTCAAATGACTAGTTTTATTCTAGGCGACTAGGATAAAATCATTCCCTTTTATTTATTTTAATAATTTTATTTATTTTGTTGTTGCTGTTGAGAATATACACATGCTGTATGATGAATTACTTCATATGGCCCTTTTAGCCATGGTCTTTGTGACTTACACACAGTGATTGGGTGGGACTATGCAAATAAGATGTATGGAACCTATGATGGTTGGAGTTTGGTATCAACCTGGCTAGGCCATGAATCCAGATATTGTATGATTGTCCTCCATTTTATGTGTTGTGGGTCCTGACCTCTACAAGCTGATGAGGCAAGATTGGTGTAGAGTGTGTCTTGGGTCACAGCCTTGCAGAAGGGCTGTGACTCAAGTCCCACCCTTACTTAAGTTACGCCCTTCCCTGGGGTGAGGCCTGCATCTAAGATATGTGTGTCCTGGTGGAGCTCTCTGTCTCTCTGCTTCTGGATCTTGCGTCAGGTTCTTGGGACTCGAGCCCGAGACTTGCTGTCTGACCTGCCAATTCTGGGATTCGCTGACCTCCACGACCCCTTGGGCCGGCGTATCGTGTGACCTGATTCACCAGCTTCTGCAGCCTTGGGAGCCAGCAGCCTGTGGTCTGAACTGCGATTTGGGTTCGTCAACCCCTGCAGGCAAATGCCTGACCCATGAATTTGAGACTTGCCAGCCTCCACAACCGCATGAGTCACTTCCTTTCTATGGTTGATGAGTTCTGTAAAACATTGCAGTCAATTAGGGAACCTAAAGACAGGAGAGAGAGTATTGAGGGAAGAGGGAGTAGTTGATATTAGAGATGATAGAGTGGTAAAGCAGCTTGGAAAATTTGACATTTGAGACATCTTTAATCTCCACCTCATAGGAACCAGCTTTGTGCTAATCCTTATAAAATAAATTATTTGTTTGACACAGCAAAACATACACAAATTCAACAGTTTCTACATGTACAATGTAGTGACATTGATTACATTATTTGAGTTGTGCAACCATTTTCACCCGCCTTTACTGAATTGTTCCTCTGCTATTAACATAAACTCACACTGCCCCCTAAGGTTCCTATCCAATCTTTCAAGTTGCTGTTTTTAATTTGATCCCAGATAGAGAGATAGTTCTTAAAAGAGCATAATGCTCAAGGCAGACGTTTTTTATTAGTTAAGTTAAACTATTGTTTGGTTTTAAGAAAACTTCCAAGATATTATTATTTTTTGTTTTGTTTCTTTTTTTTTTTTTATTGTTGTGCTTTAAGTGAAAGGTTACAATTCAAGTTAGTCTCTCATACAAAAATTTATACATGCATGGTTTTGTGACCCTAGTTGCTCTCCCTATACTTTGACAGCACACTCTTCCCTTCCACCGCGGATTTCCCATGTCCATTCAGCCAGCTTCTGACCCTCTCTGCCTTCTCATCTCGCCTCTGGACCAGAGCTGCCCATTTAGTCTCATGTATCTACTTGAGCTAGGAAGCACCCTCTTCATGAGTATCATTTTATGTCCCATTGTCCAGTCTAATCTTTGTCTGAAGAGTTGGCCTCAGGAATGGTTTTAGTTTTGGGCTAACGGAGAGTCTGAGGGCCATGTCTTCCTTGGTCGCTTCAGTCTCAATCAAACCATTAAGTCTGGTCTTTTTGCTAGAATTTGAGTTCTGCACCCTACTTTTTTCCTGCTCCATCAGGGACTGTCTGTTGTGTTCCCTGTCAGGGCAGTCATTGTAGTAGCCGGGCACCACCTAGTTCTTCTGGTCTCAGGCTGATGAAGTCTCTGGTTTATGTGGCCCTTTCTGTCTCTTGGGCTAATACTTTCCTTGTGTCCATGGTGTTCTTC
>NW_004443998.1:11677121-11703696 GCF_000243295.1 Trichechus manatus latirostris
CTGCATCAATTGATAAGATCATGTGGTTCTTGTCTTTTGTTTTATTTATGTGATGGATTACATTGATTGTTTTTCTAATATTTAACCATCCCTGCATACCTAGTATAAATCCCACTTGATCATGGTAAATTATTTTTTTGATATGTTGTTGAATTCTATTGACTAGAATTTTGTTGAGGATTTTTGCATCAATGTTCATAAGGGATATTGGTCTGTAATTTTCTTTTTTTGTGGTATCTTTACCTAGTTTTGGTATCAGGGTTATGCTGCCCTCATAGAATGAGTTTGGGAGTATTCCATCCTTTTCTATGCTCTGCAATACCTTCAGTAGTAGTGGTGTTAACTCTTATCTGAAAGTTTGGTAGAATTCTCTGGTGAAACTCCAGGCCAGGGCTTTTTTTTGTTGGGAGTTTTTTAATTACCTTTTCAATCTCTTCTTTTGTTATGGGTTTATTTAGTTGTTCTACCTCTGAGTGTGTTAATTTAGGTCGGTAGTGAGTTTCTAGAAATTTGTCCATTTCTTCTATGTTTCCGTATTTGTTAGAGTGCAATTTTTCATAATATTCTGTTATGATTCTTTTAATTTTAGTTGAGTCTATTGTGCTATCACCCATCTCATTTCTCATACAGGTTATTTGCTTCCTCTCCTGTTTTTCTTTTGTCATTTTGGCCAATGGTTTATCGATTTAGCTGATCTTTTCAAAGAACCAGCTTTTGTTCTTGTTAACTCTTTCAATTGTTTTTCTATTCTCTATGTCACTTAATTCTGCTGTAATTATTATTATTTCCTTTCTTCTGGTGTCCGAGGGCTCCTTTTGCTGCTCTTTTTGTACTTGTTCAAGTTGTAGGGTTAATGTTTTGATTTTGGCCCTTTCTTCTTTTTGGATGTGTGCGTTTATTGCTATAAACTGATCTCTGAGCACTGCTTTTGCTGTATCCCAAAGGTTCTGGAAGGATGTATTTTCATTCTCTTTTGATTCCATGAATTTCTTTATTCCATCCTTAATTTCTTCTATAACCCAGTAGTTTTTGAGCAAGGCACTGTTCAGTTTCCCTGTGTTTGAATTTTTTTCCTTGCTTTTTATGTGATTGATTTCTACTTTTATGGCTTTATGGTCAGAAAAGATGCCTTGTAATATTTCGATGCTTTGGATTCTGTTAAGGCTTGCTTTATGGCCTAATATGTGGTCTATTCTGGAGAATGTTCCATGTGCATTGGAAAAGAAAGTATACTTGGCTGCTGTTGGGGGTATTATTTTTAATAAGACTAAAAAATCTTTTTTTCATAAAGATAGCCAGGATATAGAGATTACTGTTGTATTTGCTTATAATGATTTTCATGAGTGATAGTACTGTATTTTTAAGAATCACTGAATAATTATTGAATAAAACTACAGATCATATTCTAAATTAAAGCTAGTTATACCATTTCGGATAAAGTATTCATCTAAGATTTTATTTCCATAGAGCTACTGACTCAAAGGTTTGGACCAACATATGTTAATAAAAATAAATGATTTTAATTAAAAAACTATGTAAGTATCTGTGTAAGGACAGAAAACAATTTTATATTTATAAGCTAATGTGATATTAGTATCTTCCAAGTATGGAATCCATGTAAAATAAAAACAGAATAAATCAAATTAAAAAAATACATAGTAAAGAATAAAGGAAACTTCCTCCTTGAATCATAACACTCAGAATTAATGACTTAACATATTGAATAGGATTGTTCAGTACATTTTTATACTAGATATCTATGCATATATGCACAAGTTAGCATGCATAACTATATACAGTTATGCTATTTCTAATTTCTAGATTATAAACAGTATTGTGTTGAATATCTTGGTGAACATGGGGGTTTCTGTGATTACCTCTTCTGGGTATATTCTTAGAAGTGAGATTGTTGAGTCAAAGCAAATGCACAGTTTAAGTTCTGACACACATTGACACACTGCCTTCCAGGAAGATTGTACAAATGAACTTCCTCACTAATAGTATATGAGAAAGTCCATTTTTCCCACTAAGTATTAAGAAACATTTTGTTTTCTGTGTATATAAGTGAAGAAAATGACATTATAATATTGCTTCAATTTGTACTTCATTGGGTTATTAATAAACTTAAAGATCTTTTCATACACTTTTATTTGTATCTATGTATGTAAATTACTTACTTTCAAGATTTGGATATTTTTTCTGTTGGTATGATATCTTTCTCACGTTAGGTTTTATAAAGTGTTTTATAGATTGTTATTAAACTTATGAACTTTGTAATATATTTTACAATGATTTTATTATTTTGCTGGTTGTCTCAAACTGCATTTAAATATTAAATCTTTCCTCTTTGTTTTCATCCAGATATATTGAATTTTACATTATCAAACTTGACAGCAGTTTATATTTATGATTTGGGGGACATGTTTAGAAATAGAATTAACACTTCAGGGTTATAAAAAATATTCAAGCATGTTTTCTTTTTCTCCTTATGTTATCTCTTTCAAGATTTGATACAACTAGGGTATATTTTGGTGAAAAGAACTGAGTATAGTTTTTTTTTTCTTCCAGAGGAATATCCAGTTGTTCTAATAACAGAATATATAGTACATGCTTTCTCCACTGGTTTTAAATATCACCTTTATCATATGCAATTTCCAACATAAACTTGAGTCTATTTCTGAACTCTCTATTCTCCTATTAGTTTCCTCCAACACACTGCTAAAATAAATGTAACTTTATTTGTCCTCTTGTTTAATTGCATGTGCTATCATTTCTAGAACGTTGCTCAGTAACGTTGGTAATAGTGTGAACTTTTGTCTAGTTCCTCAACTTCTTATTATGTCTCTAATGTGTAGTCATTAATCATGATGCTGATATGTGTGTATATGCAAACGAAAATATTCATGAATCTTTTTATACCTTTCTAAATATTTCTAACTAAAAAAATGGAAGATAATTTAAATGAAGGGTCTTTTTCAACATCTTTCAAGGTAATTATTATTATCTCTTGTGCTCTATTAATATCTTGAATTATATTAGCACATTTCCTTCCATACAGAGTTTGCATAAACTCATTTTATTCACATATTTTTGTTTTTTAAATTTTATTACTGAATTCTATTTTTCAAGATTTATCATTTTGTATCAGTTTTCAGAAATAATAAATATCTGTACTTTTCTTTGTCTTTATGTCATTCAGAATTATTTTGTTTTCTTAAAAATAATTTAGAAGTGTTCTTTGTTAGGTTATGATTTGAATAACTTTAAATAACAATACAAGTGTATTTCCCTTGGAGATACAAAAAGAAAACCACCTGTGAAATCCCCTAGATTTGGTCTTTTTTGGAGGATGGAGAATGATTGTCTTTGATATATTTCTTTGTTTCTTCTTTGGTTATTGCTTTGTTCAGGATTTTATTTTTTTCTTGACCCAAGTTTAGTAAGATGTTTCCTAAAATTCACCCATTTAATCCAGGTTTGCAAATGCAATAGTTTAGAGTTGTACAAAATATTCTCAAATGATGCCTTTTATGACCTTTTGTATCTATGATGATATGAAACATTTGTTTTCTGTTTTTCAATTTAGATTTTTTTTCTAAATTTTAATATTTGATTCTATTTTTTCTTTGTTTCCTAATTGTTATTTTCAAATTCTGCATTTATATACATTTTTAAATATACGTAATATATTTCTTTCATTTAATCTTCAGAATAACTCTCTGAGGTAGATATTATTTTTCCCCACTTGGAAGATGAAGAAATTGAGGCATAGAGACATTTAAGAAATTTGCAGGTGCTTACATCACAGTAAAGGGTAGAGTTAGGTTCAAACCCTCATCATTTGTAGCCAAGGGCAGCCTTATTAACCACTGATTGTATTTCATCTTGTGCTTCATCAGCAAAGTGTACTATTTACTCAATCCATCGGGAATGTTCCCCAAAAGCAGATCTTTAAAAATTTTAAATGAACATAATTATGATATCCAAATTACTCTTCCACATAACTTCTAACCATAACTATGATGGAAATTTGACTATTTCCCCCCTGCTCAGCATTCAAGCCCCTCCCTCCTCCTCTTTCTATTAAACATACACACATACACACACACACAAATACCCCCCAAAAAACAGTTGCCATAGAGTCGACTCAGACTCATGGTGACCCCATGTGTGTCAGAATAGAACTATGCTCCATAGGGTTTTCAATGGCTGATTTTTCAGAAGTAGATCACCCAGTCTTTTTTCCAAGGCACCTCTGGGTGGACTCGAACCTCCAGCCTTTCAGTTAGCAGCCAAGAGTATAACCCTGTTACACCACCCAGGGACTCCTCTCCTTCTATTAGTAGCCTAATTGATCCTGTCTGTAGTCTTGGTAGAGGAAGTGTCTTGCCTCTACTATAGAAGAAAAGTGGACCAGATCCTCCCACACCCTGCTGTAGCAAAACTGGTAGGGTTAGAGAAGGTCACTTGACCTCAGCAGACCCAATCAGGTGCTGTCAGGATTCCGAGGCAGGTGAAGGTTGGAGTCACTGCAGAGGCTTTAGGGGCACAAGGACCAGATGCTTCCTTAGGGCAGCTCCTGCTGCCCATTATATGAACTGAGATTGAGCTAAATTTGTTCTTTGTTGCAGAATTTTTCTTTCATTTTCTTTTTTAATTTTTTTAAATCAACATAATGCATGCACCTAATTGAAAAATCAAATAGTTTCAAGGATTATCAAGAAAAAACAGCGCCCCTTTTCCTCCTCCACCTCCCTACCTCACTTGGGATGACTGTTTCTAAAAGACAGTCTCAACACTTACAGCTGTATTTCTTGGGACATTAAGCCATATTTCTAAATAGCAAGCTTATACTCTCATTTCTTTACTTTTCTGTTTTAATTATTAACTATTGTCTTCTTATTATGGAAAGTGCCTTATACCACCTCCTCACTTCCTTGCACACATGACACATGGCTACACTTAGCCCTCACAAACATATGCACACATGCACACAAGTCTTTTTCCCCCACCTTCCCAATATAGTCAGAATAAGATCTGATGTTAAATTAATACTCTGTGTTTAAATATACTTTGATTATGTAAATATCATTCACAACAGTATACTTCATTTCTTGCACATTTTTTGTCTTCCCTGAATACAATAATTGTCTTTTTTTCCCCCATTTACTTAGGTTTCTTTGTGTGGGTTGCTAATTTATTGACAAACTCTCCTCTGATACGAAAACTCCTCTCCTTACATTCAATCACTCAGATATTCTATCAAATTCATATGTAATTTGAATACGTATCTTCTGGAGTCCTCAGTCTCCCTAATCCGACCTGAACTGGTTGCCTTGGCTGTTATCCAATATCCCCTCCATGACTTTACTGAGCCTTCCCTCTGAATTTATCCTGGGTTGGAAACCCTGTTTCCCATATTCTTTGTTTTCTTTCCTTCTGGATGATTCCCTCCAGGATATTGACAAGAAAAGGAAGCTGAGAGGTAAATATGTTGAGACCTTGATTATTTGGAAATGTTTTCATAATCATCTAACACTTGTTTGAACGTTTGGGAGGGTATGAAGTTCTACACTGTAAGTCACATTTCTCAGAATTTTAAGGGCTTTCAGCGATGCTGTTTAGGAATTTGATACCATTCTTTTTCTCCTTGTCTGAAATCTGATTGTTCCTGTTTGAAATATTTAGCTCCTTGCTGTGTTTCCAATGTTCTAAAATTTCATGATGATTTGCCTTGGTGGGGAGCTTTTAAAATCCATTTTGATGTGCCTTTTTCACTTTCTGTCAAAATGGAAACTCATGTTCTTCAGATAAGGAACTTTTCCTGTATTATTTCTTGAATATTTTGCTCTTATTATCATTTTTATTTCAATTACTTTGTTGTCTATTTTTCACATGTTTATACTTCAATAGTCTTCTATCAAATTTATTTTCCAAACATTCTATGGCAACTTTTTTTTAATTTGCTGTCATATTCTTGATTAATAAGAGATTTTATTTTACTCTCTGAATGTTTCTTTTTTACAGCATTTTATTCTTGCTTTGCGAGTATAATATTTTTCTTCTCTATCTGTGGATGTTAATTATAGGTTGTGTTATGGTTTCCTTTTGCTTCCTCTGCTCTCTCTGTTATTTACATGTTTCTTTCTTTTTTTGCTTTGTTTTCCACTTTATATTTCAGATTAGAAGCTTTTTTTACGTGTTTAGTGTCCTTGGGATTTAGAAATGGAGCTGATTGGAAACTGGGTGGTGATGGGGAGAGAGGTCAAATTGATCAAGTTATCAAGTGTTCTCCAATCTCCAATCCAAAGGATACAAGCCTGATTGTTAGTGTTCTTGAAACAGAGTTGGTGCAGGAGGATGAGGGATTTCTTTTTCATTATGTAGGCTTTCACTTAAATGTTCCTGTTTTGGTGTGGAATTAAGATTAGAAAAAAAATCTGTATCGTAATTTTTGTGGGTTCCAGAAGAAAGCAAAGATAAATTCACATGTTTACTATGCCATGCTTAACTACAAATCAACTTCTTTTACTTCATAAATAAGTAAGAAACAGTTTGTGAAGGATGGGAATAAGGTTTTAAAAATTATTGATTTTTAAAGTAAATATTTACTGAAGTATAATCTGAATACAGAAAATGCACAAATAATCAGTTTCCAGAAGATGAACATACCCATGTGACCACCAACAAGATGAGAAAACAGAACATTATCAGTGCCCCAAGTTTCTTTCCAGTCACTATCTCCCATTCCCAAAAGGCTGCACTCAACTGACTTATAACACCATTGATTAGTTTTGCCTATTTTGAACTTTATACAAATGTAGTCAGATGGTATATACTCTTGTACCTGGCTTCTTTTGTGCAATAATATGTTTTTGAGATTTGTTCATGTTATTGCATGTAGTAGATTTTACTGCTATATATTATTTCCTTGTATGCATGCACTATATTTTCTTTTTTATTCTTTCTGAAACTGATGGTCATTTTTGTTGTTTCTAGTTTGGGGTGATTATGAACAGTGTTGCTATGAACATTTCTGCCCATGTCTTTTGTATGCATATTCACTTATTCAGTTGGGTATATACCTAAAAGTGGAATTGCTAGGTTATAGGGTAGGCATATATTTAACTATTTTGGTTGTATCAGTTTACATTCTAACCATCTATGTATGGAATTTCCAGTTGTGTCACATCTTCACCAACATCTGGCATTATCACATTCAAAACACTTTTACCCACCTTTCAACCATCACCACTTTCTACCTTTCTCTCATCACGATTAACCTTGTTTTGAAGTACTTGTCTTCACATTGTTCAGAATTCTTCACTTGCTAGTCACCACTCAATTTACATTTTTCTAAGGTCTTCACCGGGCTCCTTTGGGCTCTATCAAATGAGAATCTTTTTCAGTTTTCATCTTACTTGACCTCCTAGCATCATTTGACACTGTCGATTATTCCATCTTTCCAGATACATTATTTTTTGGCTTCTCTGACATTACACTCATTCGTTTTCCTTTGGTTACTTTTTCTTAATCTCCTTTGCAGAATCATTCTCCTCTATCTGTCTACAAATACAGAAGTTCCTTAGTGCAAATTCTTAATGCTCTCTTTAGTAAGTCTCATCCATGCCGTGGTATGAATTATGTCTATGCTGATGATGCTCAAATGTATATCTTATCACAGATTCTGGCACTGAACTCCAGGCTCAAAATGGACTATTCCACATCTCCACTAGGATGTCTCAAAATAACCTTATACTCATCTAAATCAGTCTGAACACATAATCCTTCCTATCCTATCAAACTCAGTTCCTTATTTTATTCCATATCACAGGACAACACAATCTATCTCTCTAATTGCATAAGGGTAAAACTTAGAAGCCGTCTATGATATCTCTCTTGCCCCCATATCCAGCATATTATTAAGTGTTTTACTTGTTACCTCCAATTTATTATTTGAATCCTCTCCACTGTTAACACCTTTCTCTAATCTTTCACTATCCTACTCTTATCTCTTACCACATTCTTACCGTGTTCTCTACATATCTTCTCTTGCCCCATCCCTGTCTGTATGCCACACAGCAAAAAGTGAAACTGTTTATGCCACAGGCGCAGAAAGCTGAGTTAATCACACTCTTTAGTTTATAACATACTATCATCATTAGTCTGTTACAATAATTTTGTAACATTATTTTCCCTTCATCTGTGGTCAACACTCCCGGTTTTCCTCTCTGTGTCTAATGTGCTTGACACGTATTTTCAATCAGTACAAAACATGAAGTGTTTTGCTTTATGTACATGTGTTATTTATATAGAAAAAATAGAATGTTGCTGTAGACCTCATATTTCTTACTTTTTTTTTTTACTCCACAGTATGTTTTATAAGATCTACCCAGTGTCTAACTGTTGCATGACATTTCAATATGTCTCCCTACTATTTCCTTGTGCATTCCTCCAGCGATAAACAACGGGGGTTCCTCCAACTCCTCAATACTACAAACAGCACTGCAATAAAGATCCTTGAGCATCTTCCTTCATACAGCAACATCACTATTTTCTCAGCCCAGAGTGGTGCTTCAGGGTTATAAAGCAAAAACCAAACCAGTTGCTCTTGAGTCGATTCTGACTCATGGAGACCCCACGTGTGCAGAGTAGAGCTGCACTCCATAGGGTTTTCTAGGCTGTGCCCTTTTGGAAGCAGATTGCCCAGCTTTTCTTTGGAGACACCTCTGGGTGGCTTCGAACCACCAGCCTTCCGATTAATAGTTGAGCACTTAACCAGTTTTTCCACCCATGGTATAGCACACTTAACTTTATTAAGTATTGCCATGTTGCCTTTCTGAATAGCTACACCACTCAACAATACTCCATATGTAATGCTCGTGTCTGTCTGCATTGCACATTCAAACCAGCTGTGCCTCAAACTGCCAGGCAGCCATGGACTGCTAGGAATGAAACACATACACCCACTGGCATCAATCATTCTATGGGTGCTGCATTCATCTGAGATCTAGCCAAACACGCAAGACACTTACTCAGTGTTAGCAAAGTGAAAGTCATTGCTATTATTTATAGAAAGTAAACCAGTAAACAATAGCAACTGATACTCAACAGGAGAACCACTGAGCCTTTCCCAAATTACCCAGCTCCATTCTTATGTCACAGGCACACTGTGGTTCAGGTCAGATGTTGGGTTCACATCACTGCTGCCTCCAGCTATTGTCACGTTGCTTGGGAGGCCTGCATGGCTCCTGAGGCTTCTGCTCTGCTGTTGGGCCTCACTGGCCTTTGCTGCTGGCTCCCACCACACTACGTGGACCTGTGGGACTCTCTTGCTGCCATGCTACTTAGGCCCCTGTTGCCCAGGGTGGGAAGCATGCAACCCCACACAAGGCAAATTCTGGCAGCTCTTGCCATGCAAAACCAAGTGTTACAACTCAGCTCTACGGACAGGCCTCATGCCTGAAGGGGCTCAGCTCTCACTCCATGGGCTGGCAAGTCCACTGCCACTGTCTTTGGCTGTCTTACACTATCTTCAATGTTCGGTCTTTCTTCTGGGTCTTGGAAGTTCTCAGCACAGGGACCCCAGGTCCTTGGTCCAAAGGATGCTCTCTGCTGCAGACTCTTCTTCTTGGTGGTAGTGAGTTTCCCCCAAACCTCTGTGGGACTGGCCTTTATTTAGGCCTATTCCTTGTCAATTTCATGGTATGGTCCTCCCACCAGGACCACAAACTAACCAATCTCCTTGCGAGACCATAGTTATTCAATTTGCATAGTCCCACCCAATCATTCTGTGGGATTTGTAAGATCATGGCTAGAAAGGCCATATAAAGGCAATTCACTGCATCACACCATACATATTCTTGTCTCTTCACAGCCTTGCAAACACTTGTCGCTGTTGTTGTTGTTCCGACTCATAGCAACCCTGTGTACAACAGAACGAAACACTGCCCGGACCTGTGTCATCCTCACAATTGTTGTTATGGTTGAGCCTATTGTTGCAGCCACTGTGTCAATCCATCTCGTTGAGAGTCTTCCTCTTTTTTGCTGACCCTTTACTTTACCAAGCATGATGTCTTTCTCCAGGGATTGATCCCTCCTGATAAGATGTCCAAAGCATGGGAGATGTAGTCTCATTATCTTTGATTCTGAGGAGCATTCTGGCTATACTTCTTCCAAGACAGATTTGTTCGTTCTTCTGGCAGTTCATGGTACATTCAATATTCTTTGCCAACCCCACAATTCAAAGGCATCAATTCTTTTTCGATCTTCCTTATTCATTGTCCAGCTTTCATATGCATATGAAGGGATTGAAAACACCATGGCTTGGGTCAGGGGCACCTTAGTCTTCAAGCTGACATCTTCGCTTTTCAACACTTTAAAGAGGTCTTTTGCAGCAGATTTGCCCAATGCAATGCGTCGTTTGATTTGCAAACACTTAGTGTTGTATTCTTTTCTAATTTTTGCCAATCTGAGATATATTTTCACTGTTAATTTCTCTGATTTCTTCCTAGTTTAAGCATATGTCTCTATACATTTTACTCATCCAGGCTTCATTTCCTGTGAATTGCCCTTTCATATTTTTTGCTTAATTTTCGTACTGGGTATGAGCATTTTCTTGAAGGAGATCCTTGTACATTCTACCTATAACTTCTTGTTGATTTTAGACATTAAAGCATCTTCAGTGAATCACCCACTCAGTAACTTCTATGAGGAGCACATTGTTGAATAGAAATCTTTAATTTTGGGAAGTACTAAAATCATCAAACTTTTGCCTGTGTTTGTAATTTTTGAAGTTGTTAAAGAGGTCTTTTTTTACACCTAAGACACCAGAGTATTCTGTGTTTTTCCCATTAGATTACTAATTGTTTCACTCACATATGCAAACCACTTCTGTATGTCAGGTAATTCAAGGATCAACTATATTTTTCTCCATATAATGAACCAGTTTCTTTAATAGCATTTTCTGTGAAGCACCAGATAGTAAATATTTTAGGCTTTTGGTACATATGGTCTCTGTTACTACTACTCAGTTTTGATACTGTAGAACCAAAGCAGCCATAAACAATATGTAAATGAATGGGCATAGTTGTGCTCCAATAAATTGGCATTTGCTAAATCAGGCAGTGGGCTGGGATTTGGTCTATGGTCCGCAGTTTGTTGACCCTGTATTAAACAATACTGTCTTTACCCATTTGATTTGTGTTGCCAAATACATAAAATATGTTCTTATATACATGTGGGTTTTTGTACTGTAATTATATGCCATTTGCATGTCCCGTACCCTGTTATGGATTGAATTGTGTCCCCTAAAAATGTGTATCGGCTTGTCCATGATTCTCGGTGTTGTGTGATTGTCCACCATTTTGTCATCTGATATGATTTTTCTGTGTTCTAAATCCTACCTCTATGATGTTAATGAGGTGGGATTAGCAGCAGTTATGTTAATGAGGCAGGACTCAATTTACAAGATTACGTTGTGTCTTAAATCAATCTCTTTTGAGATATAAAATAGAGAAACAAGCAGAGAGATATGGAGGGACCTCATACCACCAAAAAAACAGCTCTGGGAGCAGAGCACATCCTTTGGACCCAGTGTTCCTGCACAGAGAAGCTGCTAGACCAGGGGAAGATTGATGACACGGACCTTCCCTCAGAGCCAACAGAGAAAGAAAGGCTTCCCCTGGAGCTGACACCTGGAATTCTGACTTGTAACCTCTTAGACTGTGAGAGAAAAAAATTTCTCTTTGTTAAAGTCATCCATTCATGGTATTTCTATTATGGAAGCACTAGATAACTAATACAAGTACATTCTCACGTACATCTGGAGTTTTGTACAGTCGTTATATGCCATTTGCCCATGCTGTACCCTCACTGGGACACTTTTCTATGCCCTCTTAGCCTATTCAGCATCTATTTTAACCTACTTTATACTTTACCTGGCTTAAGCATCACTCCCTCAGGAGGCCTTCCTATATAGTATAGAATTCTTTGTTATAGAACTTTATAGAATCATGTTTCTTTGAACAACTAAGACCAATATGTAATTACACAATCATCTGTGTGATAATTTAATGTCTTTCTCTCCCACTAAGTTGTTAATTCCCTGAGAGCAGGTGCTCTGTTCATTTTTGTTCATCATTTTCTTTCTAGTGTCTATTATAGTGCCTGGCCAGTAATACTCACTTAATAGATATTTGTTGAAAGAATGAGTGAATCTCATGTTAAAGAAGATTCTGAGAAAACTGGGTCAATTGTATGGCTATTTCAAGTCTCAAATAATTCCTACTGCATGTTTGAGGTTACTCTGGGGTTCTCATTTCTAGCTGATAATAAAATCTTATTCTCTCCCTTCACAACTTCTGGTTTCATGAAACTTGCTACAATTTAATCTCCTTTGTATTTTTGTATTAAAAAGGATATAAATCTGCCTTAAAAATCAAGTAGACAATTTCAGATGTGCTTAAAATTATATCCACGTGGGTTTATTCAGGAACAAAATCTTTGGTCATATGTGTAAGATATTAGGCAAAAGGATATCATTCATTATAATCCTATTTGATGTTGGAATATTTTAAGTTTCATAGTGAGCATGTTGAAGGGAAAATAAATTACATTTTAAAACTCTGAGGAGGAGGACTGTCCAGTGACAATGACTGATTCTTGAAATCTTTGGCTTCAGGTACCACAGACATAGTAGATAATCTTATAAATAAGAAAATATTAACTATCCGTTCTTCATACCTATAGATAGGGTATAGAGTAAGAAGTGAAAGAGATACAAGTAGTCTCCCTTCCAAACTAATATAACAAAATAAATCAGAGCCAGTATCACATCTGATAATGCCAAATGCTCTCTGTATTAGCAACTTTTTCATGAAGACTCTTGAGTTACTCTTAGGTTCCCTTAGTTTTCAGTAATCAGCTAATTGAGGATATCATATTGCTGTTTCTTCCATTATTCTGGTAAAGCTTTTGACAATGTAAGGCCTAGACGTTTTCTGTTTCTTTCTTCCCCCCGCTTCCTTGTGGACTCCCCTTACTGTCCTGACTTTATCCATCAATAATCTAATGTGACATCATATGTAAAGCAGAAAGGCACACTGCGAACTATTGAAAGCCTCTGGCGCCATTTTCCTTGTTGTCTGCACTTATCTTCCACTAACATTTTGACTGTTGAAAAACAGAGAATGTTCACTGGCCATGTTATTGAAGATTTGTATGTACACACACGCACACACAATTTTTCATTCCCTCTCTGCCCTCACAAGACTTCAGTTTAGTACTTAAGTTCATCACTAGAGAAAATACAAATATGTCAGGGATAAAAAAATTGTAGAAATTTAGGTTAAAAAGAATCATGTTAGTGATAATTTATAAAATAATGTAGCTAAATAGAAGGCAAATTGAACTTAACCAACAGAGCAAAACAACAAAAAGGAGAGAAAAAAATGTTATTATATCACTCATTCAAACTCACGATTTCTCCTATAAATTTGAATGATCATAAATTATTTTTCTGTGGCTCCCTTTTGTATAGACTCTTGATTATAAACCATTATACTTCTTCCTGTCCAATCATTTACACATTTACGTCAACATTCTTACCATACATAACTACAGTGTAAAATTCCCCTTGCATCAAAAGTTTGAACACTGCAGATGCAAACTCTTCATTATGATAGAGGTCAGGGGACTTTATGTTTCATAATTATTTTGAACTATTATCAGAGTGCTTCATTAATCTAGTAGCACATTCAGTTATGATTAGTATTTCCAGAAGTCAAATCTCTCAGTATGTGGTTATTTTGATGTATCAGAGAAAAAGAAAGAGAATCTTGTGTTTCCTGTATAATAAAAGTCACGGTAATGAAAAACTTTGCCTGAAATATGGTGAAGTGGCATTCTCATGGCTCAATGGCTGCTCATTAGTATTTATCACATGATGTCAAAGTGAAGGTCATGAACCAAACAGCTTCTGGAGTTAAGAACCAGTGGTTGCAAAGCCATTCTCTCAGTCAAGCTACCAAGAGCCATTGGTTAACACCTACCTAACTGTAAGTTGAATACTTTGAAATCTGTAGCATTTCATAATCCCTGCCACTGAGAGATTAAATGTTCAAACAAAACAAAAATGAATTGACCAGCTTTTAAGTCTCCATTTTTCCAAACTCTAATTTCCCTTTATAAGCCCATACCACAAGCACAGCACTACAAAGTAATAATAGAGAGAAATTAATTAAATGACGATTTCAATTGCAAGATATTTTTTTCTGACATTAGGAACTAAAAGAGTGTGGACCAAGCAGTTTGTAACTGACAGCAGTGCTGAGAAATTGCAATGCAACCTTGATAATTATCCTCTTCATTATTTTTTAATATATATCAAGATAAATATAGCATTTCTTTTCACTTTTAACGGCATGCCGTATAATGGGAAGAGGAGAAGAGGGATGTTTGTCTTACAGTGTTATAGTTAAATGCAGTGACAAAGGACAGGGTATGATGTTAATGAGGCACGAGCATCAATGCTGTAATCTAACATCGATCACATAATCATTCTATACTAACTGTAAACACCCAGCTGAAATAAAACGAGATGCATTTTCTTCACAAAACTAACTGCTGATAACAACTATCGTTAAGGCCAAAAATTTAATGCAATTAGGGATGGACAAAACGATTTACCTCTTGTCTCAATTGTCAAATAGTTGCTGTTCAGGCAAACTCAAAATGTAATTGATTTGTTGTTATTGAAAATACACTTAGCAATGACAGAGCCATTGGAATCCTGTATGAGTACAGCTACTTAATGTATCAGCTTCCTGAGCTTTCCAACTCTTCAAAGTTGATTTAAGTTAAGTTTAGCATACGACATGAATTTCTTCTTACTATTTATGGCAATTGCATATCCAGGATGAACTCTTTCTGCCTTTTCTTTTTCTTAGCCATAAAGAGTAAACACGGAAAATTTGGAGACAAAAATACTAAGTCTGCAGAGGCTACTGACTGAAGTCTCAGCCCAACTTCTGCTTGAATTTTATTGACTTGCCTCAAGATGCCATGTGGGATCTAGGTAGCCAGAGAGTGGTGTGAGTGACAAGCTATGGTTTCTTTTTAATTTGTATCAAATTTAGCGATCCAGAACTAACTGGATTTAATGCAAATGCTGGGTTATAAATCAGTTCGCAGTGGCACACTAAAGTTTTTCCTCCATATCCCAAGTTGTGTTGGGTGTTTTTCTAGAAGCCTAGAACATAACAAAAGAAAAGGACAAATGGTTTTCTGGACATGACCAGAATAGTGGGGGAAAGGTCAAAGGTCAAAGTGCAAAGAAGAGAGTATAGTGTACTCTTCCTCTGTCAGGAAATCGTGAACCTGTGGAAGAGAAAAGCAGGCGCAGAACTGCCTCCTCATCTGCTCTATATGGAGACCTTTGAAAGCAAAGCTTGTTTCCTGTCTAACTTTGACAATTATTCTAGGGTGAAGGGGTCCAGTGAATGAGACCAGATGAACACACAACTTCAAAGACTAACAGCAATGTTCCCTTATGAGAAAGTAGAAAGGAGTTCCCTGAGAAAACAGTCCAGATCTGAAGGGCTTAAAGAGGCTGGTGTCAACAGTGAGCCCCTGCATACACTTCACTGATGAGACTTTCTACCATTGCAGATCCACCACTGTGTCATGAGAGCCACAAGCTCTCACAGTCACACAGGTGAGAAATTCGGGGAGGGTCACACATCCTGGTGGGTCTTTTCCCAGATATAGTGAGAAGAATGCAACAGTGAATAAGCTACAGAATGGTCCACCACATTCCTGGAGAGAGGCTGTGTTAGAAAGAAAGCCACAGGAGTTAAGATGTTGGTAGTACCACACCTTTGTGAAATCCAGATCAGGAAGTGCACTTATGAAGTTTCCCTCCTCATTTAGTTGCAGATCACTGACCTGATCGTGGACGCTTAAGTTTACTAACCCTGGCAGTGAGGATAGGAGAGAGGTCTAACAGCATTTATCTCATTGAAGAGTGACAAGGGAAATCCACTCAAGGGAAGTTTAGTGAAATCACAAGCATCGATAGAAAGTTCGTTGCTGAAGGATAGACAAACAGAAACAAAAGCAACTAAGGAAATTATTATGCAACATAAAATTAAAAATGGACTATCACTTAAGAAGTAAAAAGGAATATAGATGAAGAAAATATTATGGGAAATCAAAGTAATTTTAGAAAGTAGGTACATTGCTTCCTCAATCAAAACATGCCTTTGGGTGGGGGAAAGAGATGAAAGAAGAGATTTTAATATGGCCAATTGATACATAAAGACTGCTGGCTGATGTAGTGAAAGAATAAAAAATGACTACTAACCCATTAGCACAATATGAGATCTGTAGTCAAAGCAGAAAAAAAGGAGAATTTTCATTTCTGAAAACTAAATCTTGATGTGGAAGGTAAATTTAAGAACTTTCTCAGAATGCAAAGGGAAAAGAAAAAAGACAAAAATAATGATAAGGAACACAATGGTTTAAAATGCAGAGTTTGGAAATCCACCATATAGTTGGGATTCCTAAAAAATAAATCTAAACAAGCACAACAGACAAACGTTGTTTGCTGTTGTTGTTAGGTGTTGTCAAGTTGATTCCGACTCGAAGCTACCCTATAGAACTGTACCATACAGGGTTTCCAAGCAGCGGCTGGTGGGTTTCAACTGCCGGCCCTTCGGTTAGCAGCCGGCACTTAGTAACCACTATGCCATCAGGTCTCCAACAGACATAATAAAATCCAAATTAAAGAAATCTTTCATGAGATTAAAATAAATGCCTTAAATGTATAGATTAACAGTCTTATTGAGAACCAGACAATAGTAATAAAAGGAGCCTAGAAACGTGTCAGTCAGATTGTTCAATTTTATCAACAAATAGACTTGCGTAACAAACAGGCAATTGTTGTTAGGTGCTGTCAAGGCTATTCCCACTCATAGCGACACAGTATGACAGAGTAGAACTGCCCCATTGGGTTTTCTCGGCTGTAGTCTTTATGGAAGCAGACCACCAAGTCTTTTCTCCTGCAGAGCCGCTGAATGGTTTGGAACCACCAACCTTTTGATTAGCAGCCAAGAGCTTAACCATTGGCAGAACATAAGGAAATCGAGTCATGTCCTTAAAGTGGGCTACAGGCTAAGCCTGGATTTTTTTCTCTGTCCTCCCTCTTCCTCCTCTGACTTCTCCTCCTTGTGCTCTCTGTTTCATCAACACTGGCCTTCTTGTAGTTTGTTGAACAACCAGGCATAATCTCACATTACAATCTTTGTGCTGCCTGTTTCCTGTCTGGAACAATCTCCCCCAAATATGCATATGATTTAGTCCCTTACCACCTTCAAGAATTTGCTCAAATCTCACCATATTTCATACTGTAAATGCTGTCCCCCTGGCCCACCCTGCACTCCTTTAACTCCTTAACCTGCCCTTCTTTTTTACCATGGCGCTTATTACCTTTACCATACCAATTTACATGTTTATTATGTCTTTTGTTTACTGCTTATCTATTCAAACTAGAATGTAAGCTCTACAAAGGCAGGGATTGTTGACTGTGATGTGAGTACTTAGAACATTGCTTTCCACATAGTAACTAAAACCAAACCAAACCCGTTGCCATCGAGTCAATTCTGACTCATAGCGACCTTATAGTAGTTGCTTAAAGATGTGTGTGTGGCATGAATATATAAGTAAATAAAATAACATAACTAGATTGTGATAATAAATATAAAAGGAAAAAACAGGTGGGTAACAAGCGGTGGTCGAGAAGGTCTTTTCTGACGTGAAAAATGAAAACAACCCATGCAGAGAACTAGAAGAAGGATATTATAGGCACAGTAATTGGAGAGGCTTAGAGGCACTGATGACTTGGTATGTTTGGGGAACAGAAAGGAGCACTTATGGCTGGTGTTGAGTGAGTGAGGCAAAAATTGGTCCAAGATGAGATGGGAGCTGGACCATGTACAACCTTGGTGAATAAGACCATGGGATTAAAGGAGATCTAGATAGAAAGCCTGGAAAGAGAAAAGATAAATTCCAAAGACAGGCACTGGGACCTCCAGATTTTAGACTGAGAAGAGGAGAAGCCAGCAAAGACAACCATTAAGGAACAGCTGGTTAAGTACGAAGAAATCCAAATGGCAACCAAACCCACTGCCACAGAGTTGATTCCGACTCATAGTGACCACTCAGGGTTTCCGAGCCTGTAAATCTCTACGGAAGTAGACTGCCATATCTTTCTCTCATGGAGCAGCTGGTAGGCTCGAACTGCCGACCTTTCAGTTAACAGCCTAGTGCTTAGCCCATTGGGCCACCAAGGCTCCTTTAATTATACCACAAACGTATAGAATGCTTTCCATGGTTCAGGCACAATTCTAATGCTTTCACATGTATTAATTCATTTCATTGGAACGACACAACAAGTCTAGGAGCCAGATATACTATCATTATCTCTATTTTATAGATGTGGAAACTGAGGCAAACAGAAGTTAAATAACTTACTCAAGGTTACACAGCTAGTTAGTGGAGGGGCCAGGATTCAAACCCAGGGACTCTGGCTGCAGAGTTTATGTTTTAATCTCTAACTGGGGACATAGGTGATAGCCTTTTAAAGCTTAATTTAATGCTTAGCAAAAATATTCAAACATCTAGCTAAAATGTGAACAATTATTGTCTGGAATTCTTCGTTTACAAATGTTTCTTTTTTATGTCTATTTATCAGAAGTCTCTATTTTTATACAGAAAATATATGACACTTGTAATGTTTTAAGAAAGTCTCCCAATTAATTTTAGGAAGCCTGCCATAAAATCTGACATGATAAAGGTAGCATACCTGTATTAGTTATCTACTGTTTTGTAAAAAAGATCTCCAAACTTAAAGGCTTACGAGAACAAATGTTTGTCTTCTCACAGTTTCTGTGGGTCAGGAATTCAGGAGTAGTTCTGGGTGGCTCTGGCTCAGGGTCTGTTATGAGACTACAGACAGGTGTTGACGAGGGTTGCAGCCTTGAGTGGGGCTGGAGTAGGGCTGGAAAATCTGTTTCAAAGATAGTTCCCACACATGGCCATTGGCAGAGGCCTCAGTTTTTCACCACATGAATCTCTTCATGGTTTAGTTTGAGCATCCTCTTGACATGGCTACTGGCTTCTTTCAGACCAAATCTCCAAGAATGAGAGCAATGTGGTGGCGGGATAATTTAGGAAAAGGTAGTAAAATTGGTTGCAAAATATGAAGAATATAGTCAACGTCACTGAATTGTACAGGTGGAAACTGTTGAACTGCTGTATGCTGAGTTGTCTGTATTTTTACCACAATTTAAAAAAAAAAAAAAGAATGAGAGCAAGAAGGAAATTGCAATACTTTTTATGATTTGGTTTCAGAAGTTACACATGGTAAGTTCCTCATATTCTGTTCATTATGAGTGAACCACTAAGTCCATTACACACTAAAGGGGAGGGAAGTTAGTCTCCACTTTCTTTATAAGAGAACAGTGTCAAAGAATTTGTGGACATTTTCTAAATCATCACAATACCAGAAGAAGAAGAAAAAGAGGAAGGAGGAGGAGAAGAAGAGAGAGAGAGAAGCAAATGACCTATAATTTATTTGTTTACAATTTCAGGGTACTACATTTCATTAATTCCACATTGTGTATTTATATAAATTCAAATCTTAAAAATAAATTTATTGCTAGAAGTGTATGTGTCCTTTATTTTTATTAGTAATGCTTTAAGTGACTATTTCAACTTTAGCAAAATGATTAAAATGGCTGCTCTAGACCAACATCCTGTTCCTATGAAAAGTCTTTCATGTGCTCAGTATCACCGGATAGCGCAGAGGAGGTCTGAGGGTGGTCCATTCTGTTGCAATCTTCTTCACTTTTTGCTGAATACCCCTACCTACTGGGTAACTCCTTCCACTTCTCTGAGTCTCAATTTTCTCCTTTGAAGGCCCTTGGACAAGGGAGATTTTGAGCTCCTGTTCAGGTCTGAGATTTGGGACTCTGTAGTGAATTTCAAACTTCTACAAGCTAAGTTGCCCCCAGGCGTCTGTCAGGTGTTCTACAGTGGGGGTTTGTGAGTTGCTGTGATGCTGGAAGCTATGCCACCCGTATTCAAATACCAGCAGGGTCACCCATGGTGGATAGGTTTCAGCTGAGCTTCCAGACTAAAACAGACTAGGAAGAAGGACCTGGCGGTCTACTTCTGAAAAGAATTGGCCAGTGAAAACCTTATGGATAGCAGTGGAACATTGTCTGATATAGTGTCTAAAGATGAACACCTCAGGTTGGACAGCACTCAAAAGATGACTGGGGAAGAGCTGCCTCCTCAAAGTACAGTCGACCTTAATGATGTGGATGGAGTCAAGCTTTTGAGACCTTCATTTGCTGATGTGGCACAACTCAAAAGGAGAAGAAACAGCTGCAAACATCATTAATAATTGGAACGTGGAATGTACCGAGTATGAAACTAAGAAAATTGGAAATCATCAACAATGAAATGAAATACATGAACATTGATATCCTAGGCATAAGTGAGCTGAAATGGACTGGTATTGGCCATTTTGAATCAGACGATCATATAGTCTACTATGCCAGAAATGACAACTTGAAGAGGAATGGCATTGCATTCATCATCAAAAAGAATGAGGAAAATATTAAATGACACAGGAAGCATCAAAAGAAGATGGAAGGAATACACAGAGTCACAATACCAAAAAGAATTGGTCATCATTCAGCCATTTCAGGAGGTAACATATGATCAGGTACCAATGGTACTGAAGGAAGAGATGCGAACTGCACTGAAGGCGTTGGTGGAAAACAAGCTTCCAGGAACTGACAGAATACCAATTGAGATGTTTCAACAAACGGATGCAGTGCTGGAAGTGCTTACTCATCTATGCCAAGAAATTTGGAAGACAGCTACCTGGCCAACCTACTGGAAGAGATCCATATTTATGACTATTCCAAAGAAAGGTCATCCAACAGAATGTAGAAACTATCAAAAAATATTAATATCATGTGAAAGTAAAATCATGCTGAAGATCATCCAAAAGCAGCTGCAGCAGTACATTGACCAGGAACTGCCAGAAATTCAAGCCAAATTCAGAAGAGGACTTGGAAGGAGGGATATCATTGCTGATGTTAGGTGGATTCTGGCTGAAAGCAGAGAATACCAGAAAGATGTTTACCTATGTTTTATTGACTATGCAAAGGCATTCAACTCTGTGGGTCATAACAAATTATGGATAACATCATGAAGAATGGGGACTCCAGAACACTTAATTGTGCTCATGAGGAACTTGTACATAAGTCAAGAGGCGGTCGTTTGAACAGAACTAGGGGATAGTTTGTGGTTTAAAGTCAGGAAAGGTATGTGTCAGGGTTGTATTCACCAAACCTATTCAATCTGTATGCTGAGCAAATAATCCTAGAAACTGGACTATATGAAGAAGAAGGCAGCATCAGGATTGGAGGAAGACTCATTGGCAACCTGCGTTATGCAGATGACACAACCTTGCTTGCTGAAAGTGAAGAGGACTTGAAGTACTTACTGATGAAGATCAAAGACCACAGCCTTCAGTATGGATTACACCTTAACATAAAGAAAACAAAAATCCTCACAACTGGACCAATAAACAACATCATGATAAATGGAGAAAAGATCGAAGTTGTCAAGGATTTCATTTTACTTGGATCCACAATCAACATCCATGGAAGCAGTAGTCAAGAAATTAAAAGATGCATTACACTGGGCAAATCTTCTGCAAAAGGTCTCTTTAAAAGTGTTAAAAAGCAAAGATGTCACTTTGAAGGCTAAGGTGCGCCTGACCCAAGCTATGATATTTTCCAATCATCTTATATGCATGTGAAAGCTGAACAATGAATAAAGAAGACCGAAGAAAAATTGAAACCTTTGAATTATGGTGTTGGCAAACAATATTGAATATACCATGGACTGCCAAAAGAATGAACAAATCTGTCTTGGAAGAAGTACAGCCAGAATGCTCCTTAGAAGCAAGGATGGCAAGACTTTATCTCACATACTTTAGACATGTTATTAAGAGGGGTCAGTCCCTGGAGAAGGACATCATGCTAGGTAAAGAAGAGGGTCAGCGAAAAAGAGAAAGACCCTCAAGGAAATGGATTGACAAAGTGGCTGCAACAATGGGCTCAAGCTTAACAATGATTGTGAAGATGGTGCAGGACCGGGCAGTGTTTCTTTCTGTTGTGCATAAGGTTGCTATGAGTCAGAACCAACTTGAAGGCACCTAACAACAATAACAAGCCTAAGATTTCCAGTTTCAGTTATAATGAATACGATTTTAGCACTACTCTTATGTAAGTGAAAGTGGCATTTTATTCCAATAAGAAATACAGGTAAATAGAGTCTTAAGAATTTGGATAATAATGTATGACCCTATATACAGGATTCAACCACCAAGAGGAGACAATGCTGTCCCAAGGACACACCTTTATCTGCTGGTAATCCAAGATATGCTTTCATTGACCTTGCATGATAACTTTTGCAGAAAATCCATATATTGTGACTAAATAATGGATGATTTTAATATTTTATTCTTTTAAATTTCTGATTTATTGAGTCTTCATTTTGATCCTTTTTCTTGAGCCTACATCTTCGGTTGCCGAAATCAACATAATTTGTTAATTTGGTTTGTTGCTGATCTATACAAATGCCTCAGCTATTTCAATTTGGCAGTGACATATGTAAACTGTTAAGGCTTCTGGTTCTGTCGTTCCATATAGTTTTGCTGCCTAATAGGAATGGGCTCCCCTTTTACTCTGACATTAAAATGTGGGCGGTCTTTTTAATCTGTTTCCTTGCTGAACAAAGTCTCTGAGATTGGTTATGAGACTTTGAATTTCTATTTTCGCTTCCCACACTAGTGATATTAGGCATTTTACCATACATTCTACTATCTAAGTGTGTGTGTTTTGTGTGTATGCATACATACATACATACCTACACACACATATACATATTTAGAGACAGAAAGAGATAATTGCCTTTCCTTGAGCATTGCCATTCTAAATGGAAATTGTGGCAATTTATTAACATAGCCAACAACAGGCTTTTTAATTAAGCTACTAATAATGTCACTAACAATCTTACTATTCAGTTCAAAGTAAGCAACACAATCCCTGTTTCTACACAAGTTTTGCATTTTTTAAGTGGGGTATTGCAGCCATTCTGCTTTTATGAGCTTAAAAAAACTCATCAAACAAACTCCCAGTTTACAGAGTTTCATGCTACAGAAGAAAGGATTAGCAACGATTTCATAGAAAATGTGGTTCCTCCAGTGACTGTTGTCTGCAGGTATAATGTTTCAATTAAGTATAATTCAGTGTTCCTGACATTGGCAATCATTATTCTTTCCATAATGCTTATTTTGGTGACATAGTGCTTTGATTTGTCATCATCTTGTTTTTAGTAGACTCAGGCTTCCCACCCACTCCTTACATTTAGCACTGATAAGTAGCAGACTAAAGCAGCTAGTTAGTTGTGACTTAGAACTGCACTAAATAAGGGCAAAGTGGGTAAATTCCACCTTTGTTGCTAAATGTGTGGTAAAGATCAGCATGAATCCAATTCCCAAAATGTCAGGGTGGGATCCTGTCCTTACCTTCTCACTTCTCCATCCTTGTTGCCAGCTGCCCAAGGGGTACTCTGTCCTACCCTAGCCACCTGGAGCTGGATCAGAAGTCACAAGTCAGAAGGACATCTTCTTTCAGACTGCCAAATAAGCAGATGTCAGCCCCTGCTGGCTATCGCTGTCCCTGTGGGTTCATTAATTCACTTAAAATACCTCACAGACTCTCACAGAGAGTCTACCATACTTACAACCAAAGAGAACAGGAGAAGAGACACATAGAGTGAGACCTGGGAGGGGTCCCAATGCAGAGCTTCCATGTCCCAAAGAGGGATGCACTTCCCACTCCCGTGCATGGTCACTAACCAGGAAGCTCATCTCAGCACTTGGATTCAGGGCTCCTGTTGGGCTCCCCACATGGCCAAGATAGATTACATCAAGCCTCCTTAGACTTAGTCAACCTCAGGCCCCTGGGAGGTCCCTCTTGGTCTGGTCAGCCCCCATTCATTAACCTCAGGTATGGTTTGGCTCTCAGTAACCAAGACCAAAGGCCAACCAAATTGTGTTTTTGCCAAGTGACTCATCACCTCACAAAAACATTACCCTGATTATGTTTCTGACCCTTGTCTCTTTATGTCTGGCATGTCACAGGCCATCTCTCCAAGTTCTTCCAAAGAGAGACCATTGAAAACTAGAAGGAGAAAGAAATCTGAAGTCTGCTAATTAAATTATAGACCAGGGTTCTGCCATTCTGTCTTTGATGCCTACTTTGGATACTGCAATCTGATTCATGTATATTTTTATCCACAGGTTATAACCCTGCTATGTCATCTCTTACTCCAAATCTTGTGTTAAAACTTTAGCACAAGAAAAAAATATATGTATATGTCTTTTAACACTAACTCCAGCTGGGCTCTTGGCTATGTAGCCCTTATCCAAGTACAGTTTTTATCCTTCCTTACAGCATGGCTCTGAATCCAGTACCTGGTTGGTTTCCTTCTCTATTTTAGCTATTAACTTTGAGTCAAGACAGTTTTCATGATTCCAAGAAGATCATTATTATAGCTTCATTAACAAATTGAGTATTTTGGGCATCTTGTAGTATGATGATTTTGGGGTCAAAAGAGCCATAAACTCATAGCCAAGGAAGTGGAGAAGCAGAAAATCTGAAATATCCACCCCGGGAGTTTGAAAAGAGGACAAGAGAGATGCTGTTGGAGCAAGCGAGTCACCCAGACTATGTCTGTGGTTTCTCGGTGAGTCTGAACATTGATGTTACTGTCACTGTCTTCACAGTGGCAAAGACTGGACCTAGGAATTATACAAAAAACCTTTTCTACAAACTTTTTCCTGTTTCCCAGAAGGTCTACTTCAAGCAACTTTGGGATAAAAAGACAAGTCTCCAATGTTCTGTCTTGATTATTGGCCACCAGTGCGAGTGATGGATAGTTTATGCGGCTTTCCATTCTGTCTTGTGAAGTGATTCAAACTCAGTATCTGAATCCATAACTGCCTGGGTGTGAATGATGTTGCACGGGGTTGTGCAACTGCCCAAGCTAAAGAGCTATTTTAAGTATGGGCCCCAATTAAGAAGAGGCTCTTCCTCTTAGTGTCACTGATAACCCCTCTCTCATTGTCAACATGCTTTATTACCCGCTGAATATATTTTGTATGTGTTTATACAGTAAATGTATATATAGTATATATGTATACTTATATACTATAAATGTATACTATAGATGTATACTATAGATGTATACTATAGATGTATACTATAGATGTATACTATAGATGTGTATATATATATATATATATATACACCTACATACATCTATAGTATACAAGTATACTAAGTGCCCAATAAATATTTGTTGAATGAATGGATGGATGGAAGTTAAAATACTTGGACCCAGAAAAGTCAAAGCTAGGTATGTAGAAAAGTTATTTTTTGCATGGATATGTCATACATTCAACTTATATTTTATTTTAAATGTGAAAACTCTGATAATCTACCACACTCAGATAATAAAAAGGATTATGACCAAAAATTCCCATTTAGAGATAGAAAATATTTATAGATAACATTTTTTTTCTTTCTATTGAATGAATAAGCAATTTGTTCTTTTTTCTAAATGCTGACTCCTAAGGTAAGTACTGTGGCTAATGTAAACCGAACCTTTGAAATATATTTAAATCTGTGTTAGTTTCCTATTGTAGTTTTAACAAATTATAACAAATTTAGTGGCTTAAAACAAAACAATGGGCTAAAATCAAGATGTTGTCAGGACAGTGCTCCTTCCTGGAGACTCTAAGGGAGCATCCCTTCCAACTTCTAGAGGCTACCACATTCCATGACTTGTTTTGCTCTTCCTCCATCTTCAAGGTCAGCAGTGTCGGGCTGAATCCTTTTCACACTGCTGTCTCTCTGGGTCTCTCTTCTGCCTCGCTGTTCTATTTATAAGGACACTTGTCATTACATTGGGCCCATCCAGGATAATATTTCAATTTCAAGATCAGCCATCTAGAGATCTTAATTCCATCCGCAACCTTAATCCCTCTTTGCCATGTAGCCTAACACATTCACAAGCACTGGGGATTAGGATGTGGACATCTTTGGAGGGGTTATTTTCTGCCTACCACAGTCCACTCTCTGACCCTCACAGATTTATATCCACTCCCCATGCAGCACACATTCACCCCATCCCAAAGCTCCCAAAGTTCTCAACAGCATCGACTCAAGTCCAAAATCTCATCTCAGTCTCATCCACTCAAAAGCTCCAAATTTCATTATCTAAGTCACTTAAATGAGGGGTGGGTGAGGCTCTGTGCATAATCCACACTAAGGCACAATTCTTTCTATCCACTCCCACAATACAATGGAGAGACAGCGTCAGATACCAGTTATAGATATTCCGGTTCAAAAGGGGGAAAATGGGG
>NW_004443998.1:11703796-11747013 GCF_000243295.1 Trichechus manatus latirostris
ATATTATATTCTATGTTGTGTATGTTGTAAGATACATATATATGTATGTATATATAAAATATATACAAGCAATAGAAAAAACGTTAGCATTCCATGCCTCATTAATAGTTTGTATTTTCAAGGTCTATTTAAAAATCAGTCACTTGAAAAGTAAAATATTTTCCCAGAGACCCAAATGTTTAGCAGAGTTGTTAGGTTTTCAGATCATTTGAAAAAACTCAATTTAACAGTAATGCAGCTGAACAAAAGTACTAGCAGTCTGAACTCTAAACTGTGATAGAAGTGAAATGTGTAGAAGAAATATAGTGATATTGATGATTATTTAAAATAATAATTATCATTATAGTTATTATACTGGTTAACTGTCATTTTATACTGTTTTTTCATTTTATAAGGAGTCCTGGTGGTGCAGTGGTTAATCTCTCAGCTACTAACTGAAAGTTTGGAGTTTGGAACCCAGCAGCCTGTCCACGAGAGAAAGATGTGGCCGTCTGCTTCCATAGGCATGACAGCTTTGGAAACCCTATAGGGCAGTGCTACCCTGTCTTGTAGGGTTGCTATGAATCAGAATTGACTCTATGGCAATGGATTGGGTTTGGTTTGGGGTTGCATTTTATGGACACAACAGAATTATAAAATATTTTCTTTGGATAACTCCCACCCTCTTTCCAGACCACTTTTCCCTCCATTGGACTGTTCTTCTCTCAAGTCCTCTGGTACCTACTGCCTTTTTCCTAATTTAACTGCCAGAAGCTCTTAGCAGCACCCATTTTTGAAACAAACTTATATGGAAGGTCTTAGCTGGGGAGGTAGCAGTATTAATTTTTTCCTTATAAGTTCTACATTTAGCAGCATGCTTAGAAAATCATCCTCAATCCATGTTTATAAAAGCTTTGACATACATTTTATCATAGTACTTTTATTAGCTCAATTTTAACTTTAACTCCTTAATTCTTCAGGAATTAAATTTATTATCTACTGTAATAAAGATCTACCATTATTTTCCATATGTGTAACGAGTTTTACCAATACCATTTATTAAAAATTCTAGTTGGCGAGGATATGAAGAAACTAGAACTCTAACGCACAGCTCATGGAAATGTAATGGTACAGCCTCTATGGAAAACAGTATGGCAGTTTTTCAAAAAGCTAAACATAGAATTATGATATGACCCAGCAATTCCACTCCTAGGTGTATACCCAAAAAACTTGAGAGCACGGACTCAAACAGATAATGGTAGACCAACGTTTATTGCAGTATTATTTATGTAGTCAAAATGTAGAAACAACCCAAGTGTCCATCAACAGATGAATGGATAAACAAAATGTGGTGTGTATATACATATATATATATATATGTATGTAATGGAATATTATTCAGCCATAAAAAGAATGAAGTTCTAATACATGTTATAACATGGATGAACCTAGAAAACTTTATGCTAAATAAGTCAGACACAGAAGGACAACTATTGCATGATGCCACTTGTAGAAAATATCTAAAATAGTCAAAATCATAGAAACATAAAGTAAATTAGAGGTTACCAAAGGCTGGGAGAAGAGAGGCAATGGGGAGTTATTGCCCAATATACAGAGTTTCTGTTTGGGGTGATGAAAAAGTTCTGGAAATGGATAATGGTGATGGTTGCACAACATTGTGACTGTAAATTAATGCCACTGCATTGTACCCTTAAAAATGGTTAAAATCGTAATTTTAAGTTATATATTTTACCATAATGACATTTCAAAAAAATTATATTACTTTCCTAACTTACTTGAGATACTTCCTTTATCATGTATTTGCTATATGTTCTTGGGCATGTTTCTGACTTGTGTATCTTGTTACATTGATGACTGTGTCTGTATCATACTGTTTTAATTACTATAGCTTTAGAATGTGAATTAATATTTTGTACAGCTAGGTCTTCTCAGTATCTTTCTTAATGTATTTTTTGTTAATTCTCCTGTATTTCTGCTATTGTACTCCAAATTAACTTTAGTATCATTTTTTAACATTCTCAAGAAAAATCTCTTTGGTATATTGAATAATGTTATATTAAATTTATAGATTAATTGAGAAAAGATACCTTTTTATATTACTCAATCATTTAATCCAGAGTCATAGTAACTCTCTCTATGTAGATGAGTCTTCATTTACTACCTTGGTAAATCTTTTAATATTCTCTAGTTAGGTTAGTATTACAGTGTATTTTTTTCCCTGTATATATATATATATATATATATATATCTTACTTTTCTCTATTTTGAATAAGATTTTTTTCTTTGTTACAAGTTCAAAATCAAAATTGTTATTTAGCTGTTAATTCTTTATTATTTTGTAATGATTTTACTTATTATATTATTGTTCATCATGTTTCAATTAATTCAGGTGATTTCTTTGGGCTTTCCATTACAAAGCATATGAAGTATAAGTCCTCCTATTTTTATCTCTTCCTTTGTAATAATTATACCTATAATGTATTTGTATTTTTAACAACTAAGTATTCATAAGCATTGAGTAGTGGAAGTGACTCGAGATTCACCATTAAAAATCATGTTGGCTGTAGTTTTGAGATGTCTTTATCATGTGAAGGATGTATTTTTTTTATTTCTGGCTTATGAATAGTTTAAAAAAATGAATATTGAATTTTACCAAATTAATCTATAAAGAAGATCACATCACTTTTCTCCTTTAGATTAACTGTCCTTAAATTCTTGAAATTAAATCTTCTTTATTGTGCTATACATATAATATAATGCTTAATTTGATTTGCCAATATTTTATTGAAGGGCTTTATAACCTCATGCAAAAGTGTGATTGATTCATGTTCTTTGTGTTTATGTGATATCTTATTTGGTTTTGAGCAAGAGGGGTTTGATAGTATACTAAATGTATGAAAAAGATTTCCTTCTTTTCCTAAGACCTGAAACAATTTCAATTTTAATAAATTATCAGAATATTAAGTTGTAATATAGCTATCCTCAATAATACGTGCACGGTCTCTGATCTCAAGGTGTTTATAGTCTAATTAGAGTTCAAATTACTTCTGGAGACATAATGTTATTTCAGAAAACTTGTGAAATATTTGCAAGATAACTAACTAGGAGTATAATGTAAAGAATTTTAGACCAAAAGACAGAATACCTAAATTCTTGTTCAAGTTCTGCCACCATCCATAGGATTTTGACCAAGTCTCTTTGCTGCTCTGGACTTGAATATTTTATTTGGAAAGAAAGGTAGAAATTGATGATACCTAAGGGCACTTTTTTCCTGTGATGTTACAAAATATTTGATTTGCTCAGTGTCTGACAGTCCACTTCAAATTGTATGCAACTACATTGTCAAGGTTTGAAAAATATTTCCGGATCCTGGGGAGCGAATGCATTGTGGTCCATAATCCATGCGATACAGTGGATACCACTGAAATTTTCTTCCGTGCAGAATGGTCAGGTGAAAATAGATGATATTAAGTCTTCCCTGCAAAAGGAAGACGCTGAACAGTTGTGCGCCCTTCCAACTGACCTGTCTTACTTTGCTCTCTCATGAATGCATCTTAATTCACCAGATAGTTGATAGTGAGGTAAAAAAGATGCTTTACGAGTCTCATTTTGTTCTTACACATTTATAATAGTATCTAGAGAATGTGAGCCCTTAATTCACATTTTCTCCATCACTTATTTTATCTCCACAGATGTATGCACAATTGTTCTTTTAGGACTTTGCTCAGTCCACAGATGTCTCCACAGCTGCTCTCTATTCCAAAGGGGATTTTTTTTTCCTTGGAAGCAGTCATGTAAGGTTTTTTGGGTTTTTTTTTTCCCCTCGCTTTACTTTTTTTGTGTTCTATTTTTATTTAAAGCACTGCAAAGATTTTTCTCTCCCTTGGAAAAACAAAATGATTTTCCCTGAAAGATGGCCTTGAAAATTACATCAAGAAAGATTTGAAAAGAAAGC
Organism: Trichechus manatus latirostris; assembly: GCF_000243295.1. Classification (NCBI taxonomy): domain Eukaryota; kingdom Metazoa; phylum Chordata; class Mammalia; order Sirenia; family Trichechidae; genus Trichechus; species Trichechus manatus. The sequence goes on from NW_004443998.1 coordinate 11,707,752, forward strand.
ACTATCTGTATTCCTGCTCACTCTTTAAATCCTGCTAAATGTTTTGCATACTGGAGCCCCAAGAACTGTAATCACCCAGGAGCTGATCTGCTGCCTCCTGTTTCCATGACTGAGCTGATACACTGAGGCAAGGTAAAATCTGTCACAATTCATTCAAGCCAGAAAGAGAAGGAAAGAAAAAAATCAATCAAACGAATGCCTAGTTTAGGCAAAATTGCCCATTTGAGAACAGCTTGGGGCTTGGAAGGAGCAAATGATTCAAATTGCTGCCTGAATTATGTACATCCTCTAGGCTGGTGAACTTTCTGACTTTCTTTGTGTCGTGGAGGTGACCCCGTCATTCAACAGCGTGAGCCTGAGGTACGTCAGTGCTGTTTTTGTCTGCATTACTCTAGAAAACTGCTAAATGTTTATATTTTTGCATAATAATCCTTTCCTTCAAATATGTCTATACCCAACATTTAGCATCACTGAATATGCAGACTGAAAGGAGCTTACAGAGAAAACTAAGGTCATTTCCGCCATTTTATAGATAACAAACTGACAACCGGGACCCTACCATGACTTTCACAAAATGGTAGAGCTAGTCCAAAGAACCAGATGCCAAATGTTCTGATGAACAAGTCATCCACATCATATTCATTGGCCCTCATTTGACTAAAGCTCATCAGTAGTTAACATTGCTAAAGATCAAAAGCTAAGCCCTGAGGTTAGATATACTTAACAGAATAAGGATTCACTGTTATTGTCTTTATTTTTTTGGCGTATATGTTTTATTTTGCTTGTTTTGTTTTGTTGTTAAAGGGGATGGTGAAAACGCGTTCATACAGCAAATTCTTAAACAATTAAATAGTCTACTTCTTTATAGGAATTAATATAATAGTGAAGATCTTTGTAATTCAAAAAAATCATAGCTAACAGGTATTTGATAAATCAAAACCAAAATGTATATACAAAAGTTTTTGACGGTGAGCTTTTGAATGTTTATCCCTCTTCTCTTAGGATAAAAGGAGAAAAGTACAAGCCAGACAAATGCCAGCTCCAAAGAAAAGAGCTTAACTGTCCATTGTTATGCCTCGTATGACTAAATGCTGTATGTATATTTCGTGGAAAAGGGCACTATTGAAATATTGGGAATACTTTAGAGATAGTCTTCATTATTATGAATAATAAATCATGGGCACATGTATCTCTAAATGCAACAAATCTCAGTTTAGATGATTCTAATATTTCAAGCAGTTATGTTTCTATAATGTTGAGAGAGCTTGCATCAAGCTTAGCAACAGTGCATCCAGACATTATTAATTCAAATATCCAAACTCCAGATTGTAGACTTGGATCTTGTGCAAGGTAATTTAAAATATTCAATAGTTTAAGTGTTACACATGGCCTGGTTACATTCTAAGAAAGTTGTTGATGTTACTTCTTTGTTTTTGTTGCTGTGAACCTACTGTCATTTCATTAGGTTGAGTTTCCTCATCTGAAACGACGTAGCTATAAAGGCCTGTGTATTTTGATTAGCAATTTTGTAGAGTTGATTTTAAGATCTAGAGTTACACAGAAGTGAATATATAATCTTATAAATTGATCATTCCTTAGGATGATATATAATGTGTTGAGAAAAATGAACCAATGTAATGTTTTTATACTCCTAATTAGACATCAAATTATACGGTATCCTTCATGAGGGGTAGCATGAAACAATTTTCAATAGCTATTTCTTGGCATACTTTTCCACCGAGATTATTACTGGAGTAGTTTTGTTAGGAAGCATTATTGTAGCATACCCTATGCTGGAAACGATTTATTGACTTAAAGTACAAGGGCTGGGCTTCCAAGGGGAAATTTTGGTGTGTGTGAAGTTACACATGCAATTGCATTTTCCCCACAATTACCTAGTCATGCAACAGACTGTCAACCACAGGACTCTTTTGATCCTTTTTTGAAAGATCTGGAAGATTTGCTTTGCTTGCAAAGGTTTGGTTTAGTAACATTTTTTTTCTCCCTTCTTTTTTCAACAAACAAAAGAATTTTGTGACTGTATTCCCTTGTATTGAATTTTATAAAATACCAGATCTACAAAGGTCCTCCCTTTTCACTTTGCTCTTGAGAAAGATCCTCTTTCCTTGTATATTTCTTTCTTTAATTGATCAGCGGACTTTATAAAATGCTTTTGAAAAATTACTTAGAAGAAACAAATCAACAACTGGAAGTCTATATAATATATAAAATACATTTTTATATAATTTATATACCATATATAACTTATAAATGAATATAATACAATTATATTAAAAAAAGCTACTGCTCAAAAGAGGAAAAAGTTACAGTAGCAATCCCCACCGCTATCCAATATTGCCTTCTTATATTAAAATATAAGGAAACAGAAACAGATAATATATACATGCTCATTCTGAGGTGATGTAAAGTAATTCTGTGAATTCAGTATTGATGTTGGCCTTTTGGTCTTGTTTGTTATTAGTTCATTAAAAGTTGCAGACGCTGAGCATTTCAATGTCATTCTTTTTTTTTTAGTTTTAATGATAAACTCCTTCTCTCCTGCTAACAACAAGCCCACTACCACCACCACAGCAATGTGTAACTTGGATACCAGGTCCTTTTAATGAAGCTTTTGAGTCTTATAAAATATGATTAATCTGATTAGTGATTCAGCCGCCTTTTATGCTTACATTATCTAACACAAAGAGCCCCCTACAGGTTAAAGTTTAAATGTGGATTACCAGATAAAGCTAGTCCTGACGAGGTTTCTATGGTGCAAGGAAAAATTGAATTTGCTTTTCACCTCATCGAAGGCTCTGTCCTCCTGGTTTTTGCCCTGTTCCCTTGTTCTCAGCAAGGATATTAATTTTGCAGTAAAATCTTTAAGCAATTATGCAGATAGCTCTGAAAAAGCAACATACACATACAATAAGAGAAGCTTAACTGAAAAATGGACCCCAGATATTCATTAAAAACAGATGGCTACATTGCCAAGAGCGTAACTTTGGATGTTTGGGCTAAGCTGGTATTAATCTGCCACAACATGAAGAGAAGATGAAACTGCTGTTGTACGAACTGTATGCATTGCTGTTACTTTTTGCTTACAAAGGAATATAATGATGATTTATGGCTGTCTTATGGATAAATGTCTAAAAAAGCATTCCTTACTCTAGAGGAAAGTGACATTTAGTAGTCCTGGCTATCCCTAACTAATGTTGATGCTCATTTTCAAGAAAACTCGAAATTGAATGTGGCATTACTATGCCAGGAAGCTCAAAGTTCAATCATCTCTCTATAATGAAGAATATGGTCCAGACATTAGCTAATGACTCATTTTGGTTCCAATTTATCAGCTCGATGCTACTTTAAATAACTGTTGTTTATAAACAAAGTCTGTTTTCTTCTGCCAATGTATAAAGTTGTTTTTTTTTTTCCCCTCATGGAGTTTTGGGAAATGAACTGGAAATACTGTATAATTTTGAACCTTTTGTAATCAGCCATTTTCCAGTTCTTTTCTTGTATTATTTCCTGATATGTAATAAAATAATAATCATAAGCCATTTTTATCCAGCGGTTGGAGTTACAATAACCATCTATTGAATTCTGAAATATATACCTGCCTATGTTTTGTTTTCTAATGTTACATGCAGTGACCACTGTACCAATTAAGTTGTGCAGGAGTGTGAAGCCCCAGGGTGTCATATTCTAGTACATTTATTAGAGTAAAGCACCTTTCACTTTTACCATTTTGGTTTCCCTATTTCCATTATCTCCACAGGTAAAGGTTTTTCAGCCCGTGGAAAACCTGCTTCAAGTCAAAGCCATTTGGATTTTCATCCTTTTTCATCAGTTTTGTAGCCAATTGATCTTGAACAACTTGCAAAGTTACCTGAGCCTCAGTTTCTTCATCTTTAAAATGGAGTCAACAATACCTCCTGCATAGTTATTATAAAAATGTTATATATGTACGTATATATATAGAAAGAGAGAGAGAGAGAGACAGAGAGACAGAGATACAGAGAGACAGAAAGACAGGGTACCTAGCCAAGGGCCTAGCATATAGTTGATGCTCAGAAAGTAAGTATTAACCCATATGAGCAAAGGGGTTCTTTTCTGGTTAAATTTCTAGGAGCATCATAAGTGCCTCTTGTTTCTTTTGCCTTTCCTTCTATTCCTATTCAAATATGGTATCAACAGTTAAAAAATAATATTAAACAATAATAACCAATCTACTTTCTAATATTTGGAAGATTCAGATAATCACTGTCAGTAAGACAGAAGGAAGCATCTCTATGGTCATTAAATGATCAAGAAATAGACAAGTATTGCATTTTGAGGAGAAGACCTAAATACAAACCTATATTCTAATATATATATATATATATATATATATATACTTTGTTATTAAAAAGTCAGAATGAAAGTGAAGATATTCTGTCAGGAACAATTCTGGTCCCTACATGGAGAAGAAAAATAGTCCCAGATACTAATAAAACATGAGTAATCATATTTTTATTTAAAAAATTAACTTTTATTTGCTTCTAAAATTTCTGTGGAAGTAGCTGCGATGATTTCTTTTAAAGTTGACTTCAGATACTTTTTTTAATCTAGTGAAAAAGAAAAAATTTTTGATTAGTAATATTTTAAAGTTAATTTGAAATTCCAAGATTTTGCATTGATATGATAAAGTAATTAAATTTCTGGCCATTGATAATTTGAGTGATTTGCTAAGTGCTAACTGTGAAATGTTTAGAATACATATAATCTAAACAAAATCAGGCAAATTAAGGCCAAAGTAAGGCCAAAGAAAAATATTTGGCCAAGTCTTCCTAGCAAAAGCATGAATGACAGAAGGCAATATCACAAAAATGATAAATGTATAAAGTATATAATATTAATTTACATAATTACAAAATAAAGTGAATTATTGAAGAATAAGTTGCATCTAAAATGATATTTGTATGTGTGCGTGTATACATATGTATATTAAATATATATATCTCATGTATACTCATACACACAATAAATACCAGAAGAGTTACGAAATTATTTTAACCAATTGTAGAAAAATTAAACAGGTAAATTGAAGAGAATAAAGTTCAAGTTATTCATAATCCTACCACCCTGAGGTAACCACATTAATACTTTTGTCTATATCTTTCAATATATGTTTCTATGTATATAAAACCCATTGCCATCGAGTTAATTCTGATTCATAGCAACCCTATAGGACAGAGAAGAACTGCTGCGTAGTGTTTCCAAGGAGCGGCTGGTGGATTTGAACTGCCGACCTTTTGGTTAGCAGCTGAACTATTAACCATTGTATTAAAAAAATTGGAATCTTACTATTTTGAAACCTGCTTTAATTTTTCTAAAAATCTATATAATGACTATTAGTTTTATATAATCCAATATTCTTCTACAACCTCGTTTTCCTGAATCCATAGTATTTCATTGTACAGATAATCCAAAATTCATTTCACCAATCCCTTATTAATGGTAAACTGATAGCTTCAAAATTTTTGTTACTATTTAAAAAAACATTGCAAAGTTCATCTACTTAGCTAAAATTTGTATAAAGTGTAAACCCATTGCCACTGAGTCAATTCTGACTCATAGAGACCCTATAGGACGGAGTAGAACTGCCCCATAGAGTTTCCAAGGAGCAGCTGGTGGAATCAAACTACCGACCTTTTGGTTAGCAGCTGAGCTTTTAACTACTGCATCACCAGGGCTCCCTGTTACCAATGCGTTAATCAAGCGTTGTCACTCTTCCACACTTCAATAAAAACTTGCTTGGCCAAAAATATATTCATGGAAGGTAGCAAATATAACAGGCCCCTTTGATTAATTTATCTTTTTCTTTTTTTTAAAGTACATTTACAGTTCAAATAAAATGTCTTGTTGCTAATGGAAACCATCAGGTTGTGTTAATACCTAATACCTCTAAACTGTCTTTCTAATCTAATCTAATTTCTATCATCCTTGCCTTGTTTTTCAACCATGCTCTGCGCTTCAGCCAGGCAGCTCACTTGCTATTCCTCCAGCATGTCCAACCTTCTTAAATGCCATCACGCCTATGCAGATGCCGTTCCTCCTAACAGTCAAAAAACCGTACTCGAGTGACTCTACTACTAGAATATCAATTACCCTTGGAGCCTTCGCGTAAATCATAAGTGATAGTTATTTGCTGCTCTGTGTCCTATTTATGCAGCCCAATGTGCTCTGCTCTATTTGTGGCTCTTTCAGTTCAAAGATTTGTTCCTATGTCTGCCTTTCTCAATAGGTTGTCAGTAACTTGAGGGCAGGGTCTATGTCTTACTGATTTTTGTATTTCCAGTACTTGATAAGGAGCCCCGGTGGCTCCGTGGTTAAGAGCTCCTCGGTTGCTAACCAAAAGGTCTGCCGTTCAAATCACCAGCTGCTCCTTGGAAACCCTATGGGGCAGTTCTACTCTCTCCTACAGGGTCACTATGAGTCAGAATCAATTCAATGAGGCAACGAGTTTGGTCTTGGTTTTTAGTACTTGATAAAGTGCATGACGTTTTATAACTCTTTGGAAATGTTTACTGAAATAAATAATGACCTGAGGACATAAATGACAAGTAAGTAAGGAAAAACAAAACAGGGACCCGGCTACCGTCAGCAAGTTCTGACAGGGGCTATGCAGGGCTCTGCCAACTCCTAACTTCAGTACATTTCAAAGGATGGGGAGGCAGAATCGACTTGTTGTCTTATCTTCTTTCTGCTTTCCCTTCATCACTGTGAATGGACCAAACATACATACAGGCATATCCAAAAAGAAAGCTAAATTGGACCCAACTCTGTCTGGGCCTGAGGGTTGGGGTTGGATTTAGAGCAAAGGGAAGAAGAGGCAGACCAGTGGTTGAATGTGAATGTAATATTCTCTGTAATTGCTCTCTCCTTCTGTTAATAACACTCTTCCTTGGGCAAGGGGTGGGGTGGGGTGGAGGAGTGATAATACAGTTATGATGGCCTTAAAACAAATAAGTCCCAGATACAGAACAATATAATTAATGTGTTAATGCTCACTTGTTACTCTTGAATACATATTATGTGCAAAATGCCATGATGATGGCTATGATCAATGGCTCTACAAACATCTTTGCTTCACTTGCCTAGTGGGGTGTATTTTTGAAGAGATCTAGGAAGCCAGAGAAAGACAATTTTGGTTCACCCCAAAATAGAATTGAAACAGTCCAATGAAACAGGATTCTTCAAAAAGAAGGGAGCTTCCTATTATTGGAATGAGTCAGAAGGCAACCCATGGGGGTGGGGGATGCCTCAGAGGCCTGTCTCCCCATTGTACCTGAAGCTGCCCTACAAGGTCTCCAACTCCTTCCAAATTTAGGATCGGGGAACCCATGTAACCATTTATTTATGCACAAGACGCCTGGACATAGAATAATCATCTTGCTTGCAGATACTTGTAGTATGTTTTATTGTTTATTTTTCCAGTTGAAAAATTAACCAAACCTCATTAAGGTGCATTTGACAGGACTGTCTAGATTAAACTTGGGACTAGGAATTGTATATCTAAATCTAGATATAAACTTCAATAGTCAAACTATTGACTAGCTATTGAAACTTGCTTCCATTTCTTATATCAAGATTTTTTTTTCCTGTATTGGTATCTGTCATGACAAGTACGATTAAATGTTCTAGCAATGGGATTCAACTGGCACAAGTATCAAAAAAAACAATTTCTGTGGTTTGAAAATGGTATTAAAAAGATCTTTTATTCCAGTGATACCAAATGTTTCTTTGATGTTACCATCTCGTGACAGGAAATGAACAGAGCATTAAAAAAATATGTAGCAGGATGTCATATGAAAATTTACTATACTTTCCTATGAAGAAATATTCTTTAGCAGATACTTACTTTAAACTTCTTGGTAAATACAAAACGCTATATACAATTAAATAAGAAGAGTTTGAAATACAGGATAGCAGACATATGATGGTTAAAACAGAATTTATTTTTAATTGCAATTTTTTTGATTAACATCTCGTGTGTACATTTTTTTTAGGTTGTGAAAACTCAAGTTTTAATACAACCAAAGTGTCTACATTTAAAGATGTATCAAGCTATTTAACACATGACGTAATGTAAGCCAGATAATTTGCTGTAATGATCAGAGCCCAGGGCAAATAAGGCAGAGACCATTATCTCAAATGAAAGGTAAGGAAACAAACCCATTCCAGGGTCATTAGCACCACTCCAAATCCCGCTCAACTATAGCAAACAGGCTCCCACGGCCTCGGCAGCTCATCCTTGCAATCTGATAGGACAGCCAAAAGTCCATTTTGTACTGACATTAGTAAGATATTCAGATATCAATTTCTACTTTTATATTATCCCTTTATTCATGCCGTTAGTTTGTTATTTAATTAATAGATTTCTTCAACTGACCTTGTTGCAAATGGGATGTGATGATGCTCATGTGAAGAAAGAGCTGAAACTCGAATGTACTTACCTTCTCATAGCCTATTTTTCCTCATTTTTAAACAACAGGGATAAATAAGATGACAAAATGAATGTAAATGAAAGTATGTAGAAAAGAACCTGTGTTTAAAAGAAGTTTAGAAGCATTATTTAAGTGATATTATTCTGCTTATTTTAATTGCCACAATTGTAACTCAGCCTAAAAAATTATTAAAGTATAAAAAAAATGTAAGTAATTGCATAAATACACACATGCATCTTCAGGACAATTTCAGGTGCCCAACTTTGCCCTTATCAGAGAAGCAGGTTACCTTCAGTTGGAGCCTCTAAGAGCTGCTGGTCAGACTTTATATGGTGTGGCGGCTGCATATTTGGCACAAGGTGTAGGGTGTGGTGGGGTTGGGAAGCAGAAACATCAGCCTCGTAAGGGCCACTGCTGCTGTCCTGGGCAAGCTGTCACAAGCTCCATGAGACAGACTTCAGAGCACTGTGATGTTTACAATCTGCCTGCATTTCCTAAACCAAAAAAAGAAAACCAAACCCATTGCCATCTAGTCAGTTCTGATTCATAGTGACCCTATAGGACAGAGTGGAACTACTCCATGTGATTTTCAGGGTTGTAATCTTTATGAAAATAGACTGCCACAGAGCAGCTGGTGGGTTCAAACAGCCAACCTTTGAGTTAGCTGTTGAGGGCTTCACCACTGAGCCAACAGGGTCCCTCTGCATCACCTAACTGGGGAACTTAATCTCTTCTCCATTTAACCACGAGTGAAACTACACGCAGTGGCAGAGGAAAGATGTTTTACTTTCAAGTCTGGAGAGAAGTTGTCTTTAATACTTTTAAGGGGGTACTAATCCAAACATCCTATGAAGATACTGGAGGAAAATAATCAATTTACGAAGTGCAGTGGGTCCAGCGTATTATACGTAATGTTGGATTCAACTAATGAATTAGTCATGATCTCTCATTTGAGTTCTTCTGCTAAAACTCTCCCTATAGATTAGGAATCTCAAACTAAAACGTCTTGGGGGGCCAGGAACCTAGTTACACAGATGAATCCGGATGGATGTAATGTGAGATAGGACTGGGTACGAGAGTTTAGACCTCATGCAAGGGAACCACCGCCGCACAGCCACTGCTTACTTTTGTAGACTCTGCTATTTTAAGAGAACCTAGAAATCTAGATATTTATGCAAAATCTAAATTTCAAATGCTGTCATCCAATAAAATAACTTGTAAAAATCTGTGTAAGCTAAACAAAATATGTCCACAGGTTACATTTGGCTGGTAAGTACGCCCTTCTGCTAGAAATTTTGAGGAAATCGGGGTTGTGCTTCAAAATGTCAGATTTTGTGCTTCCTGTTGCCTCCTGCTATTACTGGTACCACGTGGTGACTGGGTGGATAAAATAATTTAGACTTAGATGGTTGAAAGAGCACCTTTGATCTGTAGCTAGAATACCAAGAGGATTGCAAGGACATGCCACCATAATGCTATCTTCTATCTTATCATGACAGATAGATAATCAATATGTAAAAAAAAAAAAAAAACTTACTTTTTTATCTTCCTATTCCTTCTGTTATGGAATGGACTTTGTTAGCTTAAGTAGTCTATTTATACCAATCTGGAAACAAATCCTTTTATTTTATCACAAAAAAATAGAAGGAGTCAAATGATTATTATTGTTTTAATATTTGAGGAGAGAACATTCGCTATTCTAACTCTAACACAATTAACTAACATTTGTTTATTGAGCACTTAATCATAATGGGCAGTTTGACTTGCTTTTATGCAGTATTTTATTCAATGCCAACAAATATCTTAAGATATAGGTACTACTGGTAGCCTCCTTTTATACGATGAATTTACTGATGATCAGAAAAGCCAGGCCATTTCCGAAGGTTGCATAGCTAATAAGTAGAAGTTAAATCCAGGCAGACTAATTCCTGAGTCTGGGCTTTTAAACATGTTCTATTGCTACTACTATTCCTACTTAATATTGAGCCCTTCAGTGAGCCACACATTCCTTCACCACTCCAGTAGAGCTATGAAAAATATGTTAGACTCCTCATTTACAGATGAAGAGACGGAGGCTCCAGAAGGGTAAGTAATTGGCCCATGTTTGATGAGTAGAAACACGGTACTGTCTTCTGGAACTGCTAACCAAGGCCAGGTGTATTTCAGCGTATCATGGGGCTACCATAAGGTCATTCAAAGATTTTCTTTTTAAACAAAACCTAAATCACTCTTATATCAATTAAAACTTATATCCTTTGGGTTTGTATTCAATATAGACAGAGATTGTTTGGACTTAATCATGCTAAAGAATTAATTCTTTTAAAGCTCTTTAAAAATGCTAAGATTTCCACTGAATTTCCAGATAAATAATCTCTTTTCCCTTAGCCCCAATTATTATTCTTTGCACGCAACACGTTTTTTGTCTCATAACATATGTCTTTTATATTTTAAGCCATTTTTTTTTAAAGTTTTTTTTTAAAGTCCCTTTGTCTTACTTAACTAGGTTTCATTTCAGAATTTGTGTAAGATTTTATGGAAAATGAGAGATCAGAACTAAAAAGGAAAAAAATGTATACTGCATTTCCATAATGCTGACATCTAGCTTAATATTTGTATGTGTGATTCTGACCTTTCTATGCGATATTTCTTATAAAGATTTTGTTTAATGATTAATATTATTGCATTACTGCTTAGAATATTAAAACATAGAAATTTACAATTGAAGTTTGTAATTTATCCTTTATACCAGATCCTACATTATTTTGAAGAATGTCATCGTTTTCTAGATCATATATGTTTAAATCAGACAAGTTGATGTATTTTAATGTACATAATAAATGAAGTTCAACTATATGTCGACATAAAATAATAGAAATATCAGTGATTTCAGAGAGCATTAAAATATAATAGCAATACCTTTCTACTTCATTAATTGGCTACCAGTCAGTTGCAGCAGAATTACTTTCAAGCACAGCTACAATTCTCAAGATGAATAACCGTTTTATATGAATTTGCGGGGGGGTTAAATATGCTGCACTGAAACACTTGCCTGGATAGATTTACAATTAAAATTACACCACAGCAACCTGCAGCTTTCCATACCGAAAGCCAATAACACAGTGCTGTGGGAAAATTTGATAAATCAAACTCCAAAGCTCATGACTTAAAAGTGTAACTTCTCCTCCCCCCACCCCATAATGTTGACCTTGGTCTGGTCTGTTCCTCTCCGATTGTTTGAATTGCATTCTCCTTCACGGATGACGGTTTCTTATTAAATTATTGATGTGGCTGACACTAGTTGAATGGATGCATTAAATTTCACGAGTTGTTGGAGTCTAGTTCACTGGAAAAAAAGACACCGTCTTTAGACTTTTTAAAGGACAAAAAGCATCATGTTTTTTGAGCTCTTTTAAAGCATTTAATAAAGCATGAAAAGATATGACATCAGTCCTACTAAAACACAAGGGAAAATGAATGATGTTACTGTAAATCTTTACATCAATCACACCCAATACTTTGGAAAACAATATAGTTTTGTTTGCATTTCACAAGTGACAAACAACTCTTGTGACTGGCTTAACACAGTCACTTTCTATTAGTCAAGACCAGAAGCAAGTCAGAATTAAAATGTGGCCCTGCGTTGCTAGGCAGCTGAGTTGTCTTGACATGGTGGTTAGTGTCCTTTTCACTGGATGACAACAGTGAAATGAAAGAAGTTTTGAAAAACTTGATAATAGTTTTCAAAGCAGGAGGATAATTGGTGGTGCTCGCTTGTGCAGCGCTGTGTGGAAACTTTCAGGCGGCTGTGAGAGAAGACTGTCACTAAAAATTTAAACTCTTGTACACAAACTTGACCTAGAGTCTTCTCCAGGTTTTGGCGGTTCATTTTCAGAACACCCCTCTGAGACCAAGGGGTGTAGGATGAAAGAGTTAAGACAGATGGGTAAAGCCCCAAAGGAAGAAAGGAATCAATAGTTGTGATTCAATCCATTGGTGAAAGGGACGAATTAAGTAAAATCTTAAAAATGAGGAATGTGTAAAAGACCTTTAGATAGCACCTATAACAAAAATGTTCTAATTGCATGGCCCGTTGCAACTGAGCAGACGCTGGCATCAAAAGCAAGAACATAAAGAAAGGTACTAAATCTTTGATTCACTATGCTAGCGAGAAAACAATTGGCCCAACGTTATCCTTTTATTATATTCTCTAGTTGATAGATAATTTAATTCAGAAAAACAAAATCCCTAACATAACTCCCAAAGCACATGAAAATAATTACAACTGAAGCATTTGTTGTTTGTGGCAATAACGGAACAGAGCATATATTTAGCAAAAAGCAAAAGCAAGAACTCCAAGCAAACAACAAGAGCAAGACGCACACACACAGAAAATACGGGTTGCTCACTATTTCATCCAAAACTACCTAACGCAAGAACATTGTGTTTAACCATCTTTGGCATTAATTTACCCAGAATTTTAAAAACTGAGCAAAATGGACTCATATTGAAAGAAGGGGCCAATTAGTGTTGGATTAACATTCATGGTTATTTACAGTTGTTTTTGTACTTGTTCTTGTGCTCTGACTTCCTAAAATTTCACAACCCAAAGATTTAGAAAAATGGGGTTGTTTAGACGCAAAGTGCAATGAAGTGGCTGTGACCATTGTGTAGACACCACCTCTCTCATTATACCCTCTCAATCAACACTCAGCACACAGGAAACCGCAATAAAGCCCATCTGCCACGGTTAATCTGCAGGCAAACCCACACCCATGTCTATGCCCCTTACTCTCCAGCCTTATTATTCTCAGATCCAAAGCTTCATAAGGGATCAGCCAAAGTCCATTAAAGTAAATAATAGCTAGAAATGACAGGCTTAGCAAGGATTGGGAGGAAGTTGAAGACCAATCTGAGCTCTGAGCTCTGATTAATAGAGAAAAGCATTAGGAGAAAAGGGGAGAAAAATGACCTCAGCCTGCTCCAAAGAATTCCTGAACCTTCGTTGTTAGGGCAAGTGCTACCATCTGAGACGTTAGTGATCCTTGAATTTCCTTCACTTTGATGCAGCTCAAATGGGAAAATTTTGAAGGTTCAGCAAGGCCCCAGACCTCAGCTGGAAAGCTGTCTGGAGTCAACCCTGTCAAAATTCTCTTGTGTAAGAGAAAGCCTTTATTAGCTAGATTGCAACAACATTAACAACACCCTCAAATGCCCTACACAGTCTCGGAAGGAGGGGCCTCTGCTAGAGACTGCAGATGCACTTATTATTTCCTTGAACATAGTCATTTTTAAAAAGTCTCCAAATGGATGTGGGAAAAGGCAACAATAGTGAGTCTTGAAATAAATGCCTTTCAGGGACTTGCTGGATGTAGTCGGCTGGTGGGGAGGGATGTGTGTGTGTATGTATGCATGTGTGTGTGTTGAGGGGAGGGCATTCCAACAACGCATTTATTCAGCTTCATCTTGAAATATATTTATTTCCATTGTACAACACAAGTACAATCCTTCTTGAGCAGTTCAAGGTTTGTCGAGATAGAATCATAAAATGCTTCAGCTCTTTCAGCTGTGTGTTTTGTATAAACTGACCAGAAGGAAATCCCAAACTGCAAAAAAAAAGCATTTCCTCGCCCCACCATTTTAAAAATTATTTTTACAGCTTCTGTTTGATAAATTTCCTAAGAAGACCCTACAGTGTCTTTTCCCCCCATGTAAGTGTCTTTGGTCTTCAAATAGGACATTTTTGAATTTTGAAACAGCTCTTAAGAGTGCTTTGGAGAAATCTTTACCTGGTAGACCTATTTGTGGTTAGGAAAAACTCCTTCCAAGTCGGCTGCATAATAAAAAAAAATAACATGAGTTTCCTTGAACAACTGTTATATTCTTTATGGCATGTGGATTGAAATGAGAGCCGTAAAGAGAGCTCAAAAAGTGGGAAGGCTCTTTGAAGTAACAGTTGCAAAATAACAAAGCAGCCCCTGCTTGCCAGCTACCCCAATCTGAGGGGCAGAAAGCTTTTCGCAGAGGCAGGCAGGTACCGGGAAGGCCCTCGTGATTTCTTAGACAGTCACCATCCAGATGAGGACCTGATGTCAGGGAAGCTCACCTTTGAATGTCTTCCTTGCTCGACTTTACATTGTAGCATGCAATTTTCATAAAATAAAATGAAGAGGCAATGTAAAGAACCTCGGTTAAAACGATGGTTCTTCACAGATATTACTGATAACTTGGCTAATGCACTGCTGATGGGCACGTGGTACAATTTTCATATTTTAATCTTAAGTAGAACAAGAAACGACAATTATGAAAAGACAAAATAGATACCACCAACGGCTGTAATTGCTATCTAGGCTGCTCAAAGATGGGCAAAAGACACAGTAAATCAATATTAAGTTCTCCACAAACGCAGGTATCACAACAAGGACATCATATAACATCATTATAAGCAAATTCAAATACAATTTGGACAGTTGTAAAGAATACAGGATGAACACAGAGAATGGGAGGCTTACTTGTCCTCTGAAGCTTCAGCTGACATCTTAGAGGGGAAAAAAAAAGAAAATCCCTGGAAATGATCTCTGTGTATTTAGTTAAGGATGTAAACGATGCTGGCTTCAGGAAATGAGTGTGATCCTCCTTTCCACAATTTAAATTATTAAGATCATCAAGGGTTAAATGGCTCTGCCACATCCAATTATAGGAAGTGGAAATTCAGTAATTTTAATATACTAAAATTTAGAGGAAATGCTTTCCTATATAATACCACCTCCTAGGCATATATTATGTGACATTAAAGAATACCTGATAAAATTGGTAGGTTAAGAAACCAGCCGAACTTTAAAAAAATAAATGTATAGTTTAAAGGCATGGTATAAATTTAATTAGAAGAATGGAAAATGAAACGGTTGAAAGCAAACCATAGCGATCAGAAACACGGGGAGAGAAAAAAAAGCCAATAAAGAGAGCAAACAAACACAAACTTCAGGTCAAAGAAACATCAAAAATGCCAAATGTATGGAAGTAGTTTGGGCATAAAATTAAAATTAAACACTTGCTTTCTAAGGCTACAGTTTTAGGGTGTAATGATTTAAATGCCGTAGAGAAAGTAGGTCTTATTTGTGCGCATCTTTTCTTGCCTGTTTGTTTCCTTTATGGGAAATGAAACAAGAACTTAGAAGACAAAAAAAGTTTGTTTTTTTTTAAAATAAATTTTTCTTCGTCTTTAGCATTCATTCCTATGTTATTTTACATATTTATCAAAATTGGAGCACTTAATATTTCAATTAAGCATTTGAAATGTTTAAATAAAATAAAACGTTTGGTATCTATTATTTATCCCAATACTTTCTTCCACATTCCCATAACTGAGCCTTGTTTCGAATTCACAGTCTCTTTTGCCACTAAACAGATACACAATATAAAAGTAAGAAACATTTTTCATTATGGTTTTCTAGTTTGCATATAAATGCTGTAAATTTGGGTCTAAATTTGAATGATTTTGAGAATTACTTGGTAGTAAAAAAAATAATCTATTCATCAAAAGACTCGATCAGAATTAAATTTCCTTTTCTGTGTATATAATGAAAAGCAACAAAAATAAACAATTAAAAACACAGCAATTGTTCACTTCCTATATGGTTTTGTATTTCCACAAAATGTCATCTTCCTGAACATGGATTCCATGTTATCATTAGATGGTAGACATTACTTTGCTATCTATTCAAATAAAAAAAAATCAAATGCCCAGACAATGTAGTTTATGCACACGTGGAATATGTTTACAAGTAATTATATGTGTGTTTTTATGTTTATTATACCATATACTGACCCATATGCATTATTTCACATAATATGCATAAATAAACAACTGGATATTATGGCCTTGAAATACAAATTTGTATAGCTACCCGAAGGCCACCGAAACTTTAATTTCATTCATGCAAATTAAAAAGTTTTAATAATAAATCCACTGCATCATAAGTAGGGTTGTTATTCCAAATAATCTTCATTAATCTGTATAATAGAGTCAACTTGTTATGAATTTAAATATGAAAAACTGTATTGAAAATAAATGCCCATTTTTTTTTTCAGCAAGCCACAGTGTAAAAATTCTCTTTGGGTACAATGTGTTGCCATTGACACTTAAGACAGCATTCTTGTCTCTTTGCTATCAGGGCATGATATTTAAAATAAAAAAGACTTTTCCCATTCTTTTAGTGAGACTCAGAAACAAAGGCTATCACTTGCTTTCTACAATAATAGCGATCATCCAATCCTTCAAATAAGAATGCACATATTGCTAAACATTTAAAGCCTTTGCACTAACCACAAGGTGTCTCCAATCTTAAATTCTCTAGCTTCCCTTCCCCCACTCCGCCCCCATATTTCAATACAGAGAGAACCTATATGATCACATGTTCCATTTGGAAACTTCAAAAATACTCTTTCAGATGTAAATTGAAAGTGTGTACCTTAGAAGGGACTTCACCAAACTTAAAGAAAAAAAAATGTATGTACACGTACACACACATATCTGTAACTTTATACACGTAACATCAAACATGTAACGTTATATATAAGTCAGTTTTATATATATTACATAATTATGTATATCACATTTTATATACAGTTGTGTACATGTTGAATAAAAATTTATCAATTATTTTATGAGCATACATTTTGGAACCTGGCCTCTTAAAAATAATGATACAATACAAAAAAAAAAAAAGTTTAACATCAAGGTGCATTATAATTTGTGTACCATGATCAAGATTTAATTTTTAAATAATCCTGTCAACCAGCTACAACCAGCTACTCCAAAGGAATAAAATGTCATAGTTGGACTAGACGCATATGCAAATCCACAAATACAACTAATATCCTGGCTTTCACAGACCAAAGCTATTGGTGAAAAGTAACTACTAAAGCTCATCTTATTAGGAAGTAAGAATATAGAACTAAGAATCAGCCTCATTTAAAAGAATTCCAACTGCAGAAAGGCTAATTATAGGCTCTGTATGGCTTATCTCTCTCTCTCTGTACACACAGAGAGAACGTCCTGTTTGTGTATGCGTGTGTGTGTGTGTGTGTGTGTGTGTGTGTGTGTGTGTGTGTTTAATGGGGTGCTGTCCCACTGTATCTTACCACTCTGTCTCTTTGGATAACAATCACAGGCCCCAGATGCTAAGGGTAAGTGATATTTTCCCACAAGAGGCTTCTGGCTCCTTGGCAGACGTGGGAGGCAGTTGTGTTGGCAGCCGCAGCCTTGCCTCTGGCTGCCTTATGTAGCTTTGCTGTTGAAGGGATGCTTGGCCTGCCCTGTCCTCCTGGATATCATTCCCCTCTGACAGTCCTTGGGTTTTGTGAAGCTTTTTTCTGTGCAAATCCCTTCTGCAATCTCTGGATGAACTCTCTAAAAGCAAAACAGGGTCCCTACGGTTGTGTTTAAAGATCCGTTGAACAGCTTGTTCAGGTACTCAGGAACACCCACACCAAAACTTTCCTAATCTTTGTGGCTGTTTTGTTTTTGTTCCCATTCTTGTTTTCACCCTGAGCATGTTGTAGTCCAACTTAATTACCAGGGTGTTGGCCAAATGATTTTGTATAATTTTTGAGATTTTTTATGATGTAATTTATGTGATTTTAAAATGTCCTTTGTTTCCCCATGTTCATTATCAGGAATAATTGTTGGAGATTTTTTCTTAGATAATAAATCACAACACATGAAATGTTTCTTGGAAGAAATACAAAGATGGAATTTTGTGATTTTTTTGCAAAGTGCCAGTTGGATGATGAACTATTGGATGAAATCAAAGTAGTATGCTTCTGATATGGATACAGAAGTCATACTCCATCTCCTGCATGCTGGTAATCCGGATGACATTTTGAAGCATGTGCTCAAGTTGTGCAAACAAAGGCACACAGCAGAGCCAAAGATGGTTTCAAAGACACCACTGTAACTGTCTACGGAATAATTTGTGAGACATTTTCACAAGTATGCTTAGAGTGACATCACAAAAGTAGTCACAAATGTGTATCGTGGATTCAAGGATTCACTGGCTTGCCATATGCCTGATCACAATCCCCAAGGCAAAACAATATTTTTGGGGTCCCAATAGCCGTATTTTCTTTGTAAACTGAAATATCAGTAACGACTCAGAAGTAAAGGTCAAAGTTTGCATTGGTCATGTCCAGTCCAATTACACCAGAATTGAAGCTAATTTCTTTCTAACAATTTTATCTCACATGACCGTAAAACTCCAAAATTATTGATACTATGCTTTATAATTTAACGAGGGAATTGTTCATGGATCCAAAAAAGACTTTGTACAGGTGTTCTGGGGGTCTTCAGATAATTATCTAAGGCCATTTCTTATGAAAGTCTTCAAGTGATTCCTCAAGAACTGGAAATTCTTTGATGTTATATGAGAATATTGTAAATTAAAAACAGATATAATTTAGAGAGGAGATTCACTGAAGCCTCAAGGAAAAATGAAGATCATACTTCTTCTCAGTAGCTCTGAATCACTTTTTGAAAAGTTTGCTTTTAATGTTCTTATTGTACCCTGTATCCATACTTTGACATACAGAGTCTGTTCTCATTGTACCCAATGATCTGCAGACCATGGGCTTCCTGCTCAGCAGAGAAATTATGACTTCCCGATGCCAGTCCAATGTTCTTCTATATTATATGATGAATCTATGTCTGGAAGAGTATTGCCAGATAAATTAGCATAAAGGCCAAACAGAGTGTGGGCCGTTGGTTTACTATGAAGTATATATTCTTGTTTTGGTCACTGAATCAGTTTTGTCCTTTCTTAAACATAAAATGTTTGATTAACATCTATAGGAGCTTCAGAGAAATGTTAAGTATTTTTATTAAGCATTTTGATAGTCCATCCATTAGTTCTCATGGTGAAATATGGTGCTTTCAGAAAGATCACTGCTAAATTTTGGCTTCTTATTTTCTGTCCTATATCAGAACCCGAGAGATTGTAATTACGTATCTATTCGGTGTTAATTTAGACCACATTCCTATGCTAAGAATTTTTTTTTTCTTTTCCATAATTAAATATTTCCATTCTACTGTTGGTGTTTTTCCCCTTCCTTGTAAGGTGTTAGGAATGTAGACTTCTATGTTTAAAAGGCATGAAATGTTAATTGTAAATAAGATACATTAACAACGACAGAGTCCCTGCTAACATTCTCCAAAACAATGAGCGGAAAGAAAACTAAAACTATTTTGGTTCTCTTTCTACCAGTAGGTGTCACTATGGGGACTACAAGGTAGTGATCCCAAGCCATCTCACAGATTTTACTAGAAAGAAGCTCATGCATTACCTGTATAATACAGAAGGTAATTTACTGAGCTGTGCTAACCAAACCACCCTATGAACCTTACGAAAAATTGCTTTACTAAAATTTTATCTCAAATACCTATGAAACAATTCGAAATGAGAAACGGTCCTACTGAAAATATTCTGGGAGGGATCCTAGGGGAAAAGATATCAGTCATTTTAACAAAAAATAACTCATGGGACTTTTGAAAGGCATAATAGTATAAATGCCAATTTAAGTAATATCTTGATATGAGCAGATCTCAAAGAATGTTGAGTATAAAAATATAAATGTCAGAAAACAAGAGACGTGTTAGGGTCTTGCCTTTTGAAAAATTTCAAAGTTAAATCTAGTCTCACCCTAATATTCCACACTTAAACAATGATACTTGTAGAACCAAGTCATTTTCAAAGTTAAAGAAGAAAAAAAAAAGAACTCCCCCCTAAGCAGAAATAGATAATAAAGATCCTCAACCTAGGAAATATTAAGTAATTTTCAACTGGTGGTATAAAAATAAAATCTGCTTTTCTTTTTCCCCAAAAGTCACTTTAAGAAGCCAGGAGACAATTTTTGGCCTAATCTGATTTAAAAAGAAGTCTACAATGATAACAACAATATCTATATGCTTAGTCTCACTTGGGAGGGTTATAGTTGGCCACATTTCTTCCCTATAGCTAGGAAATGTTAGCAGTAAATATTGCTTTCCCATTAATCAAAAAGTAATTTTTGGACATGTTAGTGTTATCTAAAGATTTTATTTCAGTTTTTTGCTGACTGAGGGAGATATGTGTGTGTGCATCAAGCCACATGTCCTAACCCCATATACAATGTCAGGAAATATGATGTCTTATTAATATGGTTTTAAGTCTTAAACTTGCATGGGAGACTTTGGTACAAAGGGAAAAAAAATGATTACCTGTTATTTCCTTGCTGAATAATCTTAAAATTTCTCAAAGTGTCCAAGGAGCTCATACATCAGAGCTTTCTGATCCTTTTATTACCTAAAAAATGCAGTTAGACATGACAGCTTCCCAAGTGGCAATGCTATTAGTCAATGTTTTGTGCAATGTATTCACCGGTGATCCGTCTTGTGGGCAACTTTCCGATAAAAGCTGAAAGTCATTCTCCTGCTTGCTTTTCCAGGACAGTGTCCTACTGGCAACTGCACAGAGATAGACTTGCCAGTAGAGGCCTCTCTAGATTTGTCTTCAGAGTAAGAGCCCCGAGGCTTGAATCCGCTGCAGTTAACACGACTACTTGAACAGATTCTTGTTTCATAGGGGAAAAGATCACTCTTTAATGCCCTTTTAAGTTCCACGATGTTGATTAATGTTGCCCTTTACATTAATGATGTTTCAAGTAAAAGAAAACAAATTTAAAATGGATAAATTCTATTGAGGATGCATTAATTAGACAGAGACTTTGCCATATGCTGTGGCTGGAGTGCTTGCTGGCCTTTCTCTTGTACTTACCTGTGTAAAATCCACCCTATCCTCTACATGAATGCCCAAGCTGAATAGCCATTTGAATGAAGGCTTTAGTTTGATTCGCCATACAAGGGGTACTGTGTCACTGTGTTTTCTTTCTTGGAGTCACTAAGTGATTTCTATATCTGTTGTCATGGTGATAGAGCAAAGCAGGGGAAAATGGGGGCAGCTTCAGGCTTTCTCCTCACCGTCCGCACTAAGATGTTGTTAGCAAGCCTATAAAACATTGGGCTTTATCTGGGCCTTCTTTTTGTTCTCTGATTGTCAATAAAACTCATTTTAAGGGTAACAAGGACATCTAAATGTCATCTGTCACAGTGTTAGAGAGATTAAGTTTGTTTAGGGACTTGTGCTGGACAAAGGCCACTATTTGTTCCGCAGATACAAAGCAGTGTTGGCTATCACCACTCTTGATTTAGAAGGAGGCCCGGAGACCATCAAGGAAATATCATCTCAGCTGCAGGTGACACAGAGGCCTCCTTGACCCGACAGATTAAAATGACAGAAAACATAATTATGGTTCTGAATGAGAGTCTGCAGTTTCATTGCCCATACCTTTTTGTAGATACCCCAATTCTCTAGTTCTCTCCTCGACCTGAGGTAAGGAAACGGCACTTGAGGGCCTAGGGACTGTTTAAAAACATGGCACCCACACCTGATAGTCCTTGAAAGAATGATAAAAGAGGGAAGAGAGGTTTTGCAAGGAAAGTCCAACAATAATGGGTACTGCATTAATTCAGCATTTGCTCAATAATGAGGCTAAATGGAACGTACAGATTAATGAAGACATTGGTGTTATTAAAGTCAAATCCTGTGGTTCATATGTTTTTCTTAATAATGATCATTGTGGCTATAGGAGAGGAAGAACAGGAGTTTTTCTATTAATTTGGCACACATCCCAGATCTCATTCAACCAGAACCTACCCCCTGCAAAATGCAGCCCATGCCCTTTATGTGCCTTCATCTTTCTATTTTATATCTGTGTTAATTTGGGGGAAACATATTTTCCCTTTATAAAAATATTTTTTAAGAGTTAGACTGGGTTCTAAGTAATAATTAAATAATATTAAAACTAGGGTGCTACTTCTAACCTAGAGGGTATTGGAAAATATATAAAATGTGCAGGAATAATGGGGTGCTTACATCACATCTGCCTGCACTGTGTAAATTGATGAAGCTATCTTGGGGCTTTTGGAAATTGGTCATATTGATGCATCTGAAATATTATTTTATAAAAATATATTCATAGTAGGGAAGGACACCGTGTTTAAACTTAGAGGCACGGTTATAAATGCTGGGCAATGGGAGAATATTTATTTACAATTTATTAGGTCTTGATAATTTGGATATGTATGAAATATGAACAGAAGCTGAGCAATATGACTCAATCTTGACAACATTTTCCAATATCCTTGTGAGCATAACCCCTCATGTAACACACACAAGTGTGCACATCCACAACACTTTGACATGAATTCACATTTGGGATGAAAATGATAAACTTCCTCTTGATTTTAACTCTGGAGAAAGGGAAAACATTTTTTTTTTCTTAATATGTTAAACTTTTACATCCCTTAATTCATGCTCTTCCAAATCAGTTTGACAATTTGGTGTTCGTCATGTTAAAAAGAAGTCTCCGTGTAGAGTTGCAGATGGCTATTGGGTAGATTCCAGATGCCATTTTAGTTGTAAAGTTGCAGAGTTTATGATGAAGAAGCTAATACTTATAAAAACCAACCTCTAGAACTGGACACTGTAAAAACAGACGAACAACGACAGTAACAACAAACAAACAAACCGGGACGTTGTCCAGTCACACAGTTGTAGAGATGCCTGTAACATCAAACACGTGCAACTACTCTAAAGACCCAGGCTGGATTCCCTTTTTTAAAAATTCCTGGAGCAAATCACCTCGAAACTCAGTGTGTGTGTTTTTCTTCTTCTTTCTTTTTCCTTTAAGACAGAAAGATTTATTCTACAAAAACTAGTGAAAACAAATACAGTATTGAGATGCTGTTACATCAATATTATGGCCTAGATAACTTTTGTTTAGTATCTTAATAGCTCGGTCATTTGTTATTCATTCAGCCACACACGGGACACCAGGGTGTTATGAAGGACAATACTCTCGGGGCATTTTGAGTTCAATTTGTGTTTCTCTATTTATGCAGAACATGTGTTGGCATCAGCGATGGTTACAACAGGGGAATCACAATATACAATGAAGTTTTACCATGCCACTCTGAGATAATTTTTCTGTTTCCAAAACAGTCCTTGGAATAGGTAAAGTACAGTTCTGTGGCATTAAAGCATTATCGGACAAACTGAATATTTGCTTCCTTTCTGTACTTTTAACCTCTTATTCCTTATATTATTCTAGATATCGAATTATCTGAAAAAATTAAAAAAGTCTCTAGTAAAAAGTACATTAAGCTTCAAAATAAGCCGACAAAAAAGAATATTTGTCATTTGTATTTAGAGCTATAGATAAGGTGACTGAAAAATATCTTGAAGAAGTCCATGGATTTCCAAAGGTAACAGTACACACATTTTTATATGTAAAGACTTACTACTTTGACCTCAAGAAGAAAACATCTTTTTCATTCTACATCTTTTGTAGCTTTGCACAAATTCCGAAAGATCCTAATGAGAAAAGTAAAAGAAAATGGATGCTACAGGTATCAATTATTTTTCTAAATTTCTTGGACTAAAAATTCGCTAAATGCCTCTAACTACTTACACGATTTGGGTAAATTATTTAATTCCTCTGGCCTCAGTTCCATCTCCTGAAAAACATAGGGATGGGATTAGATAATCTCTAAGGCCTCTTTCTGCTCTTAAAAATGGTTAAAAAATTCATAATAAGATTTCTACTTTCTAAACACATCTAGTGTTTTGAAAGTAACAGTTTTTATTATAAAAAAAATAACATGGAAGTGACAAGTGCCTCAAGGTAAGATTAATATGCAAGCACATATACAGATGTCTTTAACATTTACTGAAAAAAATTAAAAATCCAGGCAGTTGCGTTTTCTAAGTACTATAGTCTTCTGACTTTTGACAAATGAGTGGCAAAATAATTCATCAAAGTGAGACAAAGTTAATTCATCAAGGCTATATAGCATCCTGGATTTTTAACTACTCTTTTGCATTCAGGAAATGGTAAAACAGTAACAATGGAAATCCACTGATGAAATGAAATTTTTATAATAAAAAGACTGTATCTTTGTTAAAGAATTCACTTATTTGATATGTTGTTACTTAAACCAAATGAAACAGAGGAGAATATTATTCCCTTCTCTCCTACTCTCCGTTTCTGCTTCCAAATTCTTAAATCATCCTTTGTATTCTTGTTTAGAGCACTCATATACAATATCTAAATTCATTATAAAACAGCTGACTCAGGTGGATTATTTCTACATGGTGAAATTTGCATTCCCTTTTAAAGAATACAATAATTCTTTATCAAGTGTGGTCATCTTCAGGTATATCTGCAAACGATAATATGAATAAAGAAGCCTAATTATTGCTTTCTGAGAAAATGTTTTGAGCCAAATAATATACATAAAACAACTTAATAAAATTTTGGATTAATGAAGTGATATATACTTCTAGTTATCTCTTCTGTTTATCTACCCTACTGAATACTCAGTATATTCGTAAGTGTTATTTCCTATTTATGAATATAAAATTGCGTGACATCTGCCTAAATTCTATTTGACTGAACTATAAATTAAAATGAAAATAGTTTATCCCAATAGAACCAGTTTTTAAAACGTAAATGATTATTTATTAAAAAATAAAAATTGTGGCATAAGGGAAATAAATTCTATAATGTTTAAAAAAGGATAGACAGAATTGGTCTGATAGATATGTTGAAAAGATGACACTCAGCATATTCTCTTATTAGTTATTAACTTCTACACACATTATTTCTGTCAATACTGTGAAAATACTGAAAAAAATGAGTAGGGTGTTATGATGTAATTAAATTCATGTTTTAGTTCTTGAAGTTATAATTTTTGATTTTTCATATTTTATGTTATACTTACCACCATAAAATGCTTTAAACCAGCAAGTAATGTAAGAGAAAAAATAGTAACAGTAAAGTCAAAATAAAACATGGTCTTTGAATTTGCATCACAGCTTGCTATCTTCAATAGTTCTGAGGTCTTCAGTTTTACAAAACAAGCATATTGTGGACTTGCACATGAAAATATACAGAAACCACACACCTGTTGAGGGGATGTATACTTTAAGAATGATTTAGTCATAACATTAATGATTTTTTTAAGTTTTTAGGGAAACATTTAAAAAACAAAATTTTAACTTTGGAAATGTTAATGAAATCAACTTTCCAATCAAAGAAATATTTCTAATTCTGAATGTATCATCTCTGCCATATTTAGACTGAATGAAATTCTAAACTAAAATGTATCCATGTAAACCATCACATTTGAATGGTTAAAAACATATAAAGCTCAGTATTTCAGTTCTCTATGAAAGCCACTCCTCATCACAGTCACATGAAAATGATCGAGTCTGTTAATCACCCTGCCTTCATTTGCGCTCTCTGAAAAACAAACAAGACAGCTTAGCTTAGTCTAGGAAGCATGGGTAAGTGTCTACTTTTTCCATTCTCAGTGTAGCATCTGAACATATTTTTTGACCTGTGAATAGAACAGAAATGGATTTTATTTAACTATTTTGCTTGAGCTTCAAGTATTAACCTCATTAGTATTTGTTACAAAATTGCAATACAGGCAGTCCCCAGATTAGGAAAGAGTTCCATTCCTAAATCTATCTTGACGTAGAATTAGCACATAAGTCAGAACAGTTAGGTACGGTTCGTATCTAAGGTCAGTGAGTCAAATGTCTTAGTATAGAGTATATAGCGTACCTTTCTATGCACAAAAAAAATCAAAGAAACACTTCCAGATACACTAAAACACCTTTAACATAGTAATAGTGTAATAATAATAATGTTTTGATGTGTACCTCAAAGTAGCTTCTGTTTATTATTACAAACCATTGTATGTACCTTGAATTTTTAATATAATAGACTTGACGGAAGTTAGTTCATTCGTACAAGTTGTACATAAATTGGACGTCGGTAACCCGGAGACTACCTGTACATGTTATAAAAGGACAACTTGTTTCTTTTTTAGTCCTAATAACCATGTTTCTGAATGTGTGGAGGTATTTCATATTATTCTAAAAACCATTTTCAGTACAGTTTTGGTTAAAGTAAAATATTTATAGAGATTTCTCAGCTTATTTATAAAGACTTTTCCTATCAGCCTTGGCAGGAAAGAAACCCAGCATATTTTTCTTTCTTTCTTTTTTTTTTATGATTCCCTGAATAAAGCCATTATTTAAGGGATAGAAAAATCAGAAGTATATTGTTTGAATTGTAACTGTAAACATTATATAGACCAGTAATATAAAGTGATATTCAATAAGCAAAAATATATATCCCATCAGATAATTATCCTATCCCTTTCAAACACTGGTTATCATTTAAATAAAAATTGTTAATTTTCAGTATTATTTATCTTTAAATGCAAATTTTTCTATTCACATGACTTTGTGTAAGAATAAAAATAAAAGACTGGAGGAATTTGGTAACAACAAGAGTAAATATCTATCCTCAGAAAATACTTGAATATAGCTCATATATAGACAAATTTATATGCAATTTAGAAAAGAATATGCAAATCTAAAATGGTAGCATCTACATTGGATGGGAACCATTTTGGAAAGTATAACGACACTATCTTCGGTTCTTTGCTTTTACCAGACAGGGTTTCTTTGAATCCCCTTCCTTTTTTTTTTTCCCCCTGCAAAGGCTAATTTGGAGCCCTGGTGGTACAGTGGTTAAGCAGTTCGAATCCACCAGCGGCTCCTTGGAAACTCTATGGGGCAGCTCTACTACTCGCTATGAGTCTGAATCGACTTGATGGCAGGTCTGGTTTTTTTTTTTTTTTTTTAAAGACTAATTAGGTTTATGACATTTAGGGCTCCTTCTTTCACTGCGTTTTATCACCCTTGTTTCCCTAACTGTCTCCCTTTTACCACTGTCCTGTTAAGGACCCTATTCCTTTAAGAACATTATCAATCATTTCACATTTTAGTCATTCTCATTATTTAAACTCAATATTTAACACTACTACTTTAAATGGCTTGGAAAGTGGGCTACAATATTTTCTATATGAAAATACTTTGTCACCTGCAAATGCTCCCTGAAATAAGACTCCTCTCTTAGAAAATCTTAAGAAGAGGTCTTTGCCTTTACAGAGTGGTGGGTGAGGGGAAGCATTTTTTATCACCATCAAAAAGAACCAAAGGAAACAGATGAATTTATAGAAACTTTATAATATCGAAAAATCGGTAAGAATTAAAATCAAAAGGAAAGTAGATTACCGGGTTCAATGTCAATACATTAGGAAAGTTCTTCCTGTGTGTGTAGCTTGCTTTCTCACCCACATTTAAAGGTTATTTGAGTAAACAGAGAGGTCTGAGTTCACATCCTGACTCTAGAAAAGGCAAATACAAGCCACGTTGTATTCTTTCGCAAAATGGAAATAAGGTTACACCTAGTCTGTGAAAATTAAGATAGAGCATATTTAGCACTTATCAGGCAACCTGGCACCCAGCAAAAGTTCCATAAAGGTGGCCATTATGATATTAGTATTTGCTAGGCAAAAAAGCATCACTGGAAAAAAAAAAAGGTAGAACATCTTGGTTCTAACAATTGAATGGCTTGGGAAAACAATTAAGTTCCACTTTTTAAAATATTTTATATCTTTGAGTAATCTATGAGGTTTGTACTCTGTCATTAAATATGTACAAATATCTGATTTATAGCATTTGCTGACTTCCTTAGTATAAACCCTGCTACCATGGCAGTATTACACTACCAACACAGAGATGGGAGAGTTGTGCATTTGCAAAGTATTATATTGTATAATATAATATTTCATATAATATTTCATATTATATTATTTTATTTTATGTATTGCTTCTACCATGCAGATTCAATAACTGGTTAAAACCTCAAAAGCAAATATATTAGTAAAATGTTGTAAAATAATTAAGGATTGATGTATTTTGGGTATTGCCTCTGTTTTTAGTATAATTTTCTTAATGCTAATTTTCATAATTTGTATTTTTAGTAATGGTTGTGTCCAACAACCCAGCTTGCAACATTTCTGAAAATTTAGCAATCATCTCTTGCAGGCCAGTAAGATCTGGCTCCAGTACACCATTGTACCATACCCATTGTCATCGGGTCTTCTAACTCATAACGACCCTATAGGGTTTCCAAGGAGTGGCTGGGGGATTTGAACTGCTGACCTTTTGATTAGCAGCCGTAGCTCTTAACCACTACCAGTGAGTGAAGGTTAAATTAGGTAATGCTTGGGAAAGTCCTTTGGCTGTGTTCTTGTTTCTACAAAGCACTTTATAAGCTGTAAAACTTTTTCTATTTCTTTGTTATCACCATTAGTTACCCATGTTTCTTGGTACACAAATTAATGAATTATTGCCTTTTACTGAATCAAGTAGGTAAGTACATGAGAATACCAAAACAAACAAACAAAGCAAAAACCAAGGGAAAAAAATCTACTTTGGGACACAATTCAGCCTGGAAAACATTTAAGTTTCAGGTCAGTGTAATTAGAACATATTTCAATGTCAATCAGTTGTTCTGAATATTGCCTTAACTAATAATTTTAACTATACTTTTGATGATTATATGACATAGAAATGCTATGCCAGTATTCTAAAGCTGTTTTTAAATGTCTAATTTTAAATCAGCAAGAGAAAATCTTACAGCACTTAGATACATGTCTAAAGGAAATAGTTTTTTTTCTTTCTTTTTTTTTTTTGCTAGATTCATGCATTTGCCTAAGCTAGTTGATTTTTCAAAAATTAAGCATAGCATGATTCAGAATTGACACCCTGGGGACTCACTGCCACCATAAGGAATTCTCTGAAAAATCAATTAAAGTCAACCTAAGTAAATTAAATGAAGGGAATCTTCTTCGCTGAAGCTCTAAAAACGCGAACGCATTAAAACTGTATCAAGTGACTCTGTATTTAAAATACAAATATTTCTCTCTTTCAACTAACTCAACAAACATTTATTGAGTTCCTACTATATTACAGACACAGGTACCAGGTGTTTCACACGTTACATTTATTTTCGACTTCTCCTTGGTCGTATTTCACCGAGGCTACTTAAAAGTTTGCACATTCCAAACAAGGTTTTCTTTTGTTTTTAAACTCTCACATTTCCACATTTCATGTTTCATGTTTGTAATAATGAATTTTTATTTTTCCTGCCCTCTTTATTCACCACCTAGTCTTTGATCTTCAAATGAGTTTCTGCAAATCGCACAATGAAAAAGATACTAGTTTATTCAGCAACAGTCATGCTGGGTTGTGTTATGCAACAGAATACCAAGAATCCTTATTTAAGTTGGATAAGCCCACAATTTGATTTATAAATTAGTAACTCGAAGAAGAAATATTCCATTTTGCATTCTCCAGATTAAAATGAATGGCCGTTATTTTATTTTCTTGTTTAGAATAGAAATAAGTAGCCACTCATGTATTGAATACAAACGTATATAGACATATTATTAGGTATATCTGATTTACATTTGAGAGTGAAGTAGGTCTAAGATAACTTCTTCAATTCAGAAAATAAAATTCAAATATCAAGATAAGTGAGAATGGTCTGGATGCTTTAAGAAGTCATCTCAGTAAGAAAATAATTATGTAAGACAGGTTATTTTTTCAGATCACTAACACATATAAAGGAAATTGATAGTTTCTCTCAGACTGATGTAAATATTAAAAAAAAGAAAAAAACCAAATGTGTATTATTTTAATCTCCCATGAATATTTTCAAAGTTTCAAGTGCATCGTGGTAATTGCTATTAAGTATTATATTTTTACATGGAAATGATCTTTGGGAACTCTTTTAACAAATAAGCACTGTGTTTGTTCTCTTGCTACTATATCAATATTGCTCCATAGATCAAGATCCTTTCATTGACGGTTTTATTATGATAAAACAGAGTGACTTACAGAGAGGGAAAGTGTAAATAAATCACAGCTCTTAAAAAAATACAGACACCTTTAGAAAATTTCCACTGGCAACAAGACTTGTTTTGAACCATATTTTTATTTCAAAATAAATGTAACTCACTGAGATTCACATTCCTTAAAGTTAACTGGGGAACAGAAAAGCAAAACAAGAGGTAGGGGGGATCATAAATTGTAGTAGACCTAAAATATAAAATCGGTTCTTAACCTGAGAGATTTAGTTGCACTTTGAAATGGCAAAAATAGAAACTAAGTGTATTTGTAAAATGTTCCTAATAATTTACAATGTGTTTTAAACACATGATTACTGTTTATCACTAGGGAAATAGCATTAATTACACATTGTTAGGTGACTACTTGTGTCCTATGATCGAAACACTGAATTATCCAAAATCCCAATGACAAAAACAATTAAATGACCTTTTGCTATTAAAAGAGTCCTTAGTGTCAGGAACATCATATAGATTTTATTTACAGGAACATTATTTCTAAATGCAGTATTTGGTCAATTTTTTTAAATTTTAAAATAAACAGATGAACTTCTATTTTAAATTTAGCTTTTGATAAGTTTCAGAAGACACTTATTTTTCATCAAATATAATAAATTGAATACATGTATTACCATGAAACCTCCTAAGTTTGGAATCACCAAAGTTTTGAAGCAACGGCAACACCTCCTTAGAATAATCAAAAAGTGCAACTATTAACCTACTGTCTTTTCTAAAGAAATGCAATTTTATCAGTCTCTTTGTTTTACTTTTTAAGGTAAAATGGTGGCACAGTGGTTAAGAACTTGGCTGGTTTATTTTAAAACTTATTGTAGAAAGTAAAAAAATAAATGTTAACTCAATATTATGATCAAAGTGAACTTGAAAATAATCATACTTCTTTAGGGCATGTTTTGTCATTTTTTCCTCCTTACTGAAGGGATAAGCTGAATTTGTCATGTTTTCGGATGATATTTGATTTTTGGAATAGTCATTCACATAATAATAATGATTTACCTTTGATCTAAATCTCGATGTAACAAAAGCATCTTGAAATAAGGCAATTTGACATCACAAGCTTTTCTTTTATGTAACCAAAAAACCAAACCCATTGCTGTCGAGTTGATTCCCATTCATAGCGACCCTATAGGATAGAGTAGAACTGCCCCATAGAGTTTCCAAGAAGCAGCTGGTGGATTCGAACTGCTGACCTTTTGGTTAGCAGCCATAGCTCACTGTATCTCTTAACCACTGGGTCACCAGGGCTCCTTCTTTTATGTGCTGGATATTAAAAGGGCACATTATTAGTCACTGTAAATGTACAAGCTACTATAATGAATACAACTGCAGGGTTTGTCTTTGGAGAGTGTATCATTTTGAAATTGAAAGGTTAAAAACTGGTGTTTAGAATTTGGTGGCTAGAGAAGATTATTTATAGAATCATTTGCACTGATGACTTTACAGCCAAAGTTTAATGCATGACTTTATTGTATTTAAAACTCAATGAACCCCATGGATAGCTGTTCCCTGGAAAGGAAACTATGCTTTTTTATTTCAAATTGTACACAGATACTAGAAGGTTACCAAAGATAACAAAATAATATTATGAGAAGTTATGATCCAAGGAAATTCTTTTATAGTTCAATTTTTGAAGAAGCATTTTTGAATGTGATCATTTATGCCTACTTGTCTTTGGAGATACTGCACAACTTTGAAAAACACTACTGGGTATAATGGTGAGAAAAGCATGTAATTAGAAGTTTCAAAAATCTGAATTTGAATCCTGTTTCTACAATTTATTAGCCTTATGTCATCAGTAAAAATGATTAACCAATCTCAATTTCCTGAACTAAAACAAAATAGAGATAATAAAACTTACCTGAAAGAGAGGTTGTAAAGATTAAATGAGAAAACATAGGATAGATTGTACAATGTCTTCTATAGATTGGGAACTTAATACTACTCTTTCTGCTCATCTTCCCCTTAAGTTAAAACTTTCTCCTGTTTTCACACTTTATTATTGTCATCATATAGTTAAAAATCTAAAGGAAATTTTTGCCTAAATCAGTGGTTCTGATTTTAGGTTATCTTGGCGCATTAGAATGCTCCAGACCTTCTCAAAGTTAGACTCCTAAGTCATCAAGATTTTTATTATAACAACTTACATGCTTCAGCTTCAACCATAAATTATTTATTGATGACCAACACAACAAGGGTAAAATAAGAACTTTCAGAACATTATCAGTGTTAGGTGGCATGCCTGCCACTTGTATGTGCTCTTCCAGCAGAGACAGTATTATTCTAGGTAATTATTATGGTCTTCAAGGTATCTTTGCAACTACAAAGCAAAAGTAGAAAAGAGAATAAAGACTGGAAGAAACAGCCAAACGGAGAAGTAAACCGTAGGTAGGAACCAGAAATTAATCAAGGAAAGAAGTGTAAGAAGTGTGAACTATGGCACTGAACAGAAATAATAACCATGAGAGAGTGGTAATTAACATCATCAACAAGAAGAGTGAAGGTAGGGAATTGGTTTTGACCAGTAGGCCATGTTGACCCACATGAATATAATTTTTGAACAGTAGCATAAGCCAATCTACAGAGGATTAAAGAGTGAGTGGGTGTTCAGAAAGTTTCTATCACGCCACCAAAATAACTGTACCTGAGATCCACAGGGACCTCCCTGTGGCTAAATTCAATGAACTTTTTTTTTTTTTTTTGTTATTTTACTTGAACTCTCAGCTACACTTGACACTGTTGACCAATTTTTCCTCGGAAAATTCTCTTCCCTTGGCTTTGATTTACACCAAGTTTCTATTTTCTGAATGCTTTGGCTACCCATAGTCTCTCTTGCAGACTTGCTCTCCTGTCTTGACCATTCACGGGTATAACTAGCCTAAACTTGGTCATAGACCTTATTCTCATATCACTTTGTAATATCTTTCCATGCAATCATATTCTTGTCTACAGTTTAACTATTCCCAGATGAACCCTAAATGTTTATCTTTATACTAGACTTTACCTTTGAGTTTCAGTCCCTTATGCACAGCTATCTACCCTACAGGTCTACCTGCATGTCTCCAAAGTACTTCTAACTCATGGCATCTTACAGAATCTTCCTTCAAAAAGCTTAGTTTCCCAATTTCATAGAACAAATACACTATCTATCCAGTTTCCTAGGCAGGAAACCCAGGAGTCACCCCATTTCCAATCCATTACCAAGTTCTGCCAATTTTAGTTTCTAAATATCTCTCAAACCATCTGCTTTCTCTACCACCAAATTTATTCTCTACCTTATGGGAAGAATCATTTGTTCAAAACCCAAAATTCATTATGTAACTTCTGCTTTCCTTTCCATCTCAATCCTTTTTAAAGTGATTCAATTATTCTTATAATAATGACTGAAATATTTAATATAGCCTACAAGGCTCAGAATGATTTGTCTCTTGCCTACGAGTCTACAGTCCCAAAAGAGATTAGGCAGGTTGTTATTCAAGGAAGTACATAAGCAAGTGAAGGTATTTCAAGAGAGAAGATAACATAACTATACATGTTTGAATATAGGGAGATAAGACTCAGTCTAGAGAAAAAAATTTAAGATAATTTTAAAAGAGAGAGGTAATAATAGAATCAAGATCTCAGAAGTAACAGTGAATAAGTACAGTTACCCTTTTAAAAGAGAAAAGACATAACTTCCTACCAAACAAATCAAAAAATGAAAAGAAGGCAAATACAAACATGAATATGCCTCCTTCATGATTATTTTCAATTAAATTGCATATTAATTGTGATTGATTACGGTTTACGTGTCCGTAAGACGTTAAAACTCATGAACAGAAAAGATGCACATAAGACTTTTATTATTATTGACATTAATTTAAAATATTGTATCATATATTGGAAATGTATTCAAATACAATTATTTACTCTATATTCTAAGATGACTGTGGTTTCCTTATTTGCACTTTCAATAATGTCATAAAATTACAATGTGCTATTTGGCATTAGATATGCTTATTTTTAGTTTACTAGAAGATTTTCTGTTAGTTTTGGAATGCGTTAAGATGCTACTGGACAAGTTCCTTCATCTGACTAGATCAAAAAGCAAGTCTACCCTAAAAAGAGGAAGATTTGCCACTATTGAAGACTTTTAGAAGTAGTTGCTGTGGGCTCTGGGGGCAATTCCAGTTATTAGCAGATGTTTGCTCTTGTGGGTATGTAAGTACCTCTTCATATCACTTTATCACCCATAAAGTGTCACTGTGTAAACTACTTTCTGGGGGGAAGCCAAGCACTTTTGGAAGCTGAATAACTCTCTCAGGCAACTAGAGTTCTATTCAGTCCACCGCAACAGTGAATAGTGCCGTCACTGAGAGACTCTGATTCAATTAGTATTAAATAATTTGTTCTCTGTATAATTTTACTTGAGGCATGGCTGTAAAGTATGGAGATTAATTTTATATGCATATTTAAATGTAAAAATCCTCATAACTGCTATCGGTAAAGAGCAATCTCCAAATGGTATATGTTTATTTCAGTAATTATTCTAGCAATTAAAAATTTAGGAAATCTCTTTTAGAATTAACCTCAGAGTAAGGTTATGGGTTGAACAAGAAATCCTCCACATACTTTAGTCATAACTCCTTTGTTTAGACAAAAATGTTATTTTCTGGGCTTTTCACTAACTTTTTTGTTTTCTTATTTAAATAGGAAAACAGACAGTTGTTTAGAAAAAAATAATTTACTGTGTGTTAACTATTGATCATAAGAGGTTTCATAAATAGAAATTACATAAACGAAGTTCAGCAGCCTCATCTGAACAAATCTATAGATGGTGGGTGGATAGAATTATTAACTAACCCAGGCACTTTACTGGCCCCTGTCCACATCATCACAAGTATAACTGATAGACTCTGAAGATAGGGTAAACTAGGCACAAGTTCTGGGAACATGAGAAAAATTTTTGATAGATGTGCATATAGAACCAATAGAATTATATTTAATGAAGTTATGAAAGGATAACTAAAAAGTCCATCTTGGAAAATAGTGTCACCAGGAAAAAAAAAATATCAGAGTACTCATAAACAAAGAAAAAATGAGTCTAAAATACCCCTTTTATCATTTTAGCAGAGCCCTGGTGGCACAGTAGTTAAGAGCTCAGCTGCTAACCAAAATGTCGGCTGTTCAAATCCACCAGCTGCTCCTTGGAAACCCTATGGGGCAGTTCTACTCTGTCCTATAGGGTTGCTATGAGTTGGAATCAACTCAACGGCAGTGAGTTTATCATTTTAAATGCAAGAGGTCAACAGAGATTGCTTTCCATGTTTTGAGGGGAAATTTTAGTTATCCAAGAGTGATGGTTAAGATTGTATGTCAACTTGTGGCTCTTCCTATCATTGTGAAGCAGAATTCACCAAGCGTTGGATTGTTCACCCACTAATCTTTGGGGTTTTAAGCAGGAGGTGTCAGAAAAGTTACCACAGGGATAACTGGCTTGATAGAATGATGGAATGGCCTCCTGAAGACACAATTACTGCGCCAGCTAGGTGGCAATACCTTGCAGGGTTGGGGCAATGTTCCCCAGGAGGCTGTATATGCTCTAAACCAGCGTCCAATATATGGTGCTGTTTCTCCCATAACCAGGATTCACGGGTCCAGGAATCAAGGGGTGGAAATGGGAGTGGCATCACTCACTATTACCCCTAGTAACCCACCTGCAAGATTTTTGATTCCTGTCCCCTCGACTTTATGCTCTGCAGGCCTAGAGGTCTTAGTTCCAAAGGGAGGAATGCTCCCATCTGGAGACACATCACTGTTTCCATTGAACTGGAAATTAAGAATGCCACCTGGCCACTTTGGGCTCCTTATGCCTCTGGATCAACAGGCAAAGAAGGGAGTTACCATACTGGCTAGTGTGATTGATACTGATTACCAAGGGGACATCAAGTTGATATTACATAATGGAGGTGAAGAAGAGTATGTCTGGAATGCAGGAGATTCCTTAGGGCGTCTCTTAGTACTACTGTGCCCTGTGATTAAAGTCAATGGAAAACTACAGCAACCTAATTCCAGCATGACTACTAATGACCCCGACCCTTCAGGAATGAAGGTTGGAGTCACCCCACCAGGCAAAGAACCACGACCAGCTGAGGTGCTTGTTGAGGGCAAAGGGAATACAGAATGGGTGGTAGAAGAAGGTAGTTCTAAATATCAGTTACTGCCACGTGACCAGTTCCAGAAATGGGGACTGTAATTGCTATGAGTATTTCTGTTTTGTATGGGTGCATCTAATATTTTTGTTTCCTTCACTTATAAAATATAAGATGTAAACAGGGCTAGTGCATTTTCCATTGTACGTGTGTTAGTTGTATCATGTTAGGCGTAAGTGTGACTTTGGAATCATCTTTATTCAGAGATTATGTATGGTTTCAGGAGATGTGTAGAGGTGCCAAGTTGACAAGGGGTGGACTGTGATGGTTAAGATTGTATGTCAGCTTGGCTAGACCATTATTCTCCGTGTTTTAGCAGTTGTATAATGTTGTGATCACCCCCATGATGGAATCTGCTGAGTGGTACTGGCGGAGGCGGGGCCTGTGGCAGCTCACCGCCCTCTCAGTTTCCTCTCTCTGCCTTCTGCCAGTTACCTTCTGCCTGCTCGCCTTGCCAAGGTTTTCAGCTTGTTCCAGACTCAGCAGCTGCCTCTTGCTGTCTCACCTCTGGTTCGTGGGACTTGAGCTAGCAGCTTACCTGTTGATCTCGGAATTCGTCGAACTTTTCAGCCTGCAAGCAAGAGTCCGGTTCTGTGACCTGCCGACCTTGGGTTCACCAGCCCCTGCAGCTAAGTGAACCAGAAGAAACCTTACGGTCTTGTCTGCTGATCTTGGAATTCACTGACCTTCACAGCCTGTGAGTGGGAGCCCCTCTCCGAGCTGCCGACCTTGGGTTCACCAGCTTCTGCTGCTACGTGAACTGGGACAAGCCTATACCTTGATCTGTGGACTTGGGACGTTTTAGCCTCTACAAATGTGTGAGCTATTTCCTTGATATAAATCCTATATATATTTATACGCTTTTGCTTCTCTAGAGAACCCAGCCTAAGACACCAAAAATTCTACAGCCAGCTAAGTTGTTAATAAAACCAGTTATACTCATTTCTAAATATGCAGGTCTGAGAAAGTATCCATGAATCTTTCCTAAGGATGTGTTAATTAAACAACGCTCCACATACCTTAGATAAATCAAAAACCTGTGCTATACAATGACTAATCGTGAACATTATTTACTCAATAATTTTTAAAGTCAATTCTTATTAAAATAATTCATGAGTACATTCCAATTCCAATCAGAGATCTGAAGTCAGTTTTGGGAATTCTGAAAATGTGATTTAAAAAAAGGAAAAAGAAAGAGGAAATTTCTTTACCATAGGTTTAAAATGTTTCATAAAGATATAGTGGGACGAAACAAATAGTGAAATACATAATTCAAGAAAACTTTCCTGAAATAAAAGAAGCCCTGAATTAGCATATTGAAAATGCTAAAACAAGTCACATAGGCATCTACGAATAGAAGGCCTGGGAGTCCAGTTCTACCCTGGGCCCAGACGGTAGAGAGCTGGTATATGTGGTGAGTAGCAACAATGAGGACCAAAACTTAGTTTCAAATAAATGTTCATTTTATTATAAAAGTAAGGAATAAAATCTAGAACATATAGAAAAGCCTACAAACAAAAAGATTTCATATATAGCCCCACCAATCAGAGATATTAATCATTATTAATTTATGGTGTATCTGTTTCAATTTTTTTGTAGTTAAAGAAGCATATACTTACATATGTACTGTCAGAAAAGGGGATTATAGTTAGATATGATTTTTTCATTAAATACACAAGTTAGGTATTTATGTAATCATTTCCCAAGAACTTAGATACTACTAATTATAATCGGTAAGCTTATGTTGAAAATGAATTCATGCGCGTGGTAGAAAAAGAATAAAATGGTGTGTAGTGAAAAGTTCATCATTTTCAGATCTCAAGCTCTTTTTCTTATGTATCTTTCCAGAAACTTTTTGTTTCTTTACACAAATGAGAACATACCATAGAAAATATTTTGGACTTTTATTCCACTACTATTGCATTTATTTAGAGTTCTGGTGGTGCAGTGGTTAAGAGCTTGGCTACCAACCAAAAGGTCAGCAGTTTGAATCCACCAGCCACTCCTTGGAAGCCCTATGGGGTAGTTCTACCCTGTCTACAGGGTTGCTATGCGTAGTAATCAACGTGATGGCAATGGCTTAATGCATTTATTTAGAGAACATTTCATATCAGCAATACATACATGTACTTCATTCTTTTCATAACAATATCGTATCCCATTGAAAGGATGTATTTTAATTTATTTAAGGGGATTTTTCAGCTTATTTTCCATCTTTAGCTTTACCAGAGTGCTTCTATGGATATTCTTGCAAATAAATGTAAAATATATGCAAGCATATCTGCAAGATAAATATACAGAAGTAAAATTGTGAGGTGAAAGTATATATGCATTTAAAATTTTTACCGATATTGCCATGTGGATCCCCAAATACGTTACTGGTTTTCATACCCAGAAATATGAAATAAAAACACCTATATTCCTTCAGCCTTGTCACAATGTAACTAGTCATTTTGTTTTTTTAATTCTCTGCCAGTATGGTAGATGAAAATTCATACTTCATTCTTTTAACTAGAATTTTAAAATCATGATTAAGAACCATTACTGTCCACTTGTATTTCTGTTTCTGAAAATTGCCTGTTATGAACTTTTCTCATCTTGCTATTGGGAGTTTGTTGTTTTCTTATTAGTTAATACCAGCT
>NW_004443998.1:11747113-11755870 GCF_000243295.1 Trichechus manatus latirostris
GGTAGTGAAAGTTAGCGATATTTTCCTTCATGATTTCTGGGCTTTATGACTTAATTAGAAAGGCTTTCCTACTCTATTTTTTTTTTTTTTTTTTTACTTTACACAATTTTTCTGGTATTTAAGCATCCTGTATAAAAATAGTGCATAATATCCCATTCCATCAATGCCTCATAATTTGTTTAACCTATTCCTGGTGGTGTAGTGGTCAAGTGATACAGCTGCTAATCAAAAGTTCAGTAGTTCAAATCCACCAGCTGCCCCTTCAAAATCCTATGGGGCAGTTCTACTCTGTCCTA
This sequence comes from Trichechus manatus latirostris, assembly GCF_000243295.1. Taxonomy (NCBI): domain Eukaryota; kingdom Metazoa; phylum Chordata; class Mammalia; order Sirenia; family Trichechidae; genus Trichechus; species Trichechus manatus. The sequence goes on from NW_004443998.1 coordinate 11,747,410, forward strand.
TAGGGTCGCTATGAGTCAGAATGGACTCAACGGCAACGGGTTTATCCCTTATCATTGACTGTTTAATTTGGTTATATTTTATTGTTATTCTAGCATTGTCATAAAAAACCCATTGCCATCAAGTCCATTCTGACTCAGAGTGACCCTAGAGGACAGAGTAGAACTGCCCCGTAGTGTTTCGAAGGCTGTACGTCTTTACAGAAGCAGACTGACACATCTTTCTCCCATGGAGCAGCTGGTGGGTTCTAACCACTAATCTTTCAGTTAGCAGCCAAGCACTTAACCACTGTGCCACCAGGGCTTCTTAGGTAGTGTCATAAAGAACATTAAAATATTTTACATATGTCAGTTTACTCATATCTCTTTTCTTTTCTTTCTTTTTCTTCAGTTAATACCTGCATGTAATTAAATTCAGTTTCACATTAATCTTTTTTTTTTATTGTGCTTTAGGTGAAAGTTTACAGCTCAAGTTAATTTCTCATTCAAAAATTTATACACATACTGTTTTGACATTGGTTGCAATTCCCACAACGTGACATCGTGCTCTTCCTTTCCACCCTGGGTTTTCTGTGTCCATTTGTCCAGTTCCTGTCCCTTCCTGCCTTCTTGTCCTGCTTTTGGACAGAAGCTGCCCATTTGGTCTCATATATTTCATTGAACTAAGAAGCATGTTCTTTACGTGTGTTATTTTTGTTTTAAAGACCTGTCTAGTCTTTGTCTGAAAAGTGGGCTTTGGGAGTTGTTTTGGTTCTGGGTTAGCAGAGCGTCTGGGGGGCCATAGTTTCAGGGGTTTCTCCAGTCTCTATCAGACCAATAAGTCTGGTCTTTCTATGTGAATTTTAATTCTGTTCTACATTTTTCTCCTGCTCTGTCCAGGACTCTCCGTTGTGATCCTTTACGGACTGGTTGTTGGTGGTAGCCGGGCACCATCTAGTTCTTCTAAGTCTCAGGCTGGTGGAGTCTCTGGTTCATGTGATCCTTTAGTCCTTTGGGCTAATATTTTCCTTGTGACTTTGGTTTTCTTCATTCTCCTTTGCTCCAAAGGTGATGGGACAAATAGATGTATCTTAGATGGCAGCTCGCAAGCTTTTAAGACCCCAGACACTACTCACCAAAGTGGGATGTAGAACATATTCTTTATGAAATATGTTATGCCAATTGACCTAGATGTCCCACCAGACAATGGTCCCCAGGCCACAGACCCAACTACTCAGTCCCTCAAAATGTTTGGATGTGTCTAGGAAACCTCTATGCTTTTGCTTTGGTCCAGTTGTTCTGACTTCCCTATATTGTGTGTCATCCTTCCTTTTACCAAAGTTTTTTTTCGGGTAGATTATTTTATACTATAATTACAGGGTCAAAGCACATTCTGATCTTTAATACTTTACATTTGTAATCCTGCCCCAAAATTCCCTCCATGATTATTATACCAATTTACACGTCCACAAGCAGTATATGAGAGAAGTCATTTCTTGGCACCATGACTAATGCTGAGTATTGTTGGTTTTAAATACACATAGTTCCAATTATAAAATTTTATGCTAACATTTACAGCCAAAGTTATTTATGTTATTTATTCCCAGTTCTTTGTATCTTTTTCTGTATAAATTTTTCCAGTGCTTTAAACTTATTTTGTCATTTGTACGACTCAGACAAAGGAATGCTTGAAAGGAAAAAGGTGTCTTCTGTGCAAATGGTAGCCAAATTGCACGAAGGGAAATCATATTGCTACTTTTTCAAGTAAGGTGACCACTCTTTCCCAGTAACATAGCTAGCTGCTTCTGTTCTCTAATTTAACAGCCTCATTTTTTTTTTTTTTTTCTGTATTGAGACAGAAACATCTTCTCAATTACATTATGTCCGTTCCCACAGCCCATTTAAACTATTGTTTTCTGTTCTCACTTGTCTGGGGTAAAAAATGGATTATATTTATGAGGCTCAGATCTCATATGGTTTCCTTGCATCCCCACGATCATGGAGTGGAAGCAAGAGGAGAGCAACTGAACATTTCTCCACTGAAAACCTTTCCCTCATATTGTGGTGCAAAGCTCCAGGCAGACAGGCTGGAGACTTGCATGTCCTCCAAAGACTGCAGTCATAAAACCGCTCCTGCAAGATCAGACCCTTGCTAATTACAATACTAACATCTATTAACTTTTTCATTCATTGCCAATTTTCATTCATTTCTTAAGGCTAATACTAATTGCAACTTAAAAAAAAATAATAATGCTATATAGGGCAAGCAATCTGGGAACCCAAATGGTATATTCCCCTCTTGATACTCTTTCTCTCATTAGGCGCATTCACAGAGGAGGGGAAAAAATCACTCCAAAGAGCTGGCACTGCAAATTATTTTCTTATAAATTATATTTGTTCTAGGGTTATTGAATATACTATTTTTTTAACTTATAAAGTGAGAGTTTGGGGCTAATCGACTTGATAAGCAGTCTCAATGGAGAATTTAAAATGAGGGAAAACATGGTGAAGAGGAAATAATAAGGGGAGTAAAGTATTAGATCTTGAAAAGTAATCTGGGCTAAACCAAAGGGACTTTTAATAAACACGATCTTTGTTACATTTACTTTGGATACAGCTAGCAAAGATTCCAGAAATATTTTGCCAGTTAAGAAAATAGCCACATCCCAAAAATGATTCCCCTGCCTAATATGTAATTTATCTTCTAGCTGCAATTATCACATAAAAATGCTAATTAAACTAAAATAAACTTATCTTAATTGGATGAAGAGAAGGATGCACTTTGATTTCTTACTTGTTTGGCAAAAATGTGCTGACATGTCCGTCCTTATAATCATTTACTCTAGTTAGGAATATTAGAACCCTAATGTGCCTGTGCTAACCCCTGGGACTGCTGGCCACATTTCTATTAGGATTCAAAATTAATCTTGGGCTTTTATCTTCCTAGGCTATGTTTTGCTATCATTTTTAGAAGCCAAATAAGTAGCTCATTGTATTATAGAATCTGAGTAAGGTTGAAGGGGGTAAATAGAATCCTATAGGACTCATCAGTTGGTGTCCTACTGACTTGTATTTTGTGCAACATTACTGCCTTTATTTATTTATTTTTGCCACTTTCAGCTACTGACACCAAGTGAAAACACTAATATGACAGCAGTGGGGACAGCTTCCCCAGGAAAAGCACAACTAGATGAGACCTCTCTATAATCTAGAAAAAAGTCACTTAGACCTTCCAATAGAGTCACTATTGCTCCGTGGAGAACCATACACACACTGAGTAAATGTGAGAATTCTTGTGACTTAACACTTCAACATTTACTTTCAGAACTAAACTGATGAAATATAAGAAAGATAGTTTAAAAACACTGTAGAGTAAATTTGCCTATGAATAAACATAAACATTAAATGAACACATACGAAGGCATTCTCACTATAGGACAAAAACATCCACTATTATATCTACTACTATGCAATATTTTCTGAAGTTTTTGAGTAATGAAATTATTTAAGAAAACAAAGAACATACATAAATATTAAGATGGGGAGTAACACTTTTTATCGACCAACAATTTCATTCTCTGCTTAGGAAACCAAGATAACCTACTGAAAAGCTATTGTTCAGTAAGGTGGCTGGATACTAAATAAATCATCTGGAATCAGCAATCTATTAAAAGACCATTCCTTCAACATCATCTAGTTGGGTCAATTTAAGAAATGCAAGTGTGATTCAATATTAAATTAATTCATATTATTCATACTTTTTTTTCAAACTGCATATTGAAAGAGAAAAATACATTACCATCTTGACAAATACACAAGAAAATTTTTATAAACTTTTGGACTAGGCTTTGAAAATTAGCTACATACAAGAAACAAACCTAAAATAATATTATACTTAAAGGCTTAAAATACAGGAAGTAAAAGAAAAAAGAAAGATATCTAGAAAAGATTGATGAAAGATAGACTGGGATAGAAACATTAAAATAATCCAAAATAGACTCCACACACACACATACACAAAATATTAAATGGGAATGAAGGCTATCCAAGTTTATAAAAGGCACATCCACCCAAAATTATGGAGCCATCCTGATCTTTATATAAGATAAATACTTATTCAACACCAACTACAGTATTTTTTCACAAATAATGTGTCTATACGTATAATACACACAGCGCCTAGGAAAATGATACTCTAAGCGGTTGCATGGTTGGCAAAATACATATCGTAAGCATTATTTGCATAAAAATATGGTATATCTAATCAAAATATATAAAACCAAACTGGCTTTTAAAAGAAAAGGAACATAAGGACAAGGAGAAATTGATAAATTCTCAGTCAACAAATGAGAGCTAAATTAATGTCTTCTAGCAATTGTCAAACTAAACAAAAATATGTAAGATCAGTGTAAATTGGAATGCAAATAATCAGCTTGATTTAATATGCATAGAGGGTTTGCATTATTTTCAAATATAAATAAAACCTCAAATTCCAAAAAGCATACATCATAAAGGTCACATTTTTGACCATAATGAATTAAAATATGAAATTTATAGTATAAGGATATCCAAAAAACAGAAATTTACAGTAAAAGGATACCCACAAAATAATAAAGGAATAATAATATGAACTTGAAACCATGTCACATAAGAAATAGTTGAAGGAATTGTGGATGTTGAGAAGACATAGAGGGTACATTTTGACAGTCTTAAAAGATGTGCATACTGTGTAGCTTCTAATTTCCAAACTAGGACTGCAGGTAGAAGGAAAGAGAGACAACTACTAAGCACCTGAGGTGTGTTTGCTATACTATGACAGATCTATTACCTTATCTCATTCTTACAACAACCCTAAGAGATACATACTTCTCAGTCCCTAATTCTGGAGCAGAAAAACTGAGGCTTAGAGACGTTAACTAACTTGTCCAAGATCAGTTGCAAAAAGTGACAGACCCAACTTTAAAATTCTGTACTTGGGATTGGCTGTTTTCGTTTTCTTTTTTCTCAGCATAATACCGCTGAGATTCTTTCAAGTTGTTGTATGTATCAATAGGTTACTCCTTTTAATTGCAGAGTACTATACCATAGTATTGACTTGCTCCAGTTTGTTACAAACCATATCATTCCATTTATATAACATATTTGAAATGGCACAATTAGTGAAATGGAGAACAGATTACTGATGCCAGGGGTTAGGGACAAGAAAGAGGGGAGGAGTAGGAGAAGAAGGAAGAGGTGTATATGATTGATTATAAAAGGGCAACATGAGGGATCCTGGTAGTGATGGGATTAGTCTAAGTATCTTAACTGCAGTGATACATAAACACATGATAAAATTGCATAGAACTATACACACACACACATATCCACTCGAAAGTACAGGTAAAATTCATGAATCTGAAGATAGCTGGATTGCATCAATGTTACTATCTTGGATGTGATATTGTACTACAGTTTTGCAAGATGTTGTGATTGGGGGAAAATGGGTGAAGGGTACACAGGATATCTCTGTCTCACTGAATTATTTCTTATGGCCGAATGTGACTCTGCAGTTATCTTAAAAGAAATCATTTGATTAAAAAAAATCTTTGATTTCTAATTCCGAACACTAGTTTCTTTTCTTTAGTCATGATTTAGAGCATTGGGCAAATCTGGTGCAAAAAACCTCTTTAAAATCTTAAAAAGTAAAGGCGTCACTCTGAGAACTAAAGCGTACCTAACCCAAGCCATGGTGTTTTCAGTCACCTCATATGCAAGTGAAAGCTGGACAATGAATAAGGAAGACTGAAGAAAAATTGATACCTTTGAATTATGGTGTTGACAAAGAATATTGAGTGTACCATGGACTTCCAGAACAACAAACGAATCTGTCTTGGAAGAAGTACAGCCAGAATGCTCCTTAGAAGCAAGGATGACAAGACTTCATCTCACATACTTTGGACATGTTATCAGAAGGGACCAGTCCCTGGAGAAGGGCATCATGTTTGGTAGAGGGTCAGCAAAAAAGAGGAAGACCCTTAATGAAATAGACTGACACAGTGGCTGCAACAATGGGCTCAAGTGTAACGATCATGAGGATGGCACAGGACAAGGCAGTGTTTCCTTCTGTGGTACATACGGTCACTATGAGTCAGAATCATCTTGACGGCACATAACAACAACAGACAAATAAACGAGATGATAAACCACATTCATAAATCAGAAGTCTTAACATACTACAGATATAAGCTTTCTAAAATCAATCTATAAAATCAGTGCCTCTCACAAAATTTCAAAAGGATATTGTTTGTGGATGTTAGACAACTAACTGTACAATATACATGCAAAGTGCCAAGACGCACTTGGAAAAGGAGGTATAAGTGCTAGTTCTACAGTATACCAAGACCTGTTATAAGGTGATAGTAATTATGTGGCATGACAGTGAAACAAGGATACATAAATAGGTATGAACCAAAATTGTACATATAGACATACTTAATTTATGACGAAGGTGGTGCTGCTAAGTAATGAGAAAGGAGAGTATTTTCATTACACGGTGGTGGGACAATTGCTAAAATAATTATATGTCCCATGTACCTAAGACATTTCCATTTTACACCTTTTGTTCCAATGTTATTATTTATTGCATCTCTTTTCACTCTCAGAATGTTCCAAATCAAGATAAATTATATGGTTTCATATGTATTTGTCATGTGTAAAAAATAAATAGAATAAAATTTGACTATATTCTCACATCATGCACAGAAAAGAATTCTGGGAAGATAGTAAAACTAAACACAAATGACAGAACAACAAAGCACTCAAAAGAGACTATAGTAGAATCTCAACATGGAAACAGAATCAGAAATTTTAGAGAGGACACAAAAAATACTAACCATAAAAGAAAATATTGAGAAATGGACTACCTTAAAATTAACCTTCTATTGATTACAAGATAACCTGAGGATGAAAAGACTAGCCTCTGAGTCGGAAAGTTATTTGAAATATTTTTAGAACATATAAAGAAATGTTGCTAATGAAAGAGAAAAAGGCAACCCAGTTTAAAAAAAAATGAGCAAGATACTTGAACAGGCATTTCACAGAACGGAAAATCCAAATGACTAATAAACGTATGAAAAGATGCTCTACCTTATGTGTCAGTAAAAGAAATAAAAACCATACCACAAAATTGTTTATAAGACTAAAATATTATTGGGAAGAAATTGGAACAATGTCAACTCTCAGACAGTGCTGGTAGTAATAAAAATGTAATGTAAACCACTTTGGAAAAATGATATGTGCGGCATATAATAAAGCTGAAGATACATCTTCCACTAGCAATCCTTATGACCCAAGAAAATTCATTCACATATGCACCAGGTTATTACTACAAGACTGTTCATAGCAGCGTTGTTCATAATAACCATACGCACTTGAATTTCTCACAGGCACTTAAAACTCAACATATGCAAATATGAATTGTTCTGCACCATAACTGCTTATCAGATCTTATGATCCCCTATTCCTTTATTCATTCAGTCACACGGTCCAGAAATGCAGGAATCAGCCTTGTCTCCTTCCTTACTTCTCCCTCCCCACACATCCAGTAGTTCTCCAGTCCGATTTATTATACCTTATTAATATAGCTCAAGCACATTTCATTTCTGCATAAGAAATTTTGAGACAATAGTCATGGAATTTTCTTTTAAGTTGCCTTCTATTCAGCTATGATAATCAAATGATCAATGGAACAGAATTGAGAGCTCAGAAAAGAACCAAGTACATGTGGGAACTTAAAGCATCCAAAGTGGCATTTCAGTTTAGTGGGAAAAACTGTTAGACCATGAATTTCTCATCATATGTTGCCATGGGTTGAATTGTGTCCCCCAGAAGTATCTGTCAACTTGGCTGGGTCATGATTCCCAGTATTATACGATTGTGCAGCATTTTGTAATCTGATGTGATTTCCTTATGTGTTGTAAACTCTATCACTATGATGTAAAAGGTGGATTAGTGTCAGTTATACTAATGAGATCTACAAGATTAGATAGTGGCTTAAGCCAATCTCTTTGGAGATATAAAAGACAGAAGCGAGCAGAGACACGTGGGGAACCTCATACCACCAAGAAAGCAGTGCTGGGAGCAGAGTGTGTCCTTTGGACCTGAGGTTCCTGTGCAGAGAAGCTCCCAGACCAAGGGAAGATTGCCGACACGGACCTTTCTCCAGAGCCGACAGAGAAAGCGTACCCTTGGAGCTGACACCCTGAATTTGGACTTGTAGTCTACTGGACTGTAAGACGATAAACTTCTCTTTGTTAAAGCCGTCCGCTTGTGGTATTTCTATTATAGCAGTGCTAGATGACTAAGACATATGTATATATAAATTCTAAATGAATCACATATGTAAATATAAAAGTAAATCAGCAAAATATTATATGAACACTTATGTGAATGTTTCTATAAACCTAGGTTGGGGGAATTTCTTAAGCACAACAGGCAAATTAGA
>NW_004443998.1:11755970-11790542 GCF_000243295.1 Trichechus manatus latirostris
CACATATATATATGGCAGACGTCAAGTTATATTAAAGTTATACAAAGTCAAAATGCAATTAATAACTTTCAGAAAATTATTTTAAATATTTATGTTTGACAACATTTTGGGAAAGCATTATAGAAATAGCTACCAAAAGTATATACACAGATATTTCTGCTTTCAGCTGAGATTGAGTGGCTTGTATCAGATGAATTCTTCCTTGTAGAATACAATATAAAGGATCAATGTAAAAAATGAAAATTAAACAGCGTTGAAAGCTATTAGAGACAGCAACCAAGACAGCCAGGACTTGGGAGGGCCAAAAGGTATTATAAAGAAAAGAAACAATTTGTCGTGAGTCATACAATAGTTACTAGTTTTTCTCGCTTATGCCTTTTATTGGTTCATGGCATCGACCATAAAAGCTGAACAAAAAATGACAGCCTAGACGATGTGGCAGGCTCATTCCACCAAGGAAGAGAGTTTTTGTAAACACCATGGCTATCAATGTAGATTCCTGAAGGGAAATGCCCTAGAAGTAAATAAATATAAAACCCGTTGCGGTCAAATCGATTCCGACTCTTAGTGATCCTATAGGACGGAGTAGAACTTCCTCATAGGGCTTCCAATGAGCTGGTGATGGATTCGAACTGCCGACTTTTTGGTTAGCTGACTGAGCTATATGCCATTTCTCAAAAAACATTAAATTCAGCCTTGAGTCATCTCCATTCCTGGTTGGATCAAGTTTCTATGCCCTTCTTATAAATAATAGTAATAAAAAAATTTAAACCTTCCTGATGGACAATATCTTCAATTGAAACCTCTACAGTTTTTTTTCATACACATTTTTTTTAACATTAAATCAAAGTTACAAGGCATGACAGGAGTCCAATCCAAATGGCTGAATAATAAGAACAAAAGCATGGAATCAGATCCAAGAATGATCTACATATTAGAGTTACTAGACACAGACTTTAAATAACTATACTGGTTCTTCTTCTTCTTCCCTCTTTCTTCTTCTCTTACTTTCCTTCCATTCCCGAATAATACAATCCTAAGGCTATTAAGAGGAGGAGGAGGGGGCAAGGGGAGGAGGAGCAGAGAGGAGGACAAAAAGAAGAAAAAGGAGGAACGGAGGAAGAGGAGAGGAAGAAGAAGACATAAATTACTAACGTCAGGAAGGAAACACAAGCTATCACTACAGACTTTCCAGACTTCAGAAGATACTAAGAGAACACTACCCACATAAATTTGACAACTCACGTGAAATAGACCACTTCCTTGAAAAATACAACCTATAATGATTCATCCAATATTAAAATAGATGATACGAACAATCCTATGACTTTTAAGGAAATTGAATTTGTAATTTAAAAACTCCCCAAAATAAATCTCAGGACCAGATTGTTTCATTGGAGCTTTCTACCAAATACTTAAAGAAAAATTAATACTAGTTCTACACAATTTCCCCCATTAAGTAGAAGAGGAGAGAACAATTTCCAATTTATTTTATAAAACTAGTATTACTCTGATACCAAAATCAGACAAAAGATACAGAAAAAGGAAATTACAAACCAATATTCCTCATAAATATGGACACAAAAAATATTTATCAAAATATTTCCAAATACAATTGAGAAATATATACAAAGAATTTCACCACGACCAAGTGGGGCTGATTGCAGGCATGCAGGGCTGGTCCAACTTAAAAAAAATCAGAGTAACCCACCACATTAACAGGCTAAAGAAGAAAAATTACTTGATCACATCAATTAATGAAGAAAAGGCATTTGACAAAATTCAACACCTATACATGATTAAAAAAACTCTTGGAAAATATGAATAAAGGAGAACTTCTTCAACTTGATAAAGAATGTCTGCAAAAAACCTACAGCTAACATTATTTTTAATAGTAAAAGACTGAATGTTTTTCCCTTAATTTTGAGAATGAGGCAAGACTGTCCATTCTTAACCTAGATCTGGAAGTTCTAGCAGTGCAATGAAGCAAGGAAAGGAAATTTTAAAAATATACAGATCAGAAAAGAAGAAATAAAATCATTCCTGTTTGCAGATGATATAATTGTCTATATAGCAAATTCCAAGGAATCTATTTAAAAAAAGTCTAAACCTAATAAGTGAGTTCAGCAGTTTGTAAGATAGAAGATAAACCTACAAAAATCACATGTATTTTTGCATACTAGCAATGCACACATAAACCAAAAAAATCCATTGTCTTCAAGTCGATTCTGACTCGTAGCAACCCTATAGGACAGAGGAGAACTGCCCCATAGGGTTTCCAAGGAGTGGCTGGTGGATTTGAACTGCCAACCTTTTGGTTAGCAACTGTAGCTCTTAACTACTGTGCCACATCATTTATAATCCCTCAAAAAAATGAAATACTTAGGTGTCAACATATCAAAATATGTGTAGGATGTGAACGCTGAAAACTAAGCAATGCTGGTGAATGAAGTTTTAAAAAACAATTTAAATAAATGGAGAGACATACCTTGTTCATTGATTGAAAGAGTCCACATAGTAAAGATGTCAGTTGTCCCTAAAATGAAATAGCAATTTAATGCAATTCCAATCACAATTCTAGCAAGAATTTTTTTGTAGATATATACAAGATAATTCTAAAATTCATATGAAAAGGAAAAGAATCAGAATAGCTAAAACAATTTTGAAAAAGAATAAAGTCTGTGTGATATTGGCAGAGGGTAAAATATATAGATCAAAGGAACAGAAATCAACCAGCATAAATATGCCCAACTGATTTTTTATATAGATGCAAAAGAATTTTGGTGGAGAAAATATAACATTTTCAACAATTGGTACTAGAATAATTTGGACATTCATAGGCAAGAAAAATTAACTTCAACCTAAGTCTTACACCTTCTGCAAAAATTAACTCAAAATGGATCACAAATTTAAATGTAAAAGATAAAGCTATAAAGTTTTTAGAAAAAAATAAGAAAAAAATCTTCAGAATCTAGGGAAAAGAGTTCTTAATCTTAATGCCAAAAGCACGATTCATTAAAAGAAAAACGATAAATTGGACATCATCCTCGTTATGTGAAAAACTTATTAAGTGAAAGAAAAAACAAACTATAGAATGGGAAAAATATTAGAAAACCATATATCCAACAAAACATTAGTATCTAGAATATACAGAGAACTCTTAGAACTTAATATTTTTTTAAAAAACAAACAATCCAATTAGAAAATGGACAAAAACCACAAAGAGACATTTCACCAAAGACAAATGGCAAATAAGCACGTGAAAACATCATTAACCATGAGGGAAGTGCTAATTAAAACCACAATGAGATGGCACTATAAATCTATTAATATGGGCACAATAAAAAATAGGGACAACACAAAATGCTGGTGAAGATGTGGAGCAACTGGGTCACTGGATTGTAGGAGGGGATGTAAAACAGGACAGCCACTACGGAAAAGAGTTTGATAGTTTCCTAAAAACAAATAAACAAAACTAAACGTACAACTATCATACAATTCAACAACCTCACTCCTGGGCATTTAACCCAGAGATATGAAAACTTGTTCTTGTTAGGTGCCATTGAGTAGATTCTAACTCATAGCGACCCTACGTGCAACAGAAGGGAACACTGCCCGGTCCTGCACCATCCTCACGATGGTTTTATGCTTGAGCCCATTGTTGCAGCCACTGTGTCAATCCATCTCGTTGAGGGTCTTTCTATTTTTCACCGACCCTCTACTTTACCAAACATGATGTTCTTCTCCAGGGACTGGTCTCTCCTGATAATCTGTCCAAAGTATATGCGACATAGTCTCGCCATCCTTGCTTCTAATGAGCACTCTGGTTCTACTTCTTCCAAGACAGATATATTCAATATTCTTCGCCAACATCACAATTCAAAGGTGTCAATTCTTTCTCCGTCTTCCTTATTCCATTGCCCAGCTTTCACATGCATATGAGGCAATTGCAAACACCACGGCTTGGGTCAGGTGCACCTTAGTCTTCAAGGTGACATCTTTGCTTTTCAACACTTTAAAGACTTTTTTTTGCAGCAGATTTGCCCAGTGCAGTGCATTGTTTGATTTCTTGACTGCTGCTTCCGTGGGTGTAGATTGTGGATCCAAGTAAAATGAAATCCTTGACAATTTCAATCTTTTTCTGTTTATCATGATGTTGCTTATTTGTCCAGTTGTGAGAATTTTTGTTTTCTTTATGTTGAGGTGTAATCCATACTGAAGGCTGTGGTCTTTGATCTTTATTAGCAAGTGATTCAAGTCCTTTTCACTTTCAGCAAGCAAGACTGTGTCATCAGCATAAAGCAGGTTGTTGATTCTTCCTCCAATCTTGATGCCTTATTCTTTTACATAGAGTCCAGCTTCTCAGATTATTTGCTCAGCATACAGATTGAATAGGTATTCCTGACTTTAAACCATGTAGTATTCTCATGTTCTGTTCGAACAACTGCCTCTTGATCTATGTGCAGTTTCCCCAGGAGCACAATTCAGTGTTCTGGAATCCCCATTCTTTGCAATGTTATCCATAATTTGTTATGATCCACACAGTCGAATGCCTTTGCATAGTCAATAAAACACAGGTAAACATCTTTCTAGTATTCTCTGCTTTCAGCCAGTATCTATCTGACGTCAGCAATGATATTCCTGGTTCCACATCATCTTCTGAATCCGGCTTGAATTTCTGGCAGTTCCCTGCCGATATACTGCTGCAGCTGCTTTTGAATGATCTTCATCAAAATTTTACTTGCATGTGATATTAATGATGTTGTTCGATAATTTCCGCATTCAGCTTGATCACTTTTCTTGGGAATAGACATAAATATAGATCTCTTCCAGTTGGTTTACCAGGTAGATGTCTTCAAAATTTATAGACTTAGAAGAGTGAGCACTTCCAGTGCTGCATCCGTTTGTTGAAACATCTGAATTGATATTCCGTCAATTCCAGAGTCCTGTTTTTTGCCAGTTTCTTCGGTGCTAGTTCAACTTCTTCCTTCAATACCATTGGTTTCTGATCATACGCTACCTCCCGAAATGGCTGAACGTCGACCAATTCTTTTTGGTATAGTGACTCTGTGTATTCCTTCCATCTTCTTTTGATGCTTCCTGCATCATTCAATATTTTCCCTGTAGAATCCTTTACTATTGCAACTCGAGGCTTGAATTTTTTTGTTCAGTTCTTTCAGCTTGAGAAAGACTGAGCATGTTCGTCCCTTTTGGTTTTCTATCTCCAGGTCTTTGAACATGTCATTATAATACTTTACTTTGTGTTCTCAAGCTGCCCTTTGAAATCTTCTGTTCAGCTCTTTTACTTCATCATTTCTTCCTTTTGCTTTAGCTACTCAACATTCAAAAGAAAGTTTCCAGAGTTTCTTCTGATATCCATTTTGGTATTTTCTTTCTTTCTTGTCTTTTTAATGACCTCTTGCTTTCTTCATGTATGATATCCTTGATGTCATTCCATAAGTCGTCTGGTCTTTGATCATTAGTGTTCAATGCTTCAAATCTGTTCTTGAGATGGTCTCTAAATTCAGGTGGGATATACTCAAGGTTGTACTTTCGTTCTCATTGACTTGTTCTAATTTTCTTAGGTTCACGTAAAACTTAGGTTCACATAAACACTTGTATATCTTTATAAACTCAGACTGAAAACGACCTGGATGTTCTTCAAAGGTGAACGGTTAAACATACTGAGGCATATCCGTACTATAGAACATTGTTGTTATTGTGAATGCGTGCCATCGAGTCAATTTCAGCTTATACTGACCCTATATGAAACTGTCCCATAGGGTTTCCTAGGCTGTATTCTTTACAGGAACAGATCGCCAGGTCTTTTCCCTCCATGGAATGGCTGGCGGATTCTAACCAACAGCTTTTTGGTTAGCGGCCAAACGCATAACCATTTTACCACCAGGGCTCCCTTATAGAACATTAATCAAATATTTAAAAAAAATGAACTATTGAGACACACAATAACCTGAATAAAACTCCAGATAATTATACTGAATTTAAAAACGGCCAATTCAGAAAGCCTACGTATGATTTCATTTGCATAACATTCTTTTTTTTCAGTTTCGTACTTTAAGTGAGAGTTTACAATTCAAGTTAGACTCTCATACAAAAATTTATACATACTTTGTTATGTGACCCGAGTTGCTCTCCCTATACTGTGACAGCACACTCCTCCTTTCCACCCCAGATTTCCTGTGTCCATTCAACCAGCTCCTGATCCTCTCTGCCTTCTCATCTCACCTCTGGAGAAGAGCTGCCCATTTAGTCTCATGTATCTACTTGAGCTAAGAAGCACACTCTTCACAAGTATCATATTATGTCCCATAGTCCAGTGTAATCTTTGTCTGAAGAGTTGGCCTTGGGAATGGTTTTAGTTTTGGGCTAACAGAGAGTCTGGGGGCCGTGTCTGTTGGGGTTCCTCCAGTCTCAAACCATTAAGTCTGGTCTTTTTACAGAGTTTGAGTTCTGGACCCCACTTTTCTCCTGCTCCATCAGGGACTGTCTGTTGTGTTCCCTGTCAGGGCAGTCATTGGTGGTAACTGGGCACCATCTAGCTCTTCTGGTCTCAGGCTGATGCAGTCTCTGGTTTATGTGGCCCTTTCCGTCTCTTGGGCTAATGCTTTCCTTGTGTCTTTGGTGTTCTTCATTCTCCTTTACTCCAGGTGGGTTGGGACCAATTGATGCATCTCAGATGGCCGCTCGCTAGCTTTTAATACCCCAGGCACCACTCACCAAAGTAGGATGCAGAACATTTTTAAAATAAACTTTGTTATGCCAATTGACCTAGATGTCCTCTGAAACCATGGTCCCCAGACCTCCGCCCCTGCTACTCTGTCCCTTGAAGTGTTTGATTGTATTCAGGAAACCTCTTAGCTTTGGTTTAGTCCAGTTGTGCTGACTTGTCCGGTAGTGTGTACTGTCCTTCCCTTCACCTAAGGTAATTCTTGTCTACTATCTAGTTAGTGAATACCTGTCTCCCTCCCTCCCCACCCTCATAACCATCAAAGAATATTTTCTTCTGTGTTTAAACCTTTTCTTTAGTTCTTATAATAGTGATCTTATACAGTATTTGTCCCTTTGCGACTGACTAAATTCACTCAGCATAATGCCTTCCAGATTCCTCCATGTTATAAGGTGTTTCATGGATTCATCATTGTTCTTTATTGTTGCATAGTATTCCATTGTGTGAATATACCATAATTTGTTTATCCATTCATTCATCGATGGGCAGCACCTGGGTTTTTTCCATCTTTTTGCTATTGTGAACAGTGCTGCAATGAACGCAGGTGTGCATATATCTATTCGTGTGATGGCTCTTATTTCTCTAGGATATATTCCAAGGAGCGGGATTGCTGGATTGTATGGTACTTCTATTTGTAGCTTTTTAAGGAAGCTCCAAATCAATTTCCAAAGTGGTTGTACCATTTTACATTCCCATCAACAGTGTATAAGTGTTCCAGTCTCTCCACAACCTCTCCAACATTTATTATTTTGTATTTTTGGATTAGTGTTAGCCTTGTTGGGGTGAGATGGTATCTCATTGTAGTTTTGATTTGCATTTCTCTAATGGCTAATGATTGTGAGCATTTCCTCATGTGTCTGTTAGCCGCCTGAATATCTTCTTTGGTGAAGTGCCTGTTCATATCCTTTGCCCATTTTTTAATTGAGTTATTTGTCTTTTTGCATAGCATTCTTGATATAACACAATTATAGACATGGAGAACCGTTTAGTAGTTATCAGGGATTAAGGAAGAGTGGGAAACAAGAGAAGTTGGTGTGGTTATAAAAGGGTAACATATGAGACTCTTGAAGATGAAAACGTCTTGTATCTTGACTGTATTAATGTCAATGTCCTAGTGGTGATATTGTACTATAGTTTTTCAATATGTTATTATTGGGGCAAGCTGTATAAAGGGTACATGAAATCTCTCTGTATTACTTCTTACAACTGCATGTGAATCTATAATTACCCCAAAATGAAATATTGGATTAAAAAAATCATAGACTTCAAAAAAAGTAAATAGGACAAACACAAAACAAGTATTAAAATGGTCTAATCCTGTTATTAGTTATTACATTGTTGTTGTCATTGTTAGGTGCTGTGGAGTTGGTTCCAACTCATAGGGACCCCATGTACAACAAAACAAACACCGCCTGGTCCTGTGCCATCCTCACAATCGTTGCTATGCTTGAGTCCCTTGTTGCAACCACTGTGTCAATGCATCTTGTTGAGGGGCTTCGTCTTTTTTACTGACCCTCTACAATTATTACATTAAATACATAATACTCCATTAAAAAAAAAAGATGAAAAAGACAATAAAAGAAAAACAAAACTCATTCATATACTGCTTACAATAAAAACAAAAACAAAACAAACAAACAAAAGAACAGTTGTCATGGATTTCAACTCATGGCAAACCTATGTGTGCCAGAGTAGAACTTTGCTCCATAAGGTTTTAACTGGCTGAACTTTCAGAAGTAGCTCACCACGGCTTTCTTCCAAGGAGCCTCTGGGTGGACTTGAACCACGAGCCTTTCGGTTAGCAGTGACACGTTAACTGTTTGTACCACCCAGGGACTCAACCGATTACATTGCTTATAATAGACATCCTCAAATAGAAGAAAACAGGAAGTTTAAAAGAAATAGAATGGTAAAAAGATATAACATGCAAACACTGATCAGAAGAAAGCTGGTTTAGTTTTTCTCTGTTTTTTTAATATCAAACTAAGAAGATCTTAAGGCAATAAGTTTTACTAGAACTAAAGACGGGCATTTCATACAATAAAAGTGTTAATCTACTAAGAACATATAATAATCTTAAATATGTATGCACATAATAACATAGCTTCAAAAGATGAAAAACAAAAATGAACAGGTTTAATAAGAGAAATAGATAATCATTGGATATTTTAACTTATCACTCCCAGTGTATGATAGAGCTGGTAGTAAAAAAAAAAGTAAGTTGCAAATTATACATATATACATATACATAATTTTTTAATAAAATGAACTACACATACATACATGCAATTATATAATAAACACACTAAACATGGCATGGGATTTGTAGACGGTGGAGGAGAAATTAATTTTTCTCTATTTCCTCTGTATTGCTTGAAATATTCAAGGAAGCATTTATTACTTTCATCAAAATAACTAAAATATTCTTTCAATTCTTTCCCTATTTAACTTGAAATTTTAACATTTATGAGTGATACTAGAAGCAAACAGTAATGAACATACTCAATGACTTCTCTTCCCTATTGGTGCCCATTTCCTCCTAATGTTTATTTGCATCACATCTTTGTCCAATTTGACAGTATGTCAACTGAGTCAGGACCATGTCTAATTCTATAATTGGAGGCTGTGCATGCCATTATTGCTGCCTAAAAAATGTCGTGATGCAATCAGAGTAATAAGATGTGTTGAGTTTCCACATTTGCTAGAAGGATACAAGGGGATGTTGTGGATATGTGTTCTTAATACTTTTTAGATTTAACCTATCATTGCACTCACCACCTACTAAGTAAAACATGTAATATAAACCATTTCCAAAGTATGCACAAATCTGGTAGGAAGCTGAATTTATCCAGGGCCCACACCTGTATATTGAAAAAGTGAGAAATGGCTGCAATGGAGAAACTACACATTGAGGAACTCCTATATAGACGTGGAATGTAAAATATCTTTTCTCAAAGCAAAAATGAATCTTTTGTCCATCCATCATAAGGATTCTTTCCTTTGTCTTTTTTACTGTTGTGTCCTCAGTAGCTTGAAAATTGCCTGTCATATAATGTTGTTTTTGTTAGTGGTTGTACAGTTGGCTGCAACTCATGACAACCCCACGTACAACAGAACAAAATATCTGGTCCTGTGCCATCTTCACAATTGTTGGTATGCTTGAGTCCATTGTTGTAGCCACTGCATATTTTGAGTGTCCTCCAACCCAGGGAGCTCATCTTCCAGCACTGTGTAGGATAATATCATTGTGATCCACAGGGTTTTCACTGGCTACTTTTTGGAAGTAGATCACCAGGACTTTCTTAGTCTGTCTTAGCCTGAATGTTCCACTGAAACCTATCCATAATGGGTGACTAACATAAAACATATAGCATATAACATATAACCTATAAAACATATAACACATAACATGTAATGTATAACATATAGGATATAATTTTGAAAAAGCAATCCAGTTGCCCTTGAATGGATTAGAATTTATGGCAACCCCAAGTGTGTCAGAGTAGAACTGTACTCCAGAGAGTTTTAACCATTTGCAATACCCAGAAACGTACACTATAATAGGTGCTCAATAAATAGATGATGAATAAATCATAAGATCAAACTACATTTTCATGTTAAAGCCCTCATTTACAATGTATTAAAATATTATTATCAGTAAAGAATAGATTTACTTTGGTGGAAATGAGATGGATCTAAAAAATGCTATTTTACATTATTTGAATGTTTTGGAATTTGTCATTTTGCTGTAATGCTTCCATAACGAATCTCAAACTATTTGTATAAATCTTTGAAGGTTAAATTATTTCATGGATAAATTTTTTTTTGGGGGTGTGAAACTTAAAAACTGAAAAAAATCAGTAAAATAATTTTGAGGTTTTACTGTGTGTCCCTTTAAAGGCTACTCTCTCCTGAGGGTCACTGGTTTACCAGGCTCTATGGCTGTTGCTTTCACAAAGGACAGCTCATTGAAATTGCAATTACTTATTTTTCAAAGTTTTTGAGTTTCAAGAAGTATAAAGCCTTTCCCTACACACTTTAAATAAGAACTATAAATCTGCATCCAAAATTAGGTGTTCTCACCTCTAACCAAGGCCTTTTAAAAATTATTAGCTAAGTCAATCAAGCATTAACTTTTATTTTATTGCTGTTGTTAGGTGCCGTGCCGTCAAGTCAGTTCCCACTCACAGCGACCCTACGTACAACAGAATGAAACACTGCCCAGTCCTGCATCATCCTCACAATTGTTGCTATGTTTGAGCCCATTGTTGTAGCCACTGTGTGAATCCATTTCATTGAGGGTCTTCCCCTTTTTTGCTGATTCTCTACTTTACCAAGCACGATATCCTTCTCCAGGGACTGGTCCCTCTTGGTAACATGTCCAAAGCATGTGAGACAAAAATCTCGCCATCCTTGCTTCCAAGGGGCATTCTGGCTATACTTCTTCCAGGACAGATTCGTTCATTCTTCTGGCAATCCAGGGTATACTCAATATATATATCGAAGACATCAACTCTTCTTCCATCTTCCCTATTCATTGTCCAGCTTTTGCAAGCATATGAGGCAACTGAAAATACCATGGCTTGGGTCAGGTGCACCTTAGTCTTCAAAGCGGCCTCTTTGCTTTTTAACCCTTTAAAGAAGTCTGTTGCAGCAGATTTTCCCAATGGAATACATCATTTGAATTCTTGACTGCTGCTTCCTCAGGTGTTGATTGTGGATCCAAGTAAAAGGAAATCCTTGACAATTTCAATATTTTCTCCGTTTGTCATGATGTTGCTTATTGGTCCAGTTGTGATAATTCTTGTTTCCTTTGAGTTGAGTGAGGTGTAATCCATACTGTAGTCTCTGATCTCCAACAGTAAGTGTTGCAAGTTCTCTTTGCTTTCAGCAAGCAAGGTTATACCATCTTGCTTGCTGAAATTATTTTATTAGATAAATATTAATAGGAAATTAATGATCAATATAGGTTTGTTTTCTATCACCGTTAGTCAGCAGGTCATAAAATATACATCTCTTTTGGAATTTCTAGTTGGAATCTATTTTATTTTTCACATACAAAGAAGGTCCTTGAGGTCATTTTATGTTTCTAGAATATTTCAAATGTTATCATGAATAATAATAATAGCATAAGAAAGCAAGGAGTTGTCAATTGTTCAAAAAATTTAAAGGAAAACCCCATTTCCATTGTAAAACAAATACATCTGTTATAAGTGGGTGTAACTGGAAGGCCTTCAGGCTTATCCCAACCTCTTATGGATCTAAAGATTGGAAAATTGTCAGATATCTTATTATGTAAATCTAATACATGCTGTATGAATAAAAGCTAAAACATATGGGGGAAAGTATTGCATTCCTAGTACCAGAGATCATGCATGAAAGCAAACGAGTATTAATCAGGGATTAATTCACAGTTCAATGCTATAAAACTTAGTGAATTTCTCCAAAACACATGAGTAAATCTTAATTATTTTCTTCCTAACCAAAACTCAATCTACATTTGAGATGATGGAACTTTGTTTACCACAGTGCCTACTTTGAGGATGAATAACTGGCTGAATAGGTATGGTAAAATCTTCTCGTATGTAATCATGACTCTAAAATATCTGTCAATGCCATAAAATGTAAAGCATACATATGAAAAAAAGAGGGGGGTCTAGTTTCAAGGCTTGAGGTGACTACTCCAAAAGCTACCTATTGCTGAAGTTTGATGTAGAATTTATCAGCACTGAGCCTTTAAATCCCTTAATATTTCTCAACTCCTCAAAGATTTTCTTTAAATTCAGATAGGGATAATCAAAATTCTCTAGCAGATTAACTTTACATTTTTGGCAGGCATTTCTGTGGTACTGAAAATACTTTTTTTTAATGAATTAATGCAAACTGATACTACATTTTAAACTTCCCAATTCTTAATATATCTAAAGCTAAAAAAGTAATTTTGCATTAACACAATAATTTAGACTTAATCCCCCTTGGGAGAAATAGATTTTAAATGTACATATATAAGACTGTTCTACTGCCCTTTTTTATTACTCCTGGAGTCACTTCTTACCTGAAAATATTTCTAAGTAGGATAAATCATTAGGTCTTTTTCAACAATCATTAAGGACATGTAAAAAGGGGGAGTCCTTGAGTGATACAAATGGTTAACACGCTGGGCTGTTAACCAAAAGGTTGAAAGCTCTAGTCTACCCAGAGATGCCTTGGAAGAAAGGCCTGGCAATCTACTTCTGAACTTCTGAAAAATCAGCCATTGATTTTTCTCCTGTCAAACATATAGGGTTGCCATGAGTTGGAACAGACTGACAGCAACTGGTTTTATCTGAGGGGAGGAAGGAATGCATGAAGAGTCTCAGGAACCACGCAAGTCAGGAGATGAAGGATGGGTTGGGTCCAGTGGATAAAGCCTCTTAGTCAACATATGTTACGATGGGAAGACAGACATGAAGGCCGGGCAACAAAGAGGCACTCAGTGCCTTCAGGGGAGAGCTAATGGTAGAAAATTTAAGTCTGCATGGGTAGAGAGGACATAGTGGGGAGAGGAGCTTCCAGAACAACCAACCTCTACTTTGCATAATTGCTGTCAGAGATCTTATTTCCTTTCTACCTCTAGTCAACGAAGAGATACCCAGTGGCATCACTAGGAGGGGGGAGGGGTACAGACCACACTCCTTAACATTGTCAGAAGGAGTGACACCAAAATGATCCCAGGGACCTCAGTGGCTGCGGTGGCGGAGGTGGGCCAGTGCCCACCAGACAAGGGATCACCAAGGAGAAGTGTCATCCACCAGTCAGGGTGCAGGGGACCGGGCTAGGGCACCCACAATTGGGCGGCCAGGAGAGTCTCTGCCTTGGCCAATGGGAGAGGAGAGGAGCTGCGGGGAGCTGCTAGAGCGGCAGGGACACACGGTGCTCGGCCCTGTGAGGGGGTGAGTGGGGGAGGTGTCTTCTCCCACGGGGCGGGGCATGGGGAGTTTCCAACGGCCCGCCCACCATGGGCAGGTGTGGGGGCGTGTGGGGGCGTGTGGGGGCGAGGTGGGAGGTTTGACACGATGAGTTACCGAACTGGGTGATACTAACCCTACTGAAGCCACTGGAGATACCATCACTTATGGTTGTTGTACTTGCCTGAAAATTTCTTATATACCGCCTGCAGGACAAACGTATTCAATAAGCTTTCTTTAATAATTTTTAGCAATTTAAAATAGCTTGTTTTAGTGGAAGGTGTCTGAGATTCCTTCCACATGAGATGTTACATAACAGCAGAAGCCTGAGGTTTGGACTCTAAATTTGCAGGCTTGTTAAGTTGCCCAACATGACAGCCAGTTTCAGGTGCTCCCAACAGTTCCCTCTTCAGTAAAATCTCTGGCTTTGATATGCGACCAACGAGATTTTGCCAGCAGCCTGAAAAACTCCCACATATCAAAGCCTGGCGCTATGCTAGGTTTTTTTTTTTTTTTCCCCCTCCTTTTTTTCCAAATAGGATGAAGAGAAGGCAAGTATAAATCAAGCTGTTCTTTTTGAATCTAATTCAAGATCCCCTTGTGTGGTGAGAAAATAGAGATGTTTATGCCTAATGGAGGTTATAATAGTAACTGTATCAGATGTAGACTAGCAAACATCGTTGGATGGATTCTGTGTGGGGGAAAAAGTACTGAAACATTGCTTTGGAGTTTACAAAAGAAAATAAACTACTCTGATATAAACCAATAAACAACAAAAACCCAGCAGAAATAATTATACTATTGTTGGTAACAATGCAAAGTATTCTTACTTTTTTATCTAAATTTGATTTACTCATAAGAACCATGGAGATACATATATCTATCATGTGTCTGCACAGGAATATAAATAGGTCAGCACCATTTGGAGGATCTTCAAAGCCTAAAATGCAAAACAATTATTTTCTGTATCTCCTTGTGGCTCACAGTTCTTACCAGACTTACAGAGGATTGAACTTGAGTAATAGCTCCATTAGAGCTCTTTTTCAGGAGCCAGTTCCCGTGGTCTCCCTGGGTCCAGCTGCTGCTGATTCACAGAGGAAGTGGTGGAGATTAGGGTGGATGGGGGAAAAATCAGAACAGCACAGAAATAAAGCAAATCAACCAACCATTAGCTTTTGTGCCAAACAGAACAATGGCTTAACTACTGAGGTTCAGAATGATCCGTCTTATTCCACTCATTTATGCTATTCCTGTTGGAAGGACCACCAGGAAACCTGTGAACCACTATGGAACACACACCGGAATCCATGGCACATCCCAATTAATATTCCCTCCTGACTCAGTTAGAACAATGAGAAACATCAAGCAGTTTAATCTCCGGCAATAATTCCTTTTGTTAGGTTGAGAGGTTTCCCTCTTGAATTAGGTTTTAAGATCGGATTTTCAAATTAGTTAGTTATTCTACATATTGTAAAGCAGAGAGCCCACATTTTATAAACACATGCATACATAATAAACTCTGTGTGTTACTTGGGGCATTGCTGCCATTGGTAATTTTTACTTTTCTCTGGCATAAAATCTGCCTTTTATTAGCAAACAATTGTAACTAAACTGCACAGTTGTTAAAACTCTTCTTTCAATTTTCCTTAAAGGGTTGGAAATGAAAATGGGTCCTTTATATCACCCAGTAGAATTCAGTTTGATC
Organism: Trichechus manatus latirostris; assembly: GCF_000243295.1. NCBI lineage: Eukaryota > Metazoa > Chordata > Mammalia > Sirenia > Trichechidae > Trichechus > Trichechus manatus. Next base: position 11,771,371 of record NW_004443998.1, read on the forward strand.
AGGAAGATTTTAAAAGGCTCTGTTATAGAGTCTTAGCTTAGTTACTGATGCGCTGAAGCATTTTATGCATTTAAAAAACTGAATTTCTCCAATATTTATGAATATATATATATTTTGAAGAATAATTTGTTTCTGTGATGGTGAATATTATTATTGCCTCATCTTTTATATTAACCACAATGAGCTGCAAACACTGACTAGGGTGGGGAGAATCTTAATTCCTTATCTACTGGTTAAAAGACAATAATAAATAAATACGTAAACCTAAGTTTAAAATCTTTAGTTTATTCTGAATACCAGGAAATTATTTGCAATGTTGATAATATTTAGAACACTAATGAAGGGACAAAATTTCATCTTTTTCAATGATTGAGTACAGCAAGAGGGTGGCTGAGAATTTATTTTCAAATTATATAGACATTATAAACTTTGGTTTTAGTTTTTGATGATTGCTAGTTCTCTGATTAAAATAATGGCAATTTCCTTACAGCATTATATGTTTGAGATTGTTAAAAATAAACCTTGTAGGATATTTCCTGAAAATTAGCCCCAAAACATGCTTATTTGTTTTACAATAATATGAGAAAAAATTAAATTCTATTGAAGCTGCTATATAAAATAGAAACCTTCTAAATGTGCGAAATGATTTGCACATATAACATTCATGTTTTGTTGACATAATTAAACTCAAAATGATATTTTGTTTTCACAATTCTATAAAACTTTTAATATTAAAACAATTTAAAAATATTGCTTTTTTGATCTGATTGAATTCAGGAGATTATTTTAATTTTAATATTATTTTTTTAAATGCTGATTTGCTTTAAATAAAATCGATTTGTTAGTAAGCCTGCTTAAGTGGTGCCATTCAAATAGGTTAATATTCTTTAACATTTTGTCAATGTGATTTGTTGATTAGTATGTCTTTATAAAGCTAACTTTAAGTAATTTATGGAATTAGATAAAACTGAAAGACTGAATTCATACATTAGGACACAGTATTTATCCACCTCTCCTTGAGCAGTAAAAATAACTTGAAGAATATTCTGAAACTAGAAAACTAACTTAATCAAGATGTTAGATAATTTCTGATTTAATCAACCATGGAGACAAGTATCCTCGCACTAGTATATCATCCATTGATGTTTAGAAAGCAAGCAGCCAGTCTTACTGCATATTCTTGGTCTCTGGACTTCCAGAGTACATTTAGCCTAGTGCAAAGCATGGAGCTAATGTTTATGGGAATTGGTTGACCCAGGCTACTATTCATCAGCATGCTCAAAGCAATATTTTCCAAAATAGGTTTAGTCACCCTAATATTCTGTATTTACTTAGTCCTTCACAACTTCAAACTGGCCCCAAGAGACCGCACCAAGCTTAATTAAATGCTTTAGTCCTGCCCACTCTGGACTCCCAGTTTCTCATCTGGGGGAGAGAGAGAATTAGGCTGGCCTAGTTCGTCAGCTGTCCATCAACTGGCCCGGAAGAGACTAGTTCTCTAAGAAAGGGATTTTAGAGTGAGAGAAAGCGATTGGCATGACTGGTTAATAATAATGTGTGAGAAATGCTCTGCTAATAATAGTATTTATTCAACGAACACTTACTGTGCACTTGTAGTGGGCCAGATACTGTTCTAGGCATTTGTGGTTTTACACAGAAATGGGGGTGGTGTAAAACCAAGACAAGTTTTGTTCCATGACATTTAGTGAACATAAATCATCAATATATGCCTGTTTTTGAGCTACATGATGGTAATTGCATAGAGTTCAACTGTATACATGTTCATACAAATATGTTTATAATAGTAAAGGTATTTTATAGTCATGATTACCTTTATTATTATAATTTATACAGAGAAAAATAAGTATTTTACTTCTTAGCACAGGATAATTATCAGATTATTTTCTAAGACGTAATTTCCACTATCTATTGTATCAACTTTCTCTCTACCATACGTTTCTTTCAAATTATTTTGGGGCAAACATAAGGGAATTTCACATGGTAGTCCCTTGGAAGGTGAAAAACCCCACATATTTTTAATCCTATACTTAGTACCAAAAATAATCAAACCCGTTGCCGTCAAGTTGATTCATAGCGTCCTTACAGGACAGAGGAGAACTGCCTCATAGGGTTTCCAAGGAGCAGCTGGTGGATTCTAACTGCCTACCTTTATGGTTAGCAGCCGTGGCTCGCCATAGCTCTCAACCACTGTGCCACCGTATTTAGTACAGAACTGTACCTCAGTATTTAATAAAAGTGTTATGAGTGAAAGTGCATGTCTACATGTGCTTACATATGGGTTCAGGAGTATACATTTTACATGCAAGTGTGTGTGTGTGTTTAAGCCTACATACCAAAACAGACTTCACCAGCCACGGTACAGTGAACGGGCTAAGGACTCGCCATCTGCTGCCGTGGTCACTAAGCCTTTTTGATCCAGCATCGCTTTGTTTGATTTGGCCCAGTGCTTGCAAAATATAAATGTTTATTTAGTTTTAACAGCTATACATGTCTAATTGACTAATACATTCTATTGGTGCGTATGTATATACAGTGTATATGTTTCTAGTCTACTCCTAAAATTAGAATAAGTCTAGAATGAACAAAATGTAAAATATTTATTTATGAATGTTAAAATTCTTATCTACGCCACTCAAACTATTTTTGATGAAAGCAATGTCATTATTACTCACTGTTTTAAAATGTCTAGTTTAATAATGGAAATGTAGATATTTACTTAAGGCTCTAGTTTTAAGTTACGTTTATTTTGATGACTGCTTGATGGCTGTCACGGCTGAAAAAGATGCATCTCAAAGAGAAGTAGACCCGAATGGAAGAAGTACATTACTGGTCCTTCTTACAAATCAGGATGCTAATTTTTCAATTCCATCTCCAATTATGCAAAGGTTTCTGTTGAAATTCACTTGTACTTGGCATGATGAGCATCTTCAGCTGCATTTTCTTTGCAGGAAACTTATAAAGTCACACATCAATTTTGTGAGGGCTAGCTTAATTAAAACAAAATACCATAATCCACAAATCCACTTAACTATACCCTGTATTGAAATACAGAGCCCTGGTGGCACAGTGGTTAGGAGTTCAGCTGCTAACCAAAAAGGTCAGCAGTTTGAATCCACCAGCCACTCCTTGGAAACCCTAATGGGCAGTTCTACTCTGTCCCATAGGATCACTATGAGTTGGAATCGACTCGACAGCAATGGGTTTGGTTTATTTATTTATTTTTATATTGAAATACAGGGAAAGCAAACAAATGCCTTGATGATGCCTCTGTTGATGCCTCTCTGCACTGAACGCCCTCTGTGACCTAGGACACATAGCACATTGTCTAGGACGTGTGTGTGGCTTCTGTGTGGCCTGACAGCACAGCGTGAGGACAATGATGTCAATTTTACTCTCAACGTTAGTCAGGTTCGGTATAGTTCTTCTTTTCAGATGAAATATAAAGGTAAATCAAAGTTTGGAGATTTGGTTTCCGTGGTTCTAGGGATCATCTAGCTTATCCAGGTAAACGTCCTCACTTCAAAGACCACCGGCTACTATCATGGGCAATGTAAAATCTGTCCTTATGGATTTCAGCTGTAAAGATTTACGCAATCACGAGTAGAAATCACCTGGCAGGTCCTCAAGAAATGGGCTTCTACCTCAGTGCAGAATTAATGGGTACGAAGCTATGGGTTTGAATCACAAAGCCTGCCAGGTAAATAAATGGTAAGCTCTTCTTTATAAAATATAGCAATTCTTGGCAAAATATTAAATTTCTTCATTTTAGTGAACCTGAAAGGTAAAATAAATCCAGTCAAATCTAAAATAAGTGTCTATTTACTATGTCCAATAAATGTATTTATAAACCCTTCCCAGCATAAGGCATACTCACTGCCTTATAAACTGTTAGCTAGATAAATTACATTTGTTCACAACTTGTAAAGCTACAATTTCAATTGCTAAGCTCATTATAAATTTAAGTGCTGCTTAATAGACTAATAATGCTCAAATTTGGAATGTTTCTGTGCATCCTGTTAAGAAAGAAATAGTAAATTCATTTCTAATTTTATTACCATATTATATGGCATATATTGCTATTATAGTCATTATTACCCATATTATTATCAATTTACAAATGGCTACATTGAGATGTAATGAATAACTTTTCCCAGATCTTTTAGCTAAATACTAAGTATTTCACCCCCAATCCATTCGTTTGCACATTGCCTTGACAGTAAAAACTCCTACATGTTAAATATTTAATTCCTCTAAGTTACCTTCAATCGCTGCTGTGCTCACTCATGACAATTTCTAATTAATTTTAAATGGTATTTAATAGCCATTGCCCCAACAAGTATAGATGAATTAGAAATCATAATGCTTACATTGTGCAAAGAGCCGCCTGTGGAAACACTCAAATTAAATCCACACTGTAGTCAAAACTCATTTGATGTTTGAATTTCGTACTTTGCAGCCGAGATGGTCTCAAAAGGCAGAATAGGCTAAAGATGTGTTGGACAACTCTATAAATACAGTCTCAAGACTCTTGTCGTCTTAGCTGTCCAAATTACTTCAACAGGACTCTGGGGAATTTAAAGGGGAGAAATGACATGACAAACAATTATATTCTAACACTCTATTTATAACAATGCCCTTTCAGATTATTGTTCCTCCAGACTGACACATCACTGTAATCCCAGGGATGAATCAAGGACTTAGAGTTAGGTCTCGCACAGCTTGTAGGCAAAGAAAAAACAACAACAACAAAAAAGAATGAAGAGCTGACATTCAGGAAGTATAGAGAAACTCAAGGATAAATTCAGCTGGGATGAGCTTAATTTATCAATGTCAATAACAACGGTGAACACATCACAGGAATACATGCATATTAATTGAAAATAATTCAGATTAAATCACTGCAGTTTGACATTTTGAGATAGGCACTTTATCTTTTCAAGAGAAAGAGCACTATAAAAATCTTTAATCTGAAAACACATCTTAATTGCATGTTATCACCCCCTAATTGCTTCTATATTATATTAAACATTTTGCTAATTACTAGCCTGATCATGGTGTAAATAGCTTGAGGCAAGAGCTAACACCCAGCTGAAGACTACTGGGCACGGGAGGGCCAGGAGGAGGTTCAACATTTGGTGGATTTGCGGACTTGTGTCTTCATCAGGGGCCATCGACCTTTAATTCCACTCTCTGGCGAGATAAAGAGATAGAGAGGCAATGGTGAGGATCAGAGATGATTTAGTTCAGCTGTCAGATTCTAATGTTGTTCCTTGAAAAAGGTTGTCTTCTTTCTGATACTACGGATTGCTGCTTTTGGACCTTGGCGTGTGAATTCCTGAATTTATGATAAGGACACGCTCAGAGAAAGACAACATCAATTCTAATTTTTAATCTTGATCTTTGGCACTTTGTCAGGACAAGGTGCTGCTAAATATCTGTTCCTTGTGTGGAATCTTTAGCCAATATGTCTTCAAAAACTTTTGTATATATTAGAAGTTAGAGTATTTCCTCAAATTAAGGAATAATTTGTTGCTGTTGGTGGCTGTCATCTAACAACAAATGGTGATCCCATGCACAACGGAACAAAATTCTGCCCAGTCCTGGGCCATACCCAGGATCAGTTGTTGACTGAACCACTGGGATCCATAGAGTTTTCACTAGCTGATTTTTAGAAGTAGGTTGCCAGGCCTATCTTCCTAGTCCATCTTAGTCTGGAAGCTCTGCTGAAACCTGTTCAGCATCACAGTAACACACGAGCCTCCCCTCCCAGATGGATGGCGGCTGCGCATGAGGTGCATTGGCTGGGAATTGAACCTGGGACTTCTGCATGGAAGATAAGAATTCTACCACTGAACCACTGCTGCCCCAACTCTGATTAGCTTATATTTCAGATAGTCTTTTGCCATGTATTTATCTGTCAAAAAATTTTTACAGGAGTCAAAGAATTCTACAATTAGAAAAGACTTGAGAGATTATGCAGGGTGTACAAAACAGGTTGAATGGGTAAGATACCTGTAACTGGGTGGTAAATGCTTTGAGAAATAAATTAACCATAACAGTGACTAAATTTTCCATGTTTTTAAAGCATATGTAAGGAAAAAGATAGTAGTAATAGTAAATTTTGTTGGTAATAAAAGAAAGAATACATATTTAGGAAATGAACTGGCATTATTTAACAATGCTTGGCAAAGGTTTTCTTTAACTCTTTCTTCTTGTTCTTTACCTTGTCTTCTTATTAAATAATAATGTCTAATTTTTGCAAAGATTTAGGGAATTGGGATGATTCTACAATGTTTTCCAAGAGGAAAATTTGCTAAGACATAATAAAAGGCTCAAAATGATCCAAGCAGTTTAGTATATCTATTCTACTTCTAAAAATTTCTCTTGTGGAATTCATGATGGAAGAATATGTTTTGGAAAGTTTTGTATAATGATCTTTATCATAGCATTATTAGGTTAGTTATAAAGGCTATATGATACAATAGACAATTATACACATTGTGGTAATCATCTAGGGTATTTATCAATATTCCTGTATTCCTCTTTCCAGGAACATGATAGAATTGCATCTTCTCCTACTCCTTGAAGTGAAGTGTGGTCTTATGACTTTCAAGGAAACTCAGGATGGGCAATGTGTGAGGAACAAACCTCAACAATAATCAAAAACCTCAATAATCAAAATGTGGAATGCATAAAGTATGAATCTAGGAAAACTGGAAGTTGTCAAAAATGAAATGGACTGCATAAAGATCGATATCCTAGGCATTAGTGAGCTGAAATGGACTGGTATTAGCCATTTTTGAATCTGACAATCATATGCTGGGAATGATGAATTGAAGAGGAATGACATCACATTCATTAACAAAAAGAACATTTCAAGATCTATCCTGAAGTACAACACTGCAGTGATAAGACAATATCCATATGCCGAAAAGGAAGAACAATTAATACAATTATTCCAATTTACACACCAACCACTAATGCCAAAGGTGAAGAAATTGAAGATTTTTAACAGCTTCTGCAGTCTGAAATTGATCAAACAGGTAATCAAGGCACATTGGTAATTACTTGTGATTGGAATGAGAAAGTTGGTAACAAAGGGTCAGTAGATGGAAAAGATGACCTTGGTGATAGAAATGACGCTGGATATTGCATGATAGAATTTTGCAAGACTAGTGATTTATTCATTGCAAATACCTTTTTTCAACAACATAAATGGCAACTGTACCCTATACAACTCACCAAACGTAATATGCAGGAATCAAATTGACTACATCCATGGAAACAGACAATGGAGAAGCTCAACATCATCAGTCAGAACAAGCCAGGGGCCAACTGTGGAACAAACCATCAACTGCTCATACCCAAGTTCAAGTTGAAGCTGAGGAAAATGAAAAGAAGTCCACGAGAGCCAAAGTACAAACTCGAGTATATCCTCCTTGAATTTAGAGGCTATCTCAAGAATAGATTTGACACATTGAACACTAACTACCAGAGATCAGATGAGCTGTGGGGTGACATCAAGGAAATCATAAATAAAGCAAAAGGTCAGTAAAGACAGTAAGGAAAGAAAAGACCAAAATGGTATCATAAGAGGCTCTGAAACTTGCTCTTGAATGTCAAGTGGCTAAATTGAATGGAAGAAATGATAAAGTAAAAGAGCTGAACAGAAGATTTCAAAGGGCAGCTTGAGATGACAAAGTATTATAATGACATGTGCAAAGACCTGGAGTTAGAAAACCAAAAGGAAAGAACATGCTCTGCATTTCTCAAGCTGAAAGAACTGAAGAAAAAAATCAAGCCTCAAGTTGCAATTTTTAAGGATCCTATGGGCAAAATACTGAAGGATACAATATTCTTTCAATGATGGAAGGCATACGCAGAGTCATTGTACCAAAAAGAAATGGCCGACTTCAATCATTTCAGAAGGTAGCACATGATCAAGAACCAATGGTAATGAAGGAAGAAGGCATTGGGGAAAAACAAGGCTGCAGGAATTGACAGAATACCAATTAAGATGTTTCAACAAAGGGATGCAATGCTGGAAGCACTCACTTGTCCATGCCAAGAAATTTGGAAGACAGCTACCTGGTCAACTGTCTGGAAGAGATCCTTATTTGTGCCCACTCCAAAGAAAGGTGATCCAACAGAATACGGAAAATATTGAACAATATCATTAATATCACACACGAGCAAAATTTTTCTGAAGATAATTCAAAACAGTTGCAGTAGTAGATCAACAGGGAACTGCCAGAAATTCAAGCCTGATTCAGAAGAGGATGTGGAAAGAAGGATATCACTGCTGATGTCAGATAGATCTTGGCTAAAAGCAGAGAATACCAGAAAGATGTTTACCTGTGTTTTATTGACTATGCAAAGGCATTAGACTGTGTGGATCATAACAAATTATGGATAACATTGTGAAGAATGCATATTCCAGAATACTTAATTGTGCTCATGCAGAACCAGTACATAGACCAAGAGGCAGTTGTTGGGATAGAACAAGGTGATACTGTGTGGTTTAAAATTAGGTAAAGTGTGCATCAGTGTTGTATCCTTTCACCATACTTATTCAATCTGTGTGCTGAGCAAATAATCAGGGAAGCTGGACTATATGAAGCAGAATGCAGATCAGGATTGGAGGAAGACTCATTAACAACCTGTGATATGCACAAACAACCTGTCATATGCAGATGATACAACCTTGCCAAAAGTGAAGAGGACTTGAAGTACTTACTGCTGAAGATAAAAACTACAGCCTTCAGTATGGATTATACCTCAACATAAAGAAAACAGAAATCCTCACAAGTGGACCAATAAACGATATCATGATAAATGGAGACAATACTGAAGTTGTCAATTATTTCATTTTACTTGGATCCACAATCAATACCCACGGAAGCTGCAGTCAAGAAATCAAATGAAGTATTGCATCGGGCAAATCTGCTGCAAAAGACTTCTTTTAAAGTGTTAAAAAGCGAAGATGTCACTTTGAGGACTAAGATGCTCCTGACCCAAGCCATGGTATTTTCAGTTGCCTCATATGCATGCGAAAGCTGGACAATGAATAAGGAAGATGGAAGAATTGATGCCTTTGAATTATGGCATTGGGGAAGAGTATTGAATATACCATGGACTGCCAGTAGAACGAACAAATCTTTCTTGGAAGAAGTACAACCAGAATGCTCCTTAGAAGCAAGGATGGCAAGGCTTCATATCAAGTAATTTGGACCTGTTATTAGGAGGGATCAGTCCCCGGAGAAGGACATCATGCTTGATAAAGTAGAGGGCCAGCATAAAAGAGGAAGGCGCTCAGATGGATTGACACAGTGGCTGAAGAAATGGGCTCAATCATAGCAATGATCGTGAGGATGGCACAGGACTGGGCAGTGTTTCCTTCTCTTGTTCATAGGGTTGCTACAAGTCAGAACCGACTCCGTGGCACTGAATAACAACAAAAGTAAATATATAATCATCTGTACCTCTGTACTTGATAATGTTTTACAGACTATTTCCTGAGTAATAAGAAAAAAAAGTAACATAAAAAGCAAAACAATAATTTTATCATCAGGAGAGAGTTGTTAGGAATAAATCAGATTGCCAGTCTAATATGGTGTAATAAAACAAATGGCCTAATTAACAGAAACCCTTTTGAGTGAAATAAAACCATCTTTATTTTCTCTTCTGCAGTGCTTTGCTTCTTCCCTTGTGTGTGCCTGTTTGTGTGTGTGATATAAGTTCTATTTTACATGCAAACTTTTGCTGTGACCACATGTTTTTGCTCCCACTATTACTAATATAAAAAACTCATTGCCATCAAGTCAACTGTGACTCGTGGTGACCCTATAGGACAGGGTAGAACTGCCTCATAGGGTTTACAACGAGCGGTTGGTGGATTTGAACTGCCGACCTTTGGTCAGCAGCCAAGATCTTTACCACTGCACCACCAGGGCTCCATTCCTCATACAATTGACTCTAAGTGTTTGCTTCATTAACGCTTTGAAGGCTTCGAAAGAGGTTCTTTAGAATTTTGTCTTTTTTTGGAATTGGTCTATTTCCTTCCACATTGCCATTGATCTTTCTTTAATTATCCAAAGGACAAAAAATCATCTTATATATTAAAAAAATAGAGAGAGAGAGAGAAAATAACAGGAGTGGGGCATAAAATATTAAGAGGAAAACCTTACTGATTCCCTCTCCTTTTCTTTGAAGGATATTTACTTGCTCTTACTCAGGTACTTTATCGTTATCTCTCTATGTAATAGCTTTGTGTTGTTTCAACAAAATCTTTTTTTAACATCAGCCTCTTCTGCTTGCTTTTAATTGTCTATAATACTTCTTAATTTTATGGGAGGGAAAAAATACCTAGCCTAAGATTTTAGTGGTTGTTTTCTCCATTTGTAAGCAATCTGTTGTCCTTACATGCGTCCACAGGTATCCATGTCTCTCTCTGGTCCTCAAGTGGAGTTTCCTACCATTTTCATCACATGACATTCTCTTATGCTTCATTCTAAGGTAATTAAAATACTTCCATCATTGAGTGGTTGTGAGGGTGAAATCAACAGTGCCAAGTCCATAGGAGATGTTAATAACACTATTCTCTTTTGTTTCCTTTTCTTCTTCGTGACAAAATTATAGGAACTTGCTTAGAAGGTTATTTTCTGCATTCTGTAGTTTATCAACTATTTAAGTAGCTGTTAAGTTGCTTCTTTCATGCTGCCACTCTAATGTTTCTTGACAGCCACTTCTTTTATAGCTGCTCCTGCCCTTTTCTTTCGTTTCTCTCCTTGTTTCCTTTTTTTTCTAAAAAAAAAAAAATAGTGTCTGAGATTCTGTGCAATCCTGTGCTATTTGAGGTTTCATTTCAGGTATTTGATGAACTAAATAATTATTCATAAATTTTTTAAAAAAATTTTTTTATTGTACTTCAGGTGAAGGTTTACAGAACAAATAGTTTCTCATTAAACAGTACACATATTGTTTGATGACATTGGTTAACAACCCCACGACATGTCAACCCTCTCCCTTCTCGACTTTTTTTTTTTTTTTGGTGAAAATATGCATAGCCAAATATACACCATTTCAAAAATTTCTACATGCACAATTCAGTGACATTGACTACACTCTTCCAATTGTGCTGCTATTCTCACTTTAGATGAAGGTTTACAGAACAAAATACTTTCTCATTAAACAGTTAGTATACATGTTGCCCTATGACAATGGTTAACGACCTCACAACACATCAACACTATCCTTACTCAACCTTGGGTTCCCTATCACCAGCTTTCCTGTCCCCTTCTGCCTTCTAGCCCTTGTCCCTGGACTGCTGTGCCTCATTAGTCTCATTTTGTTTTATGGGGCTATCCAATCCCCGGCTATTCATAAATATTTTGAATTTCAACATCTGTGTACTGAATTATTCTTCAGGTATATCTTAACCCATTGCTGTCAAGTTGATTCTGACTCATAGCAACTCTATAGACACAGTAGAACTGCCCCATATTGTTTCCAAGGGGCAGCTGGTGGATTCAAACTGCTGACCTTTTGGTTAGCAGCTGTAGCTCTTAACCACTACACCACCAGGGCTCCCCAGGTATGTCTTAGATGAATGGAAAGTACTTTGGATATATATAATTTTTTTAAATAAAAAGAATTGCTACTGGATGAGACTCGGACTGATCTTTCAACTTTGCTATTACAGAATGTGGTGCTTTCCAGAAGGTTCTATTTAACAAGTTTATTAAATAGACCACAGTGTACACTATATTTTCTTGAATGTGATATCTCATCCATATTCAAATGTAATATCACAATAGCTAGTAATTCCTGACAGAAATGATACTAAGCTATAAAATATGGTCCATTAGCTGCATTCCAAATAGGTAAATATATATGTATATATATTTATGTAGTAATTTTAATAATAGTATAAATTATATTAAGCATGTGTAGCAGCAGAGGCTATGCCCTTCTGAACAGATGAATTTTTCTCAGAGGACACTGATTAGTTCATTTTTCCTAATGAAGCTTCATTTAGGCAGACATTACTCCTGCTTGCTTCCTTACTGCTCTCTATTCTAAAAGCAAAAGTTTTGGCCTGCTTTTTGGAAAGGAAGAATGATTCTGCTTAGATTAAAGAGAAATTCTGAATCTGTTCTACAAGACCAGAGAGAAAATACATGGAAATTTAGTCAAAACAGGAAAATTAAATGATTCTTGGGCAATTACATAGTTATTTCTCTAGTATCATATAATTTTAAAGTTGAAAAGGGTTTAGAGATCATCTATACCTTCTCATTTTATACATAAAGAAGATACGACAACGAGAGAGTGAGTAACTTGTCTAAAGTAGAAAGTTAAACAAATTTGTTTTGGCTTGACAAAATGATTTAGTCAGCAATCAGTTTATTTGTCCTGTACTAACATCTACGGCTGCTAACCAAAGGATCAGTAGTTCGAATTCACCATCCGCTCCTTGGAAACCCTCTGGGGCAGTTCTACTCTGCCCTATAGAGTCGCCACGAGTCAGACTGGACTTGATGGCAAAGGGTTTGGGTTTAGTTTTGGTCTATGGAGGAAACTGGTCCAATGTCATTTTCTTCTATTTATACAGCATATAGAGACATCTTTTAAATGTGTGTAAAAAGAGAGTCTCAGAAACCAAGTTGGTGGGCAGGAAGCTGGCAATATACATGAAAGCAAAACGTTAGCAATTATTCAAAGGTGTTAGACAGCATGGACTAAAAATCAAGTCAATTGGCTTTGCTTGAGGCTAAAAAAACTTTTGAGAACCTTAATTAATAGTAGTTTCAGAGACTTTTATGAGTTATTCCAAAATTCAGGGCATTTTCTCTTTTTATTTGAGGGCTGTATATAAATCAGCATGTTAAATGGGCTAGCTTTGTTTAAAACCTACAGTGAATTTTTTCTCAATTTTTAAAGCAATGTAACTAATGTTTTCCTACCACTAAAGTCATTTCTCTTTCCTCACAAATTGGAATTTAATCTAAGACACTACCTTCATTATGTCATTCCTCTTCTTTTAAAAGTCAGAAGCTCCCCATTACACACAATAAAACCAAAATTTCCGGAAGCCACTTCAGCCTGTGGAAGCAAAAGAGATCACATTAACGTTAATAACTGGAATCTCCCTGCCTCGTGGCCCCAAATGCATTTACATAGGACCTAAGCCCCTTGCAAAGCACACCACCAAAGTACTTCCCGGAGTCCCCACAGGCTGTTTCACTCTTTCTCAAAACAAGTTCGCTCCCTCTGGGCAAGGCTGCTACCCTGCTCCGACTTATAGTTCTCCCATGAGCACTTCTCTTGCTCACCCAGGCCCTGGGAGCCTGGCAACTTCACAGTTCCAGCCGGCACCACATGGAGCCAGATGCTGTGGCTATAAACCACACACTCATCCTCAAATTAGCCACGCTCCATCATCTCTGCCCTGTAACCTTGTTCTCCTGCAGGAGGCCAGTGCCGCTTTGAAGGACATGGGAGTCTCAGAGGTGCAGAAGTCACCATGACTGTTGGCTACTGGCCGATGCTGGGCGCCATCACTAATGGCCTACAGCCACCACAAGCCCAAGCCTGCGCAGAGGTCTACGGTAAAGACAGGCACGTGCTATAACCCCATATGGACGATTAGCAATACTGCCGCCTCCCCAGTGACTTGCAAGGGTTTGTTGTTGTTGTTGTTGTTAAATAAATTTTTATTTTTTTAGGGAGACTAAGGTTGGAAGAGAGTGAAAAGTTTTGTTTTAGATCACTGAAATGACTGCTGTTTCCCAAGATACTGGCCAATGAGTTCCGTGAGACCTGCCCCAGGAGTGGCATCCAACTGGAGTTACCATGTTGCCTGTGACAGCTAAGGCTCTCCCACTGGTTGGGCCTATGCCTGCAAGTTGAATTCGCTGAGAAGCTCCTCCATCTTTATGCCAATGTCTAAAGCCATGCCTGAATCTCACCTAGACTCCATCTGAGACCCTCCATGTAGACTAAAGCCACGTATTTGCCTGACGCTCATAATTTTCTCAATCCCACCTAGCCAAATCCATGACTCAGTAGTTTGTTATATAATCCCTTTACAGCCCGTAAATAATCCTAGCCTGTCCAGGGATGGGCTGTCCCTCAGAGAAGACTCTATTTTTGCCTGTAACAACCTTCTCAATGGGTTCAGCACCTCTTCATAGCCTCCAAAATAAGTACACTCAAATCAAAGCATTCATTCACTCCTCTGTATTTGTGTGGAGGAGCCCTAGTGGTTCAGTGGTTAAAAGCTTGGCTGCTAACCAAAAGGTTGACAGTTTGAATCCACTAGCATATTCACCTGATATTTATAATGGGATTCCTTGGAAACCGTATGGGGCAGTTTTACTCTGTCCTATAAGGTCGCTATGAGTTAGAATCAACTCAGCGGCAATGAGTTTTGTTTGGTTTATGTGTGTGGAGAATTCTTCGAACAGATGATTGGGGCAAGGTTAAATGCAAAGTCTCAGCAAATTACCTCCTCGCATATTCCCCTCTCTTCTTACCACTCCCCCTCCTCAGTTTGGTCTAGACCTCCCAAATTTCTGGCTCTCCGCATTAAAATTTGTCCTTGGCTTCTCATACCCCACGGCCTTCTAATACAGAGCAATTTTGCTTTCTCTTAACTTCCACCTCCACACTTGTATATCTTCTACTTACCATATGCTCAGAATGAGCAGATACTAGAATTTACTCTCCTTGGAGGACAGTGTTCTAGCTCACTTTGCCCTATGAAAGTATTTTCCACTCTTGTACACTCCCTTTGGATAAATGCAGAGGTACAAAATGATACTTGTGGGAGGCACCTGACCTTATCAGTCTCATGGACCTGCCTCTTTTTCTCCTAATGGGTTTGATGAGATTACTTTAAGGTCCTTTTTGGCTTGACTGTTTAGATATTTTATGCCCTCCCCTCAGGACATCTCTCCCACCATGACACCCCAGCCAGGCAAGGATCTTTCAAGCATCAGCTGAAACCACCTGTGAGTCATGGGGGCCCTTGAGGAAGAAACATTTTCGTAGGTCGAGCCTCCATCTCTCTGACTCCCAATCTCTGATTACTCACTAGGGAGAGATTTTCATCAGGAGAACACCTGCCTGCTTTATCCACTCCCTGCAGCAAGTTTTCCTCCTACAAGGGGAGGAATTGAGGAACCTGCCAATCTTTGTCATTTCTGCATTGTTCCAGATTACCAGGTCATGTTGATCCTTCAGAGTCCTGGGGTAGTACAAAGAGTTAACATGTTTGGCTGCTAACTGAAAGGTTGGAGGTTCATGTCCACTTAAAGGTGCCTCAGAAGAAAGGCTTGGCAATGTACCTCAGAAAAATCAGCCATTAAAAACCCTGTGGAGCACAGTAATACTCTGACACACGTGGAGTCACCATGAGTCAGAGTCGACTGGATAACTGGTCCGTTAGTCACTCAGCTCATTTCCTAGCAAGGAAGGCTAGGGTAGAAGTCTCCTCAAATGCAATACCCTTAAGATACCCCTTTTTGCCATAACTGAAATAAACAAGTAGAAGTTGCTATAATACAGACTTCTGAGGAATCTTTTATTTGTTCTACTATACCCTGATTTGCAAGCGTACTTCACGCGTATTATTTATTTGTTTAGAACTTTTGCTAAGTCATCTACCCAGACTGCTCTGTCAATTCTGAAATTAAAATAGTTTTTGTCTTTCAAAAAAAAATTACATAGCAAGTGCAATAGTATCCCTTCACTTTTGAACTTTCTTTATATTCTGTAGTGGCCTCTTGTAATGTTTTTCTGTATTGACCTAGTTTATGGTTCAAAAGGTTAAACAACGGCAGTTAGTTTGTGGAAAAATTAAAGATGTCTCCTAATTTAGCTGTATTTTTATTTTAAAGCAAGTTTGTTAAAGTTAGAGGAAATGCATCTTTGAAATCCTTTCAGCATTAACAGAACACCGTAATCAATATCCATAGTCATTAGGAATATATTGATTATTAATATGTTGGGCCCTCATGGCCAGTGGTTAAGCATTTGACTGCTAACCAAAAGGTTGGCAGTCCAAATCCACCAGCCTCTCTTTGGAAACACTCGGGACAGGTCTACTCTGTCTTATAGGGTCACTAAAAATCGGAATCCGCTCAACGGCAACTGGTTATTGTTTTTGTTCTTTAAATATGTTGAGAAGCCAATTCTGAACGTCAGAGGATACATTCAAGTCAAATATTTATAATTATTAACAGTCAGTTAACATGTAGTATTTCTGAGGCATTGTAGCAGGTGCTGGGATATGAAGATTATTGTTATATAAGAATTATATTAGGTGAAGGGAAGGACAACACACACTACAGGGGAAGCCAGCACAACTGGACTAAACCAAAAGCTAAGAAGTTTCCTGAATACAACAAAACACTGAGGGATAGAGTAGCAGGGGCAAGGGTCTGGGGACCATGGTTTCTGGGGACACCTAGGCCAACTGGCATAAAAAAATTTATTAAGAAAATGTTCTGCATCCCACTTTGGTGAGTGGCATCTGGGGTCTTAAAAGCTAGCAAGCAGCCATCTAAGATGTGTCAATTGGTCCCAACCCACCTGGAGTAAAGGAGAATGAAGAATACAAAAGACACAAGGAAAATCTTAGCCCAAGAGACAGAAAGGACCACATAAACCAAAGACTGCATCAGCCTGAGACCAGAAGAACTAGATGGTGCCCGGCTACCACCAATGACCGCCCTGACAGAGAACAAAACAGATAGTCCCTGATGGAGCAGGAGAAAAGTGGGGTGCAGAACTCAAATTCTAGTAAAAACACCAGACTTAATGGTCTGACTGAGACTTGAGGAACCCCAGAAAGCATGGCCCCCAGACTCTCTGTCAAACCAGAACTAAAACCATTCCCAAGGCCAACTCTTCAGACAAAGATTAGCCTGGACAATGGGACATAAAATGATACTCGCGAAGAGTGTGCTTCTTAGCTCAAGTAGATACATGAGACTAAACGGGCAGCTCCTGTCCAGAGGTGAGATGAGAAGGCAGGGAGGGTCAGGAGCTGGTTGAATGGACACAGGAAATCCGGGGTGGAAAGAAGGAGTGTGCTGTTACAGTATAGGGAGAGCAACTAAGGTCATATAGCAACGTGTGTATAAATTTTTGTATGGGAAACTGACTTGAATTGTAAACTTTCACTTGAAAGTACAATCTAAAAAGAAAAAAAAAACAAACCTCCTTCCAGACTGACATAGGCCCATTAAACAATCATATTTGGGATGGTGGTGGTGGCATTATATCTTTGCCCCAGAAACATAAGGAAAGTCCAGGAGGATATTTTGGACAGCTGTTACATAAATTAATTTAGTACTTGGAGAATATCTATTTTGCAGCTGTGGAAACTGAGTGAAGATTACTTAAAGAACTAGTCTAACATCTTTATAACTCTTCTAAAGTGAGTGATTTTCTTCTCCCATTAAGCACCAATCGGCCTCTCTACCACTATGTCAATAGGTTACAGGACAGTAAACAATATTAATAAAGCTGATATATTATAATTAGACATACAATGTTATTAAGAAAAGGCCTCACGGTGTGATGGCGTCAGGGAGATATTATAAAACCTGTTAATTTTGCCAGCTCTCTAAAGAGTGAGGAGTGTGGTGATATTGATACTGTGCTTTGAATTCCACTCCTTGCCAGAGGTAGATCAAACTATTCCAAACATGTACAAAGCTTATAAAACACTAGAAAAACAAAAACACTCAAACACTTGGAAAAGGACCTAAACAGGAAGCCAGGCCAGCTGGTAAAACAAAGTGGAAATTGTACTGATGCAGATTCCTTGGTTTTCATCCAATTGTAGTTCTTCTTTGCTGCCTTAGGCCTGTGGTTGTTGAATGCCCTCCAGCTGTCAATCTGAAATGGAGATGGGCGAGCCAGTTCAATTTACCCCCGGGTCACCCAAAAGCAAATCAAATTAGAATCAAACCTTTTGGAAACTCAGAGAAAAAGTGAAGAATGATGTTAAAAATACGTAGTTTTCATTTTCATGGAACGTGCTTTTCCTGACTCCCATTGGGATGAGATGTGTTGAAATTCTGAAAAAAAAAGTGTATTCATATGACAGATTATCCACAGAACTCTGCAAGTCAAAAGACAACTTTGGAAGATGCCAAAATCAGAAGTGCTCCTAAAACACTTCCAACCTCCATCTTTTATGTCAAGATGCAACTTGTTTTAAGTAATGCTCATTGTTATTTACAATTTTATTAACTGCTGGATGCTAAACATTTCTAATTCACATTTATTAAAATGTAATAAGCATATTCTTTCAAAAGAAATACAAAAAAAAGTAGTTATCTATGTTCTTTTTTTTTAATTTTCTATGTAATTTCTATTGCTTCCCTATTACTGTGTCAAGTAGGCAAGTAGGTAAGTAAGCTGGTAAGTACGTAAGTAAGTAAACAAATCGTGCCTCTGAAATAGAAAGACTTTGAAAAAACATTCTAGGAAAGAGGTTTTAGAGTGGAAGGAGTCTTATTTGTTAGTAAGTCAAATTTATTCATTTTATTTTATTTATTTTTATTTTTTTCTTCTCTTTTTTTTATTATACTTGAGGTGAAGGTTTACAGAACAGTTTCTCATAAAACAGTAGTACACATATTGTTTTATGACATTGGTCAACAACCCCACGACATGTCAACCCTCTCCCTTCTTGACCTTTTATTTGGTAAAAATATACATAGCCAAAGATATACCACTTCAAAAATTTCTACATGCACAGTTCAGTGACATCGGCTACACTCTTCCAATTGTGCTGCTATTCGTACTTTAGACGAAGGTTTACAGAATAAAATACTTTCTCATTAAACAGTTAGTACCCATATTGCCCTATGACAATGGTTAACAACCTCACAACACATCAACACTATCCTTACTCAACCTTGGGTTCCCTATCACCATCTTTCCTGTCCCTTTCTGCCTTCTAGCCCTTGTCCCTGGACTGCTGTGCCTCATCAGTCCCATTTGGTTTTATGGCACTGTCCACTCCCTGGCTGAACAGTGAACCTCGGAGATGACTTCACCTCTGAGCTAAAAGAGTGTCTGGGGGCCATACTCTTGGGGTTTCTCCAGTCTCCTTTAGGCCAGTAAATCTG
>NW_004443998.1:11796555-11813265 GCF_000243295.1 Trichechus manatus latirostris
AGTATGTAGTGGGGAGATTGTTATGTGTGGAGCTAAGATGGACATGGGAGAGAGGAGAGAGGAACAGGAGCCAAAAACATACAAACAAACAAAAAAGAGTGCTAGGGGAGCTTGCCGTTGGAGTGGAGAGATGAGAGACTATGAAATGGAGAAAAACAAAAAGGAGTAGAAGAAGGAAAAAAAAAAAAAGAATGAATAAATAAAAATCAGAAAGGAAAAAGAACAGCAAAGCTACCAGGGATCCCACCGGGGAATCTATGAGGTCTGGGAAGTTGTTCTCAGGTGTTGCAGTACAGCCTGGCTAGAAGGCGTAGAGGTATTCAGTGCCAGGTATTCAGGGAACAGAAAAAGAAGGAGGGTATAGAGAGACGAGAAACTGAGCAGTGAAGAAAGACAAAAAGGGAAAAGAAAACAAAACAAATTTAAAAAAAAAGAACAAGAAAAGCCCCCAAAAAACAGAAAAAAAAAAAAAAACAAGAGAAAAGAAATGTCCTCAGGGATCCTTCTGTGCATCTGTGCAAGCCGCGCAGCACCGCCCAGCCAGAACGGGCTCCCAACTCAAGAAAAGGAAAAGAAAACAAACAAACAATTCAAAACAAACAAATGAACAAAAGCCCTGGGATCCCACCAGCGTGGCAGCCCAGATCGGGAAGCCATTCCACACTCGAACGGAGCTCAGGAGTACCTCAGGAAGAAGCAAAGATGGTGCACTGAGCCAGGTATTTGAGCGAAAGTAGGGGGAGGTGGTGAGAGGTAAGGAAGAAATCAAAAGAAGTGGAAAAAAGTAATACCAGCAGCCAACAAATGGCACCCAGAGAGCTGGCCAATGCGGGTGGGAGAAATCCAAGCTGCCAGTGTTTCCCAGGCAAGAGACCGTGGCCACGGGAAGCAGAGGAGGCCGAGTGGGGGTAAACAAGGGTAGGGGGTGGGAAAGCATATATCACAAATTACCTGTTGTTTTGTCTCCCGCTGGAAGCTCCATGAAGCTGCTTTCTTGTACCCCCTATTTGCTGGTCTCCGATAGGAGTCCAAGATGGCGGATCCATGCTGGGTTAGCTAATAGGGGACCTCTGCATGAATTTTTCCTCGCTCTCCATTCTCTGTCAGTTTTCTCACTCCGTTTGGTGCTTGGCTGAGTTCTTTATCTCTTCATTTGATGTTTTAGGGTTTTGGGATTGCTGTTTTCTCTGTTTGGCTTAGTTTTTCGGATCTTTGCTGTGGAACGACTGTGTGGTGCTTCTGCCTATAGTGCCATTTTTCCAGAAACCCAAATTTATTCATTTTAAATAAGACGAAAGTGAAATACAATAAGGTCAAGACATGGTCAAGATCAGCTAAATTGTCAATGACATTGTCAGAGTAAGGAAATAGATTTCAAGTTTCCCAGAGCAGGGAAATTTTTCTTACTCTTAATAGAAATTAATATTGATTTCATTCTAAAGCAGTTTTTGTTACTAATTTATTCTATTATTCTGTTTTCTTCCATAGATTATTTTTAAGGTGATGCAAATGAGTTCCATTAATAAAACTGATTTAAACATCCATGGTGTTTAAGTTTGTAATTTTAACTTCAGTCTAGCTAATTCTTCTTTAATTTTTTATTTTACTATTTTCCTTAGATGCAACTTATTTATTGATTTGACAATGATATAATTCATGAAGTACTTACTGATGAAGATAAAAGACTACAGCCTTCAGTATGGACTACATCTCAACATAAAGAAAACAAAAATCCTCACAACTGGACCAATAGGCAACATCATGATAAATGAAGAAAATATTGGTGTTGTCAAGGATTTCATTTTACTTGGATCCACAGGCAATGTCCATAGAAGCAGTAGTCAAGAAATCAAAGTATGTATTGGATTGGGCAAATTTCTCGCAAAAGGCCTCTTTCAAGGGCTACAAAGCAAAAATATCACTTTTAGGACTAAGTTGCACCCGATCCAAGCCAGGGCATTTTTGATTGCCTCATACGCATGCGAAAGTTGGACAATGAACAAGGTAGACTGAAGAATAATTCATGCCTATGAGTTATGGTGTTGGTGATGGATATTGAATATACCATAGACTGCCAGAAGAATGAACAAATCTGTCTTGGAAGTACAGCGAGAATGCTCCTTGGAAACAAGGATGGCAAGACTTCTTCTCACATACTTTGGACATATTACCAGGAGGGACCAGTCACTGGATAAGGACGTCATGCTTGGTGAAGTAGAGGGCCAGCTAAAAAGAGGAAGACCCTCTACAAGATGGATTGACATAGTGGCTGCAACAATGTGCTCAAGCATAACAACGATTGTGAGGATTGCACAGAATCAGGCAGTGTTTTGTTCTGTTGTACATAGCGTCGCTATGAGTTGGGACTGACTCAACGGCACCTAACAACAACAGCATAATTCATTTATTTATTTGTGTTGTGCTTTACTACCTAAAAGGATGTAAGAAAACTGATGACCTTAAAACCATATCATAGAATGGTAAACCAATAAAGTGTGAGAAAGAATAGAAAATCCAAGTAGTAAAGACAGAAATAAGTATACCAGAGGGAATTAATCTGTTGAGAGTTATTGCAACAAAATTTCTATTTGATCTGCCTGAGAGCCAAGACTGCACAAGACACAAAATGGTTTTATAGAGCTCTCAGTTGACAATAAGAGACTTTGTCTCCATTTTAATTTTGTCTTAGTAAATTCAGATCTAAAATACATGTTTTATCATTGTCTTAATGATTTTACTTTTTTCTTTTATCTGTTTTTTTAACATCAGCCTCCTAAGAGGAATTAATCATAGGAATCTTAAGTAAAAGTCATAAATAATATAAAGCACATTATCATTTTTTTAGTTTTATTATTTATCTTTATTTTAATTTTTAATGTACAGATGTTTTGTTTATGACTATTTCCTACATAGGTCTTAGGTGAAAGTAGTGGCATAATCAAATTATTGTATGTAATCCTATAAAGGCAATTTTGAGGGAAACCATGATAATAACATGTGAGTTTGTAGTTTTCTGATACCACACTGTAATAAAAAGGATGTAGGTAGCAAAGAATAATCATATTTCATAAAACTGGATACAGAAACATAAGTAAAATACACTTTTTTTCTATGATCAAAAGACTTTTTCTGTCGAATTATATTGTAAAAACTTTTATTTGAGCTTTAAGAGTAGGAAGAAACTTTTCCATTAAGAACTAAATACTTGCAACTTTCTGTGTTTTAATGCATTCAGGTCAATTATTATAAAGTCGGGGAAAGCATTAAAAAATATTCGTATAACTAAAAAATACACAATATTTTTCAAGAGTTCAAAACTAATTATCATAGTGAAACAAAGCAAAGGATTTTAAAGAAATTCTTTTGAAATGTTAAGTCATAAAAAGCTTATGCTTTCATTACCTGCATTCTCCAAAAGTCACTGAAGAACAAATCTCTTCTATTCTCTGGAAACTTTATGTCGAGCCCTCACATGAGCCATTTAGGGTCAGCTTTTTATTGGGGCAGAGCTAGGAATTTTCACTCTCACTACTGCTAAACGTTCTCCATTCTCTCCCCTTCCATTTTACTATGTTGCTAGAGGGCAGGCTCTTCACCACCACCAGAGCTACCAGAACTGCTTTCCTACAGGTTCCCAGTGCCTTCTTACACAGGGGTCTTTCCTGAATTCCAGTCCTACATTTGACTGTCTTGGTTTCCTAAGTCCCTAACCAGTCCTGGCTTCCATGACACTGCACCTTCTAACTTTTCGTCTCTATCTCCGTTCATGTCCTGCCTATACTGCTCTGTTCCTGTTATGAAAACTCACATAGGTTTCATGAAATCATCCACTTTCATAGCTTTTCTTTCTTTTCCTGATTACTTCTATATGTAGAACTCCATTCATGACCCATTGCCTCTATCTCAGTCCCTGTTCTTAGCAGTTTATAAGACAATTCCACATGAGGGGAACTCAAACGCATTGCATCCAAAAGGGAGATTATCTTTCCATACTCAAAAATTGACACTCCATTTAAATAGCTTCATTTCAGTCAGAAAGATTGGCATTATCAATCTCTTAAACCAGAAAGCCCAGATCATGGTTGTTCTTCATCTTATATAAAATTCATTTTAATGTTATCATATATTCCTTCCAAATGCATCACAAATAAGAAAAAAAAAAACACAACCTAATCTAAAGGTAATCAACACAGTTGAGCATAGAATTTATTCTTGAACGTAACAAAGACTAGTTTGCTGACTTCAAACAGACTCTCATGACTGCTTATCAATCCTTTTCTTTAATTTCACAGGGTTCCATTCACATTCCCATAAGGGACTTCTCTCTATACAGTCTCATCATCTTCATTCTACACTATTTTCAGTGGATGATCTCAGATACTACCATACGGAG
Organism: Trichechus manatus latirostris; assembly: GCF_000243295.1. Classification (NCBI taxonomy): domain Eukaryota; kingdom Metazoa; phylum Chordata; class Mammalia; order Sirenia; family Trichechidae; genus Trichechus; species Trichechus manatus. Next base: position 11,800,949 of record NW_004443998.1, read on the forward strand.
AAGATTCAGATCATGTGATCTTAAAGGAAACAATGACCTTGAGTGTCTCAGGCACCATCAGGATTTATTGCTCAGAACCTGGACTTTGGGATCACACCAAGTTATATTTAAACGCTACCAGTTACGGAAACTTAAACATTTGTATGCCCAAGATGTGTGCATAGCTTTTTTCCATGGTATTTTCTCACTTGGAATATCGTACATTCTTCCATAACTATGAGGTGTGTTTTAGACCATAAGTAATATGTGACTCAACTACGGAGCTTAAACAAGTAAGGATTTATTTTGTTAACAAGAAGTCTGGAGATGAGCAATTGCTGGGACTGACTAAGCAACTCAATGAAGTCACTCCAAGGATTCAGATGTTCTCTTGGCCAGCTTCAGTTATCACATCTGCGTTCCAGCAAGAAGCAACAAAAAAGGAATGGAGCATTACCTGCATTAAGAAAGCAACAGGTTTCCCAGGAAACCCACAGCAGACTTTCACTCACATGTTATTATTCAGAGCTGTGTTACATGCATCCGCTCCAACCAAAAGGTGGCTGGGAATGAGGATTAAGTCATCGAACAATATCCAAGTCTTCCTTCTTTCTATCTAAACTATACTCATTTTTCAAAGCTTACCTAAATTCTCACCTCTTCCATGAAAACCTCTGCATCTTCTGCTGACCACACAAATCTCTATTTCCTGTAAATTTGTTTTTAATTATAGTGGTTCCATGTAGTATACCACTAATATTTTCATGTCCTAATATTTTCCATTTAATATATTTTATTTCCTCAAAGTGTAAATGTACACGGAGGGCAGAAGCTATCTTGTAGTCTTCTGTCTACCCAGAAGAGCACCCTGGAAGGAGCACACTGTTAGTCCATATGCCTTGGGGGTTTAGATTCAGGCAAGTTCAGATCTGAAATCAAGAATCACTAATTTCTAATCATGTAATCCTAAGCAAGATAACTCACCTCTCCAAAATTTTTTCTTCCTCTATAAATAAGAAAAATAACTCTCAGGGAAAATATGAGAACTCAATATAATAATAGAAAAAAATGCATGGAACGTACGCATTTATGTTCCTAATAAACATTATTCTCCTTTATAAGTGCCTGACTAGTTGATGATAGAAAGCATATGGGTATATATGCATCCTATGTAATATGACATGCAGAACTTATATTTTTAAGACAAGACTTAAGACTTCAAAAATTAATCCCTTTAGAATTCACTGCTGTGAGAAAAAAAAAAACTTTGTTTTCCTTTGGAATAAAATGTATTCCAATTTTACTTAACATTTACTTCAGGGCTAGTAAATATTTATTCATTGATTATATTGATTTTAGATATTTAGGTAGTCATATCATTAAAAATAATACCTTTATATATATACGTGTGTGTGTGTATGTATATATATTATACATATATATATACAATATGGAGCCCTGGTGGTGTCATGGTTAAAAGCTTGGCTGCTAACCAAGGGTCAGCAGTTCGAATCCACCAGCTGCTCCTTGAAAACCATAAGGGGCAGTTCTACTCTGTCCTATAGGGTCCCTATAAGTCTGAATTGACTAGACGGCAACAGGAAATATATACATATATAGTTTTTTTCTTTTTTTTTTTACTACAGTCAGCTCAAGAGGACTTATCTAGAAGCTGTGTTTGCCAAGAAAACACACTGTTGTACTCTCATACGTATGTCTACTTGTGGGAGACAGAAGAAGAACATGGTGTGAGGAAGTGGCAAAATCCCATCTTCGAATTCATTCTTAGTTTTCGCTCTGTTTTATAGCTCTACCTGGTTTTGTTAGTGTGCTCTTCCCATTAAGATTTATTTTTTTGAAAAATTGCTGAAAGATGGTGAAGATAATCCAAAGGTATCTAAATAGTGGGGAAAAATTAGTGAAGGGTCATAAAAGGCCCCCTTTTTAGGAAAACTAAAACTTCCTAACTTTTATCTAAAATGTTGGTAGTTACCATTTAAATTGTATGTTTAAAAGATAAAGAAAAACTGCAAATCAGTTTTGGAAAGTTTTATTGTGAATTTTCTTCAAATATACATGAAGGTAGATAAAATATTACAATAAACCCTCACGCTTTCATTATCCAGCATCAAAAACTGTCAACAGAGTGAATCTGGTTTTATATTTTTAAGTGTATGTTACTTGCTGACGAGAAAAAAAAGAATTACCCTAAAACTTAGCAGCTTAAAACAACAAACATTTATTATCTAATAGTCTCTGTGGCGAGCCCTGGTGGTGCAGTGGTGAAGAGCTCTGCTGCTAACCAAAAGGTCAGCAGTTGGAATCCACCAGCCGCTCCTTGGAAACCCTGTGGGGCAGTTTGACTCTCTCCTATAGGGTCACTATGAGTCGGAATTGACTCAACGGCAACAGGGTTTAGTCTCTGGGGCTCAGAAACTTGGGAGCACCTTAGCTGGGTAGTTCTGGCTGAGGGTCACTCATGAGGTCAGGTTGTAGTCATGATGTTGGCTGAGGCTTCAGTCATCTGAAGCATGACCAGGGTTGAGGTGTTGTCATGGATTGAATTGTGTCCCCCAAAACTGTCTGTCAACTTGGCTAGGTCATGATTCCCAGTATTGTATGATTGTGTGTTATTTTGCCATCTAATGTGATCTCCCTAAGTGGTATATATTCTATCACTATGATGTAATAAGATGGATTAGTAGCAGTTATACTGATCAGGTCTACAAGATTAGATAGTGTTTTAAGCCAATCTCTTTTGAGATATAAAATAAAGAAGGGAGTAGAGAGACATGGGGACTTCATACCACCAAGAAAGCAGTGCCAGGAGCAGAGTGCTTCCTTTGGACCTCAGTTTCCTGCGCTGAGATGCTCCCAGACCAAGGAAAGACTGATGACAAGGACTTGCCTCCAGAACCAACAGAGAAGAGAAAGACTTCCCCTGGAGCTGACACCCTAAATTTGGACTTGTAGACTACTGGACTATGAGAGAATAAATTTCGCTTTGTTAAAGCCATTTACTTATGGTATTTCTGTTATAGCAGTACCAGATGACTAAGACAGGTGTCCACTTCCAAGGTGATTGACTCACATGGCTGTTGGTAGGAGGCCTCAGCTCCTCACTCGTTGTTGATAGCAGTGTCAGTCCCTTACCGTATGGAGCTCCCCATCAGGCTGCTGGAATGCCCTCATGACATGGCTGCTGTCTTCCCCCAGAGCAAGAGATAAAAAAGAGATGAAGAGAAAGTCACAATGCCTTGTATGACTTAAAATCCAGTCACTTGGAAATCACACACTGCCACTTCTGCCATATTCTATTTGTAAACAGTGAGTCACTAAGTACAGCCCATACTCAAGGGGAAGGGAACTAGGCTTCACGTCTTGAAGGGAGGACTATCAAAGAGTTTTTGGACATATTTTTAAATTACTTCAATACTCCTACCCACTTCCCACTCACCACACCAATTTTTTGGAAGGAATTTTCAAACAGCACACCATTTCATCTACAAATCCTTCAGTATATATCTCTAAAAGATAAAGAATTTTTAAAAACAAAACCACAGTATCATGTTCACACAAAACAAAATGCACAATAATTCCTTAATATTATCAAATAACCAATTAGTGTTCAAATTTCTTTGTTTTTTTGTTTCTTTTTTTTCCATAAAATGTACTTAGAGTTTGTTTGGTTTGTTTGAATCAGAGTCCAAACATGGACTGCCTATTGCATTTAACAGCTTCTGAAAAACCAAGCCAAACTTGTCGCCATCCAGTTGAATCTGACTCACAGCAACCCTAAAGGACAGGGTAAAACTACCCCATCGGGTTTCCAAGGCTGTAATCTTTACAGAAGCAGCCTGCCACGTCTTTCTCCACAGAGCGGCTGGTGAGTTCGAACTGCTGACCTTTTGGTTAGCGGCCGAGTGCTTAACCACTGCGGAACCAGGGCTCCTACACCTTCTGAAGTGGCGTCAAATCCCGCTTTGATCATTCAATTTGAAATATACTTACAACCAGACAAAGATACCAGATGAGTTTCTTTACAAGTGGTCTCCTGAATAATAAGTATCTACTGCTTTGTTTCTACATTGCTTGTTGTTCTTTTTGTAAGGAACACTCAGGAAGTAAGAAAGCACATTTTCCTAGGTTACCTTTGAACTTGTTATTCGTGTTACCATTTTGGTTATATTCCTAATAAGCCACAGGTGTGCACTACAGGAGCGGTGGAAACGGAGAGAGGGATATGATGACAGTTAATTGTCCATAATCTATTTATCCCAAGGAGCACTTATACATCTGTTACATATTTAGGTGTTTGCTACTTGGAGTTTTAGAGAAACATCTGTACCTAAAGCACCATATAAAGGAAAAATGCTATCCAGAGACTTTAAAGTAGCAAGACAAAGAAAGTACAGCTTTTTGTGTCTCGGAAATGAATGGCTCCATTTATCTCAACAGGGATTTTGTTTTATATGTACTGTATTAGGTTTGGGCACTGACCACTTGACTCTCATTTCAGAATGAATTACTTTGTAAAATGCAGGTGTTTAAATAGGAAAGGCACTTTAGCCATTAATTTCTTTCGTAAGTACTTTTATCTGTTTGTATTAAATACTTTATAGTTTTATCCTCTTATCAATATGTGTATGTATGCTCAGAAAATATTAAAGCGGCTCAAAAAAAGTGTCCTATACCCTATTTTTTTATTACATTTCTAAGTTAATTATGGTTTTTGATCCTATCTGCAACAGTGAATTTTTTAAAAAAGACAATGATGTTTCATCCTGCATAAATGTTAACTGTGAATGTAAAATGTTCAAACTAAAGAAAAATTGAAAGTGCATAGCTACTCTACCATAGCTGTTTAGGAGAAATTTAGATTCCATTGTGTACTGAAAATAGATATTTAAGTTAACAATTTAGGCAGAAGACATTCTGAAATACCTTCAATATTCTTTGTCAGTGATCGACGGCTCCTCCAATCAACGCCAGCCATGCCCTCTTTTTCATTAAAAAAACTAAATTTTTTTTACTGATATTGCATTTTCACTATATAAATTTTACACTTCATAAATTCCTAACTGATGAATTGCCACACTATTACTGTATGACATTGCAGGAGTCCCCTTGGACAAAGTACCTGTTAGCTGATCTTTGCCTGTTGTCCAAAGAAATGGCAAGAATAGAATTACGAGTCAATTGAAACCTACTATTCAACTTTATTTCCCAAGGCACAGCCATTTACACTTAGAAATGTACACAAACAAGGCTCCTGTCTGTAGCTGGCATGAAACTTGGAGAGCAGTTGACTTTGTTGTCTAGACCCAATTTTTAATGCTTACGTTAAGTTTTCTTTCTTTTTAATTTCCAAACCACCAGAGGACGATTTCCTTCAGAAAGTTCTCCCAGGTATGTTCAGAATATTAATTCGGTCCATCTATTTCTATGGGATAATAACAATGTCCAAGGGCTGAATGGATGCTGTGACCTGTGAAAGAACTATTCATATGCTTTAGTCTGCCCTGGCGCATTCTTTAACAAGTGAACATAGACCTTTTTCACAGTCTTCTTAAATGTTTCCACTGTGTGTTTACCGTTTCGTTCTTGCCTCTCCAAACCTGATAGCTTCTCTGCCTCTTTTGGGGATGGCTTTTTTGCACCACTTATTTCAATGCTCTGCCTTTATGACTATTTTACTGCTGTACCTATGGGGTTTCTTACTGTATTTGCCTGTAACTGAAGGAGAATTGAAAGGAATTAAATTTATTCAGACTAAATCTTCTGGGGATGCAAAGTCATCTTAAACAATTAGCAATAATTAAAAAGCATCTATTCAGACTGGATAAAAGGTAAATAGATTTCATTTAAATATAGTAGTTAGTCGGTACAGTTTTCTCATTGGAATGGGTTGTTTTTTTTTTTTTAACCTCCTGTTGGTGAATAACTTTGAAATAATAAAAGAGAGCACTGACTTTTGTCAGTCTGTATAATTTTTATTCAGGAGTGCTAGTAACAAAATGCTATAGTGAAAAAATTAATTATCTTTAATTTCAATGGTATATCTAACACTGGAAGAAATAGCATAAAAACGAGCCCTGAGTAAAACCTAGGTTTAAAAAAAAAAAAAAAAACTTAAATGTATATGGAACTGGCTGAACGATCTGTGGTTATTAAACTTCTGATATTTTCCCGTAAATTTTATTCAGATATTTATCTACCTCGATTAAGTACTTGCTTGGTGTAATAAAAGGGTCAAATGCTTAACTTCGTTCTCAAAGTTCTGCTAAAATTGTTTTCAAGTTAGGGCTTGTCTTATGAGTAGTCAGAGGAGAGAGACTAGTTAGGAGACAGAATAATCTTTTTATTCAAAAACATTACGAGCACCTACTAGTTTCTGTGTAAATGTCACATGGAGGGGTGGTCTTCTGTGCATTTATACAGGCATATATGCATATATGTGTATTTTCATGCATACATACACATATATACATATATGTGAATATATCTATATATACTCACACACATACAATACACATACACATATAGATTTATACAAGAACAAATACACATAAGTTCTTTTCCTCAAGAAATTTAGTTTAGATGATTAGGCAACCACTTCTGTAATGTGCTTTGAGGGGGAACAAAGGAAAGCATCTGAAATCTAATATCACTTAATATTTTAAAGTTATGATTTCATTCCACTGAATTTTAAATAAAATCATATTTTATTTTAAACATGATCAGTTAACACTTTAAAAAAAAAAATGACAGCCAAACTATTAAAAAATGTGACCCTGAAGGAAATAGACTGGGAGAAAGAAAGAGAAATGAAGAAGCATGAAAATACTGCAGAAGTGAGGCAGTCCGAATGCACATTTTTTCCTCGGGCTATCCAAACTCAATCATTCTGTGGTAGTCAAAAATATGTGAAATGATTTTTGACATAAAATTCGCACCATTAAAATCAGAGCATGATTTTATACAGATTTGATCTCCTATAAGACAATTTCACTCATATATGTACACGTTATACCCCTACTCAGCCATTTTGCAAGCTCATCATAAGAAACAAGATTTTAAATATAAAATAAAGGGAATCCATACCGCTGCTGAAGGAGAAAACTAAAAGGGCATTCACTTTACGGTGATTGTGGATTGTTTGCACAATCTTTATATACAGAAAAGAGCACGTTGCTTGAAAATATTCTCGGCTTTTGGGAAACAGAGTATTTTTTGCATCATGGTGAACTGCAAAGAAGATAAGGTTCGATCAGAAACGTCTACATTTAGAAAATGGTTCTGCTAACACATTGACTCAGGATTCCACCTTACCAAATATGAGTCTTTGCAAGGATATTAATAATACATTCTATGAGGAGTAGTTAAGATAATGAAGAGATATCATAAATGTAATAATGTAATAGTAATAAAAAACACTAAGACCCATGTAATTAGTCTCAGGTAACATTTCTAGGGCTGCCTGGGTGATGCAAACGATTAAGGGCTTGACTACTAACTGAAAAGTTGACAGTTCGAACCCACCCAGAGGCGCCTCAGAAGACAAGCCTGGAGATCTGTTGCCAAAAGTTCACAGCCTTGAAAGCCCTATGGAGCACTTTTACTCTGCACACAGGGGATCGTCATGAGTTGGAATCAACTCGACAGCAACCAGCAATAACAACAACAGTCTTGCTAGGCAGCAAAATCACTATTTTCCAAAATATGGAAAAATAACTCTTTTACCAAGACATTATAAAAGCATAACAAAGAAACCGAATGAACATAAAATACTAGATTACACAAAAATCAAACATACAGTGTTTGGCGATATTTAGAAACTGAGAATTCCAGGGCTACCTCAGCATGTAAAGTCCTGGTATTTTATCTTCAGGCATCCAGGTCAAGTTCTTTTCCTGGGTTTGCATGAAGGGTCATGGTGTGCTCTTCCTTCCGTCTTTCTCTGTGATCCATTCTTCAGTCCCTTACCTGCCCCACACAAAATGCACCATCAAGATACAGCAAGGCTGCCCAGGAGAACCTTCTCAGACTTGACCCAGTCAAGTACCTTCCTATCTGTTCATAACTATCAGCCCCAATTCCTAGTAGTTATTTTATTTCACAAAAAGCCTTATTAATAACTTTAAAATCAATATATCATTATCAAGTAACTCTGCATTTTATAGTTTAGTTTTACATTCTTATGCAGTCTAGGCATGTTTTATTATTTACATTAATGGAAAAAGCACTTAAATCTAATTGCACACTGACATTCTATAATTTGTACTTGCAGATTTTGAAAATAGATTTAATGTGCATAACTACCCAATAGAGAGTTTCACTATGCTATAATTTAAAAAAGAATATTTCAATATATTATAATACTCTTTGGGATGGGAAACTTTAAAATATGTATAAAAGAAATGCTAAAATGAAATTATTAACATTCAATAACACGCCAAAATAAAGCATTGAACCTAGGAAATTTTTAGAAAATTAAGTACGCATAAAGTCATGGAGGGAACTAAAAGGAGACAAGATATGATGCTAATGATTTTGATTTGGTGATTTTCAAGCATTTGTTTCTAAAGGAAGTGACAAATAAATTAGGTATACATAAATTATTGATTGAATTATTGGTTACCTAATTTTATTGCATTGTAAATGGAAAAAAATTGTGAAATAAAAAGAACACTCAGTTAATGGATGAGGTGACTTTTGAAGAATGTTTAAGAGCTGGACACAGAGAAGGTAACCATTCAAGGGTATCCCAAATTCTTCTAAGCTTGGCTAGAGAATATTAGGTTGGCTTTTGGGGATTTCTAGCATAACTAGTAACCAGAACTACTAATTGGCTATGTAATAGCTGTGGTTTTAGAACGGATTTCTCTTAGCTAAAATAATAAAATATATTTTTAATCTAGAAGTTTCCCTAAAGAGACTTGTCCAAGTGTTTAAAAAAAAAAAAAAAAAGTATGTCTCTGTTAATGAACTTATAATAACTTGCTTTTACTAATCAATGGTTATGTTATTCCACATTAAGAAGTGGATCTCATTCTCCTGAGGTCCAGCAGTATGGTTTAATAGATGTACTCTGGAATATACAGATTTTAATACCGTTTTATTGTGTGTCATACTTTTTTCTTGATCATGAACATTGCCAAAGGACAGATAGAACCCAATACAAATCACAATCCTGAAGACGAAGTGACAAGATGAACACAACAGTATGCTTGCTTTCAATTTTATATCATACTTTTGAGGTAAACAAAAAAGTGCTTTTTTTTTTTGATCATAACTCTTCTTTCTGAATTCATGAAAACTGGTTGTCTCCAAATTTAAAGAGATATTGTACCATAAAAAAGACTTTGAAATCAAAATGGCAATCCTGGTTTATTGGTTCTATGGTTTTAGGGACATTATTTAAGCTCTTTAAGCCTATTTTTTCCTCCAAAAGTGTGACTAATATTATTCATATTTCCCTGACTCCAGGGAAGTAACTAGGCAAGTTATTTAAATTCTGTGTTGCATTGAAATTATATTTTACCTTGCAGTTGATGCAATAATATGAGGCACATATCACAGTGACTGAAAAAAGAAGGTACTCATAACTGAGTGGTAATTTTCCTTGTAGATTGGGACCCATGGCAAAACAAGTATTTTGAGCAGAGAGACCCAATGACTAAAAATGTTTGGATCTTATTCAACCCAGAGCATGCCCCTGAAGAGTCTGTCCAATAGGCTTTACCTCTGAGCTCATCAATGTAATCATTTCAATGTCAATACGTCTTGATTTTCATGGATATTTATAAACTTATTCTAAGATATATATGGTATTAAAAGGTCCCAAAATACCAATATTCTTGAAGAAAAACAAGGTGAGAGAACTTGCTCTACTTTATGTCCAAAATAAATTTTATCAATTTTTATAAAAATACAGAATTAAGAGAGTATGGAATTGATGCAGAGATAGAAAAATGGGACAATGGCAAAGAATATGGAGCCCAGAAACAGACCCTCATCCATATGGACACAAACTTTACAACAACAGTGACACCGCAAAGTCCTGGAGAAAGAAAGTCATTTCCCATAAATGGTGCCAGATGAATTGCATATCCATATAAGGGGAAAAAAAAAAAGAAACTTGACTCCTATCATACATTATTTACAAATATAATTTCTAGATAGATTGAATATGAATATTAAAGAAAAAAAAACTTAGGACATAAAAAGGGAGAACACCTTCATGACCTTACAGAAAATTTAGTTTAACAGGACATGAAAGAACTAACTGTAAAATAAAAGAGTAAATTATATCTCAATAAAGTTGTTATAAAAAAATACTACAAAAGAAGTCAAAAAATTAGAACCAGTAAAATTAAATATTCACACCAGTGTGAATATGAATAATTTACCTTCTTTTTATTTTTTCTGTTTTTTTTTCCCAAAGATATGTAATGAACATGGATTGCTTTTTAATGGAAAGTAAAATAAATGCTTCAGGTAATAAACACTAGTGTTTACCTGTGGGGAGGAGGTTTCCCTGAGGAACTAATGACTAGAGAGAGGTATAAGGATGCTGCCAACTTCTGTTTTCTGGTGATTTTCAGGGTGTTTGCTTTGTGAGTCATGAATTGTTATTCTGAACACTTTTCTCTATGTTTTGTTTCAGCATAAAATTTTTAAGACATAATGCCCATGAAATCACCAGTCTCATTGGACATAAAGTAAGTACTCACAAAATGTGCGTCTTTAACTCATTTAAGGTTTAACATAATCTGGCTCCATACGTGAGTCTCCTAAGGCAAGAACCACAGTCCAGAAGCAGTAACACAACATTTAGCTTCTCAGAGTCTTTCTTTAAAGTCTTTTTTAAAGACTTTTTTTAAAGGAGTCTCTGGGTGGTCCAAATGGTTAACACCTAGAGCTGCTAATCGAAAGGTTGGAGGTTCAAGTCTACTCAGAGGCACCTCAGAAAAAAGGCCCGGTGATCTACTTCTGAAAAATCATCCGTTGAAAACCCTATGGAGTACAGCTCTACTTTGACTCACAAGGGGTCACCATACATTGCAGTCCACTTGTTGATAACTGTTTCAGTAAGCATAAAAATAATGACATCGATTCAAGGGACAGAGTGTGATTGTGTTTGGGAGTTAGCAACTGATTTGATATAAACAGAAAAAAATTAAACAAGGCTTTGAGGTTTTAGGAGCACTGATGGTACAGTGGTTAAGAGCTACAGTGAGCTACGGCTGCTAACCAAAAGGTCGGGAGTTCAAATTCACCAGGCGCTCCTTGGAAACCCTATGGGCCAGTTCTACTCCATCCTGCAAGGTTGCTATTAGTCAGAATTGACTCGATGGCAATGGGTTTGGTTTTTTTAGGTTTTAAGGCTATGAGTTTGGAGACTTAGCAATTCTTTCCCTGAAAGAAGGAAGTCATAATGAGAATTTGATTTAAAAGTGAAAATGATGAGATTGGGTAGGGACAAGTTGAGACTGTACCACTTATAGACAACCAGAGGTATTTTTAAATATTTAGAAAATACATCAGGAGTCAAAGACAAGTCATTAAAACAATTATGGGACTTCCAGAAAAATGGCGCTCTAGGCAGAAGCACCACACCGTCCTTCCACAGCAAAGATCCAAAAAACTAAGCTGAACAGAGAAAACAACAATCCTGAAACCCTAAAACATCAAATAAAGAGACAAAGAACTGAGCCAAGCACCAAATGGAGTGAGAAAACTGACAGAGAACAGAGAGCGAGGAGAGATTCATGCAGAGGTCCCCAATCAGCTAACGCAGCGCAGATCCACCATCTTGGACTCCTATTGGAGACTGGCAAACGGAGTACAAGAAAGCAGCTTCACGGAGGTTCCAGCGGGAGACAAAACAACTAGTAATTTGCAATATACACTTTCCCACCCCCCACTCTTCTTCACCCCCACTCAGCCTCCTCTGTTTTCTGTGGCCACAATCTCTTGTCCGGGAAGCACCAGCTGCTTGGATTCCACCCATCCAAACAAACCGGCTCTCTGAGTGCCATCTCTTGGCTGCTGGTGTTGCTTTTTCCGCTTCTTTGGATTTCTTCCTTACCTTTCACCACCACACCCTCCTTTCTCTCAAATACCTGGCTCCATGCGCCGTCTTTAGTTCTTCCTGAGGGGCTGTGGAGCTCCATTCAACTGTGGAACTGCTTCCCGGTCTGCACTGTCACGCTGGTGGGATCCTGGGGGTTTTGTTTGTTTGTTTGTTTTGAATTCCTTGTTTGTTTTCTTTTCCTTTTCTTGAGTTGGGAGCCCGTTCTGGGCAGGTGGTGCTGCGTGGCTTGGAACCTACC
>NW_004443998.1:11820248-11845108 GCF_000243295.1 Trichechus manatus latirostris
ATGGTGATAGAATAATTTGGAAAAGGATAGTGAGAATAGCAGCACAACTGGAAGAATGTAATCGATGTCACTAAATTGTACATGTAGAAAACTTTTGAAATGGTGTAACTTTGGCTATGTATATTTTCACCAAAAAAAAGGTCCTCCAAGGTCGAGAAGGGAGAGAGTTGACATGTTGTGGGGTTGTTAACCAATGTTATAAAACAATATGTGTACTACTGTTTCATGAGAAACTATTTGTTCTGTAAGTCTTCACCTGAAGTACAATAAAAAAATTTAAAAAAAAAGACAATTATGACCCTGCAAAAAATTAAACTAGAGAACAAGGCACAGCATTTCATAAATTTAGATTTTCAGGGTTTACTACTAAAGCCTTAAAAAGTCAAGTTGCATATTAGAAACTGTTACATATTGGTACCTGCCATTTTGGAGATGAAATTAAGCTAAAATTTGAATCCAAACAGAAGGCCAAGTATTGGGAAATGTGTGATAGTCTTCTTGAATCTAATACACACATATAAACAGATGCATATATAAATATTATGTGTGTCTATGCATATGTATTTTAGATCTAAATATACATAGATACCACAGTGTCTGTTTTTAACAATAAATTGCCTTCACTCGTCAACTGATTCTGTCTTGGAAGAAGTACAGCCAGAATGTTCCTTAGAAGCAAGGATGGCGAGACTTCATCGCACGTACTTTGGACAAGTTATCAGGAGGGAACTAGTCCCTGGAGAAGGATATCATACTTGGTAAAGTAGAGAGTCAATGAGAAAGAGGAAGATCCTCAAAGAGATGGATTGACACAGTGGCTGCAACAATGGGCTCAAGCATAACAATGATTGTGAGCATGGTGCAGGACCAGGCAGTGCTTTGTTCTGTTGTACATAGGGTCACTAAGAGTCGGAATCAACTCGTCAGCACCTAACAACAACAGCATTCAACTGATATGGAATACATTTTTCCAGAATCACATATTCTATGCCAATTATTAGATCTCACTTGCAGGCTTGTGTTCCTCAACAGGTGTGTGAGGATAGCTTAAAATTTCCAAAGTGCCGCAGTATTTGACATCTTGAAGGAGATTTGTGTTGACTTTCTGATTACTTGTTTGTCTCCCATTTGCCCTTATTCCCCACCTCCACCACTAGGCTATAATCTCCTTGAGAAGGCTTCTTCCGTCTTCTTTCCAGTTAGATCTTGTGCGCTTTGCACCATCACTAACAGATAATAGGTATTCAATAAATCAATCTGAAAAATATATTCTCCAATAAGTTTGTCTCTTTCTTCTGAGTCTTGTCAGACTTCAAATACATTACTGGGAGTACTTGTTATCACGTTTGTTCTTGACCACTAAACAAAGATATAACTAAGAAAATTATTTGCGAATACATATGATATTATTTTGATCTCCTTGTTTCATGTAACTGTCAGACAGAGCAGAGAGAATGTTATACCCCAATTGATCTGTTTCCCAAAAAGTATACCAGAATAAAAAATACCCTATTAAATAGCACACACACTCTTAACATAAACCTATAAGAGAGATTTTTAATAATTTAAAGCAAATTGAAATATGAAGATAGTGTGGGGAATAGAAAACAATTAAAGTTAAGGCACCAGTTTAAAATATTAAATACAATTATAGACACTTCCTAAGTCCTACCTAAACTTACCAATATCTATGCCTGTGTAAGTCCTGTTGATACACTGCACTTTCCTGTATTATGGGGCCTAAAGAGAATGGTTATGAGAGTATTTGATTTCATAGTAATTTTATCTCCTTTAAGCTATACCTTTAATACTCATCCTCCTCATTGCGAGGATTGCAGAATTTTGGTAATGGATTCCAAGTTTAAGCACAACTATCTGTATATTTGGTTGCATTCACTATGTTAAAGGATTGTCCCACAGATTTTTGGGATCCTCCCTAATAAGTGATGAACCAGTTCCAGTTCAGTCAACTCCAACTCATGGGAACTCCATGTGTGTCAGAGTAGAAGTGTGCTCCATAGGGTTTTCAGTGTCAGATTTTTAGGAAGTAGAACCATAGGCCGTTCTTCCAAGGCACCTCAGGGTAGACTCCAACCACCAATGTTTCTGTTAGCAGCCGAGAAGTTAACCATTTGCACCACACAGCAACTCCAATAAATGATAGTCCGTGCGTATAGTTGAACTCTATACATTCTGATAATCTTCCAAGAAATTGTTCTGGTTTCTGTTGCTACGTAACAAACCATGCCAAAAGTTGGTTCTGTGAATTCACTGACATGAGCTGTGTGGTTCTTGCTTGAGGTCTCTTATGGGGTTATAGTCAGATGGTGGCTGAAAATGGAGTTACCTGAAGGCTCAGCTGGGCTGTATGTCCAAGATGGCTTCTTCTCTCTCATGCCAGTGCCTCAGCTGGCAAGGCTGGAATGGCTGGGGACTGGCTGAGCGTCTTTCTCTCCGTACAGCTTCCCCATGTGTCTAGTTTGGACTACAACATGACAGTCTCAGAATGGTCAGTCTCCCTACATGGTGGCTAGGTTCCCCATGTCCGCTCTTTCTCAGAGAGCAATGTAGAAGCTGTGAGACTTCTGATGATTTATCCTTAAAAGACACAGAATCACTTCCAATGCATTATTTTGGTTTTACAGGGCCTGCCTAGATTCATCATAGGAGGAGGCTACACAAAGGTGTTAATAGCTAGAGGTGTGGTTCATTGGGAGCAGTCTTTGAAAAGGTCATGCCACTTTTCCTACCCCCTCAAGCCAAAAAACCTAAAAAACAGACAAAGCTTTGGCTTACCTCAAACCATCTACAAGATATGCATTTTAGTCTGTCTCTTAATATTTGCTTACCACTTTTAATTTTTAAACAGTGGTTTCAGCAACCACATACCTATTACCACATACCACACCTGTTTGTGCCCAGCATGAAAGTTATTATTTCTTCCCCTTTGGGTAGTCTTTAGTTTACACTTGGCATGTTCAGTTATAGAAAAATTCATGGTATGTTAATTAACCTGCCATCTGAAACTCTAAGTAATTCAAGGTATACTTACTGAATACCTACTGTGTGCCATATACCAGGCTAAGTGCAAGGGATTCAACAATTAACAAGATGCTGTCTTATCTTCAGCAAGCTTAGGAAGAGGATGGGAACAGCACGTAATTTCCACATTTCCATTTCCCCTTGGATCTATCCTCCTGTAGCTATCCAAAACTCTTTCTCTCAAGTGCTCACATTTTACTTGAAATCTCCTTCATGCTGAAAAGAAACTGTCTTTCAGACGGCAAGGGGAGTTTAGCAAATGAAACAGCATGAATGATAAATGTTAACTGCTATTCCTTCTTCCCTGCCACTATATGATTTCAGGTGGGATTTATTAAGAGAAGATGTATTTCTTCTTCTGGGTCATGAAGAACATTTTTTTCTTTATCCGTATCCTCCAAGGAAGCTCATGGTGAAATAGATAAAATGTCAGAAATAATTAAGAAAAATGCAGGGGTATCCAACAACATAAAATTATGCCTTTTGGTGATGCCTAGTTTTCATCCCCTTGGTCCCTTGACAGATATAAACACCAACTTATCACATCCTTTAGATGATGGTGTGTTAAATCACTGTTGATGAATACATGGTACAGTAAATGGGGAGGATGGAAAAGAAATACTCTTAGGAAGCAGAGGTCATGGGTTCTAGGAGGTCAAAATACAATCTGCAATTGATACAGGATCTAGAATCTTTCAAAATGGTTATATGCAAAGCCTCCTAAATCTCTTTCATCATTTTCCCTGCTTTTAGTCATAGTTCTGTTTGATCACTTTTTTAACGTGCTATTTTCTTTAACCACAAAAATTGCTTTTGTAAAAATTTATTTCAGTTTTTTTTTTTTTTTTCCTTTACTCTTTAGCAAAGCTTAGATCACTGTGGTAGTAAAATCCATGCACAGAGAAAGCCGAACACCTCTGTCAGAAATGTGTTATTTCACAAATTGGGACTCCTTTTCAAAGAACTGTGTGTTTCTCCGCCTCAGCTGACACCCTGTTATTCTGGATATGCAAACACATCTTAATACAGTGAAACTAAGACTCAGGGGTTTTTGTTTTTTTCTGACTGGCTTTTAAAAACAGATATGGACCATTTATTATTATTTTATTCATTATTTGAAATCCATGCAACTGAAATGTTTGAGCAAGTAGACAAAATGTCTGTAACTGCATTAATTGGTCTATCTAATGCTTTTTAATTACTCATCAGCACTGATACCAGTACCAGTGGCTGTGGAGTCAATTTCAACTCATGATGACCCCACGTGTTGAGAGTACTGCTGCGCTCCATAGGATTTTCAATAGCTGTGATCTTTCAGAAGTAGATCACCAAGACTTTCTTCTGAGGCACCTCTGGGTGGATTGAAACCATTGACCTTTAGGATAGTAACCATTTGTGCCACCCAGGAGCTACTCAGTAGTAGTGGTAATGGTGATTATAATAAAACAGATGTAAAAAAAATTCAATGTACCAGTGCTAAGCAATTCTAGACAGTTTTTACATGTGACCCTAATTAATTGTTCTAATAACAATTGCAACTATTCTTACGCACATAATGTTGTTGTTAGGTGTCGTCTAGTAGCTTCCAAGTCATAGCAACCCTATGAGACAGAGTAGAACTGCCCCATCGGATTTCCAAGGAGTGGCTGGAAGATTGGAACGGCCAACATTTGGTTAGCAGCCGAGCTCTTAACCAGTATGCCACCAGGGCTCCATGTATATAACACAAATGTTAAAAATGAAGCACAGAAGGACAAATAATTTTCCCAAGTTCATTCAACCAGGAAGTGGAAAAGCTGGAGTTTGAATCCAAGCCTATGAGACCCGTATGAGGGTGTCTTTATTTCTTAACGCTGCTATGACAGAAATACCGCACCAGTGGGTGGCTTTAGCAAACGGAAGTTTATTTTCTCACAGTTTAAGAGGCTGCAAGTCCAAATTCAGGACATTGGCTCTAGGAGAAAGCCCTCTGTCCAGTCTAGGGGAAGGTCCTTATCTCTTTTCAGCTTCTGTTCCTGGGTTCCTTTGTGATCTTCATGTGGCATTGCATCCATCTTCCCCCATCGGTGCTTCCTTGCTTGCTTGCGTGCTTAATCTTGTCCTTTTATATCTCAAAAGTGGTTGGCTTAAAACACACCTTACACTGATATGGCCTCATTAACATAGCAACAAAAATCCTATTCCCATATTTTTGGAGGACACTATTTAATCCATAACAGATGGTAACACTTCCTTCACACTTGTGATGTTCTCACCATGTGTGGGAAGGCTCACTAGTCCAACATGGCTGGCCCATCTCCCCCAATCCCTGCCATTCACTTGTCCTTCTTGAAGAAGGAATGGCTTATCTAATGACAAGTTTGCAAAGTTGAGGGAATTGCCCACAGTCAGGTAAAAAGTGGCCCAGTTCCTCCATGCCATAAGTTTTAACAGGGTGAAGCTGTCCTTGTTTAATCCCGGGGTATGATATTAGGAATTTCATTTGTCCACAGACATAAAACATATTCTCCAATACCATGTACATATAAATAATATAGGTCTTTCATTGGATTTAGCTTTTCCTTCCTGATAAACTTGGTTAGGGAAGAAGTTACTGGCTTTCAAGCTCCTGAGGATCTCAATCCCAATTGAATCACTAACAATTCCAATGAATGGAATCCAAAATAACAATATATATTTTTTACATCTAACTCACAGCACTGTTGCAGAATTTATTTACAACTATCTTTTTCTATGCATTCTATATCTTAGATATCTGATCAAAAATATTTTATAAATGAGAAAGTAAAAACCACACCCTTGTGCCTACACACACACACACACACACACACACACACACACACACTCTCTCTCTCTCTCTCTCTCTCCTCACTTATCGACATGGTTAGATTCCAAAGACCAGTTTGATATGCAAAATTAGCGTTATGTGAAAATGGAGGATGACCACACAATGTGTCAGCATTCTCCCCTCTTTCCCTTTCCACCCCAAGTTCTCCATGTCCGTTCGTCAGTTGTCCTCTTCCTTCCTACCTTCTCATCTTTGCTTTTGGGCAAATGTTGCCCATTTGATCTTGAATACTTGACAGAACTAAGAAACTCCTTCCTCACGTGTATCATTGTTTGTTTTACAGGCCTGTCTAATCTTGGGCTGAAAGGAGGACTTAGGGAGTGGCTTCAGCTATGGGTTAGCAGGGTGTCCAGGGGCCATAGTTTCAGAGGTTAATCCAGTATCTGTGAGACAAGTAAGTCTTGTCTATTTTTGTGAATTTGAATTTTGTTCTACATTTTTCTCCCACTCTCTCTGGGACCCTCTATTGTGATTCCTATCAGAATGGTCAGTGGTAGCAGCTGGGCATCATCTAGTTGTTCTGGGCTCAGGCTGGCGGAGACTGTGCTTCATGTAGTCCATTAGTCCTTTGGACTAATATTTTCTTTACGTCTTTTGTCTTCTTCATTCTCCTTTGCTTTGAATGTGATAGGACCAATAGATGTATATTAGATGGCCACTTGCAAGCTTTTGAGACCCCCGATGCTACTCACCAGGTAGGTTGCAGAACATTTTCTTTATGAACTATGTTATGCCAGTTGACTTAGATGTCACCCTAGGCCATGGTCCTCATCCCTCATCCCCAGTAACTTGGGTCCTCAAGGTGTTTGGGTGTGTCTAGGAAGCTTCTATGACTTTGCCTTGGTCAGCTTGTGCTGACTTCCCCTATATTGTGTGTTGTCTTCCCCTTCACCAAAGTTAACACTTGTCTACTTTCTAGTTAGTGATTTCCCCTCCCCACCCCTCCCCTCCCTTATAATCATCAAAGATTGGTTTTTTTCTGTGTGTAAACCTTTTCTTGGATTTTTATAATAGTGGTCTCATACAATATTTGTCCTTCTGTGATTGACTTATTTACTAAGCATAATGCCCTCCGTATTCATCCCCACTGTGTGGTGTTTTGTGGATTTATTGATGTTCTTTGTTGTTGCATAGTATTCCACTGTGCATATGTACCATGATTTGTTAACTCATTCGTCTGCTGATGGGCACTTAAATTGTTTCCATCTTTTTGCTATCGTGAACAATGCTGCAATGAACATGAGTGTGCATATGTCTATTCATGTGAGGGCTCTTATTTCTCTAGGATATATTCCTAGGATTAGGATTGCTGGATCGTATGATATTTCTATTTCTAGATTTTTAAGGAGGCGCCATATCATTTTCCATAGTGGTTGTATCATTTTACATTCCCACCAGCAGTGCATAAGAGTTCCAATCTCCCTGCAACTTCTCCAGCGTTTTTATTTTCTGTTTTTTTGATTAGTGCCAGTAATGTCGGGGTGAGATGTTATCTCAGTAGTTTTGATTTACATTTCTCTAAGGGCTAATGATCACAAGCATTTCTTCATGTGTCTGTTGGCTGCTTGAATGTCTTCATTGGTGAAGTGTTTGTTCATATCCATTGCCCATTTTTTAATTGGATTATTTATCATTTTGTTATTGAGGTGTTGAAGTATTCTATAGATTTTAGAGATTAGACCCTCATTGGATATGCCTGGACAAAAATTTGTTCCCAGTCTGTAAGTTCTCTTTTTACTTTTTGGCGGAATTTTTTTTGTGAGCATAGGTGTTTAATTTTTAGGAGCTTCCAGTTATGTAGTTTATCTTCTGGTGTTTGTGCATTGTTAGTTATGCTTTCTATTCTATTTATGCCATGTATTAGGGCCTCTAGTGTTGTCCCTATTTTCTCTTCCATGATATTTATCATTTTAGTTATATATTTAGGTCTTTGATCCATTTTGAGTTAGTTTTTGTGTATGGTGTGAGGTATGGGTCCCATTTCATTTTTTTACAGATGAAAATCCAGTTTTGTCAGCACCATTTGTTAAAAAGACTGTCTTCTCCCCCGTTTAATGGACTTTGGTCTTTTGTCAAAGGTCAGCTAACCATAGGTGGACGGATTTACATCTAGGTTCTTGATTCTGTTACATTGGTCTGTGTGTTTGTCATTGTACCACTACCAGGCTGTTTTGACTATCGTGGCTGTATAGTGGGTTCTGACATCAGGTAGTATGAGGCGTCCCACTTTGTTCTTTTTCTTCAATAATGCTTTGCATATCCAGGGCTCCTTTTCTTTCCATGTAAACTTGGTGATGTGTTTTTCCATCTTGTTAAAGAATGCTGATTGTATTTGAATTGGGATTGCATTATATCTGTAGATCACTTTGGGTGGTACTGACATTTTCATAATGTTGAGTTCTCCTATCCATGAGCCTGATATGTTTTTCCATTTATGTAGGTCTCTTTTGGTTTCTTGCAATAGCACTTTGTAGTTTTTTTGTATAGGTCTTTTACATCACTGGTGAGATTTATTCCTAAGTATTTTATTTTTTTAGGGGCTATTATAAATGATACTGTTTTCCTGATTTCCTTTTTGAAGTTCTCTTTGTTGGTATGTAGGGATCCAACTGATTTTTGTATGTTTATCTTGTATGCTGCTACTCTGCTGAATCTTTCTATTGGTTCCAGTAGTTTTCTTGTGGAATTGTTGGGGTTCTCTAGGTATAGGATCATATCATCTGTGAATAGGGATAGTTTTACTTCTTCCTTTCCAATTTGGATGTCCTTTTTTTTTTTTCTTTTTCTTGCCTTATTGCTCTTGCTAGGATTTCCAGCACTATGTTAAATAGGAACGGTGATAAAGGGCATCTTGTCTTGCTCTCATTCTCAGGGGGAATGCTTTCAGTCTCTTTTTGTTGAGAATGATGTTGGCTGTTGGTTTTATATAGAAGCCCTTTATTATGTTGAGGTATTTCCCTTCTATTCCTATTTTACTGAGAGCTTTTATCAGGAATGGGTGTTGGACTTTATCAAATACCTTTTCTGCATTGATTGAGATGATCATGTGATTCTTTTGTTCGTTTTATGTAGTGGATCACATTGATTGATTTTTTAACATTGAACTATCCTTGCATGTTGTTGTTGTTGTTGGGTGCCATCGAGTCTGTTCTGACCCATAGCAACCCTGTGTACAACAGAACTAAACATTACCTGGTCCTGCACCATCCTCACAATTGTTGTTATGCTTGAGTCCACTGTTGCAGCCACTGTGTCAGTTCATCTCCTTGAGGGTCTTCCTCTTTTTCACTGACCTTCTACTTTACCAAGTATGATGTCCTTCTCCAGGGACTGGTCCTTCCTGCTAACATGTCCAAAGTGTATGAGATGAAGTCTCACTATCCTTGCTTCTAAGGAGCATTCAGGCTGCACTTCTTCCAAGACAGATTTGTTCATTATTTTCGCAGTCCATGGTATATTCGATATTCCTCGCCAGCATCACAATTCAAAGATGTCAATTCTTCTTCAGTCTTCCTTATTCATTGTCCAGTTTTCGTATGCATATGAAGCGATTGAAAATACCATGGCTTGGGTAAGGAGCATCTTAGTCTTCAAGGTGATATCTTTGCTTTTTAACAATTTAAAGAGATCTTTTGCAGCAGATTTGTCTAATGCAATGCATTGTTTGATTTCTTGACTGCTGATCCCATGGGTGTTGATTGTGGATTCAAGTAAAATGAAATCCTTGACAACTTCAATCTTTTCTCTATTTATCATGACGTTGCTTATAGATCCAGTTGTGAGGATTTTTTCCTTCCATAACTAGTATGAATCCCACTTGGTCACAGTGTATTTTTTTTTTTTTTATATGATGCTGAATTCTATTGGCTAAAAGTTTTTTGAGAATTTTTGCGTCTATATTCATGAGAGATATTGGCCTGTAATTTCCTTTTTTTTGTAGTCATTGCCTGGCTTTGGTATCAGGGTTATGCTGAATGAATTTGGGAGTTTTTCTTCTTTTTCTTTGCTCTGTAATAATTTGAGTAGTACTGGTGTGAACTCTTATCTGAACGTTTGGTAGAATTCTCCAGTGAAGACAGCGGAGCTAGAGCTTTTTTTTGTTGGGAGTTTTTTTTTTTTTTTGTCTTTTCAGTCTTTTGTCTTGTTATGGGCCTGTTCAGATTTTCTATCTCAGTTTGTGTTAAGTTTAGGTAGGTAGTGTGTTTCTAGAAATTTGTCCATTTCCTCTAGGTTCTCAAATTTGTTGGAGTACTGTTTTCCATAGTATTCTGTTATGATTCTTTTTATTTCAGTTGCATCTGTTGTAATGTCCCCCATCTCATTTTGTTATTTGGGTTATTTGCTTCCTCTCCTGTTTTTCTTTTGTCAGTTTGGTCAATGGTTTGTCGATTTGTTGACCTTTTCAAAGAACCAATTTTTGGTCTTGTTGATTCTTTCTACTGTTTTTCTGTTCTCTATTTTATTTATTTCTGCTCTAATCTTTATTAATTCTTTTCTTCTAGTGACTGCTGGCTTATCTGGCTGCTTTCTTTTGAATTGTTCGAGTTGTAGGGCTAATGTTTTAATTTTGGCCCATTCTTCTTTTTTGATGTGTGCATTTAATTGGCCTCTCAGCATTGCCTTTGCTGTGTTCCAATGGTTTGGGTATGGTATGTTTGAATTCTTATTTGATTCTAGGAATTTTTTTATTCCCTCTTTGATTTCTTCTATTACCCAGTTGTTTTTAATCAAGGTGTTATTCAGTTTCCATGTATTTGATTGTTTTTTGTTTTCCTTTCTCTTGCTGTTATTGAGTTTAACTTTTATGGTATTGTGATCAGAGAGAATGTTTTGTATTATTTCAATGTTTTGGAGTTTATTAATTGAGGGTTGCTTTGTGGCCTAAAATGTGGTCTATTCTGGAAAATGTTCCATGTGCATTGGAAAAGAATATATAGATTTTTGCTGTTGGGTGGAGTATTCTATATATGTCTGTGGGGTCAGCTTGCTTGGCTATGGCTGGCACTTGGAATCCACCAGCTGCTCCTTGGAAAACATGTGAGGTGGTTCTATTCTTTCCTATAGGGTCACTATGAGTCAGAATTGACTCAATGGTAATGGGTATATATATGTGTATATATACTACGTCTCACATACTTTGGACATGTTATCAGGAGAGATCAGTCCCTGGAGAAGGACATCATGCTTGGTAGGGTAGAGGGTCAGTGAAGGAGAGGAAGACCCTCAATGAGATGGATTGACATAGTAGCTGCAACAATGGGCTCAAGCATAGCAAGGATTGTGAGGATGGCGCAGGACTGGGCAGTGTATTGTTCTGTTGTACGTAGGGTTCTTATGAGTCGGAATTGACTCAATGGCACCTAACAACACCATATATATATTAGATATGTAACTAAGATCATATTTACAATTGGAAAATGCACTTTGAAGTAATCAAGACCACATTATGGACTTACGCTGTTCACCTTTAAATTTCTAAAAAGTCTTTAATTGAAGTTTTTATTAGGAGATCATGAAATGTAAAAATAATTGGAACATTTTAAACTAAGTGCATACATAAAAAAAATTTTGGATATTTAAAATGTATATACTTTTAATAATTAATTTAAATTGTATTTTTGAATCAATGGAAGTTGATTTTTCAATATCTATAAATATATACTTGTATATTTAAATGGTAATGTTTCAACTTTATATGCATAAGATTGAAACTTTAACTGCTATTCAACCCTGATGGTAGATACTAACTTTCTGCCAGAGAATACTTATTAATAGAAAATTAATCTGATATACATATCAATATTTGTCATTTTTGTTCCTTTTACTTTGCCATTCCTCTGCTATGAGGGGAGGAGGGCACAGGAAGGGAAGTAGTTCAGACATTTTAAAAGGCAGGTTTCAATTGAGCAACCATCCGAGCACATAGTGAAAGGAAATGGTTGTCTTGGCAACTGGAACAAAATTAAGGCTCTCAAACCCTGACTTCTACTCAGGTAACCTTTCAGTTCAGCAGTTTTCAGGTATACTTTTGATACTAAAAGATCTCTTATTGCCAGGGGAAATTTATCAGCTAAATGCCCCCTTATTTTTTTTTTATTCATGAGTTGGGTCCCTTGGATTGTAATTTTACTTGGCATATGTCGACGATACAAGACTTTCAATTATCACAGTTGAGCAAGTTTCCACGTACTTAAATAGCAATTTAATCTATAAATCAAAGTGTTTACAGTAGAAACTTTAAAATTTTTCTCTTATGTGTTTTATTTCAACAGGTTTATTAATTTTAGTATTTAAATTCTCATGAGTATAAGAAATGATGTAAGTTCTTTGTAAATGTTTGTAAAATATAGAAATATTAAAGAAGGAAATTAAAATTACCCCAAAATCTATCACTCTTAATTACTTTGATGCACTTTACTTTCTTCCATGCATATTTTAGAAGTGTGCCTTATTTTTCCTCTTGTTGCCACTTAGTCATTCCCTTGGGAATCTATTCCTTAACAGTTTATCCTATCTCTATAAATAACATTTATAGTGACAGTATAATACTACATAAGTAGTAATACTGGTGTACTCATTGTGTACTGGAACTAGTGTTGATTCTTCAATATTTTGGTTATTTTAAATTTACACTATTGTAAAATCATTATATATAAATTTTTTTTTGTATTTCTGATTATTTCCTTAGAACATATAAGTGGAAGGCTAAATCAACCAGTGTGTCAGTTTCAAGTTTTTCTTATATATAGCCAAATTAATCTTTAGATTCTAGAATAATTCTAGAGTCTGGAATGTTCACACTCATTTGTGCTCCTTCCAGCAAAGTAAGAAAGCTCCAAATATCATCATAATCTTTTCACCACTGGGGTTTACCAATATGATAGTTTCAATGGGATAATTTTGTTATTTGGTTTTCTGCTTATTAAGCCAAAATCCATTGCTATGAAGTGTATTCTGACTCATAGTGACCCTATAGGACAGAACAGAACTGTCCCATAGGGTTTCTGAGGAGCGTCTGGTAGATTTGAACTGTGGACATTTTGGTTAACAGCCAAACTCTTAACCACTACGCCACCAGAGTTTCCTCTGCTTATTAGTGAGGTAGAATTTTTATTTTATTGACTTTTCAAGTGAATTGGATTTTTAAGTACATTACAGATATCCAACCCTCATCCATCTTCTTACTGGTGCTTTTATGCTATTATTTTTCCTTTTTTTATTTTAAACATCAGGAGTTTTTAGTGTTTTTTTTTTTTTTTAATTTGGTGGAAGTCAAATCAATCTATCCCTTCACTAGGGTCTTCCTTTGCCATTATGCTTAAACAATGTTTCCCAAACTCACAATTAGAATATATATACTTATTGTGATGGTTAGTTTTAGGTGTCAACTTGGCAAGGTCCTGGTGCCCAGTTGTTTTGTCAAACACTAGTCTAGATGTTGCCATGAAGGTATTTACATGTGATTAACATTTACAATCACTGGCCTTAAGTAAAGCACATTATCCTCTATAAAGTGGATGGGTCTCACCCAATCAATTAAAGCCCTTAAGAGCAAAACCTGAGATTTCCTGGAGGGATAAGGAGTCTGCATCAACCATAACATAGATATCCTGCTGGAGTTTCGAGACTATATGACCTACAGATTTCAGGCTCAAGACTGCTGGAGTTTCCAGCCTGCTGCCTGGCCTATGAATTTTGGACTTGCCACCCCAAAAATCACATAAAGCATATTCTTAAAATAAATCTCTCTCTCTCTCTCCTAAAATATCCTGTCGATTCTGTTTCTCTGGAGAGTCCTAGTACTCTTACCTATGTTTTATTTTCTTTCATCGTTTTGTTACATTTAACTCGTTTATGGGATTTATTTTAGTTTCTATTAGAGGAGAAGACTCTCCCTGGATCAAACGCATTTACATTATTTCCTTTAATTACCACACCAGTTCTATGAGATAGATATCATTATTCCTAACAGTTAAGAAAACTGATAGAGACACTATTATTACACATGGTCAAACATCTAAGAAGTGATGTTTCTAACTGGTATAATCCATATTAACATGGCAAAAATTCTCTGCAGTTTTATTGATGTAGGAGTCCTGGTGGTTCAGTGGTTCGGCTGTTAACCAAAAGGTCAGCAGTTCAAATCCACTAGCTGCTCCTTAGAAAACCTCTGGGGCATTTCTACTCTGTCCTATAGGGTTGCTATGAGTCAGAATAGACTCAGTGGTAATGGGTTTTATTGATGTAAATTAGCCTTCCACAAGTATTTCCCTGAGTGCTGCCTAATCATGCTTGATTATAGGACACTCTGATTATTCAGTTCCATTTTTTGCATTATGATACAAAGATGTTTCCTCCCGCCTCTGGTAAATGTCATGAGAGGGCTGCTATGCTAGGTACTGCTTCTCATCAGAGACTGGTGTTGCCGTCTCCTGTCTGGTATCAAACACTACCATCTTCTTATTCTACTTGTTTTCAAACATAGAAAAAGTTCTTTTCTTTAATTTACAACAGGCTCAGCTGACCAAATAGCAGATTAATTTTCATGAAACTTTGCTGAAGGTTTGGAAATAATGAAATGGAAGTTCAAAACAGAGAACAAGAGATAAATGGTATATAAGCTCAAAAGCCCATGTGCTGTTACTGGAATGTCCCTAACTGGAAGAAGCCAGAAAGAGCTCACCCCCACTACCAGAAAGGGAAGCTCAACTTCATCCTATGAAAGGGCAGCTTACCTTTAAGACTACTACCACCAGTAAGGCTCCAAGCATCTCTGACCTTCATTTGGGCCAGAGTAACTCATGGCCATCAAGGAAGGAGGAAGGTTTTCTCTTCTACTTACTTACTCACATCTTGGATCTTGATTTCCTGCCCTAGCACTGTTGTCTTCACAGTATACATTTCCTTCAAACTCTATCCCTACACACACAAACACACACACTACACACACACAAGGCTGCTCCACTCTGTTCCTCTGGGCCCAATAAAAGGACCAAACTCATTAGTCCAGTTCTCCAAAACTACATTAGTAAAACTTAAACAACAGATAAACTGTATCAATAATCCTGGTGAAGCCACACCAAGTTTGCTCAGAGTTATTTTCATTCTACCCTTACCAGCTATCTAAAATAGTCTAGAGTCTATTCTGGGTATCTTTGTGTAACAAAACAACACTAAAATGAATGA
The DNA here is from genome assembly GCF_000243295.1 of Trichechus manatus latirostris. Lineage (NCBI taxonomy): Eukaryota > Metazoa > Chordata > Mammalia > Sirenia > Trichechidae > Trichechus > Trichechus manatus. The sequence continues at coordinate 11,835,325 of NW_004443998.1, forward strand.
CTTTAAAAAACAACATTTATCTTGCTCACAAGTCTGTCTGTAATTTATGTGTTCATAGATGAGGGCAGCTTTTCTCTCCTCAGCTCAACATCAGCATGAATTGTTTAATTGCTGGGAGCTGAAGTCATATGAAGGATTGTTCACCTCCAGGTCTGACAAACTTTGCCTTCTGTCAGTTGGGTTGTTATTTGGGGCTGTCAGGTAGAACACCTACACATGGTCTCTTGATGTGGCCTGGGATTCCTCACAAATTGTGTCTGTGTTCCAAAGGTGAGTATCTCAAAAGGAAAGAGCCAGGTGGAATCCATACTGCTTTATGACCTAGCTTTGAATGTCATCTAGCATCGTTTACACCACATTTTATTAAACCAAAACAGCAACAATGTCCCATCCAGTTTCAAAGGGAGGGGAAATAGACTGTAATTCTTGATGGAGGAAGGTGAAAGTTCTGGACAATTTTGTGTGGCCAGAAATATTGCAGTGGCTGACTTTATAAAATACAACCTGCCACAATTTGCCTTCTGGTTACAAATATATGAATTCATCACACATCCTCTTTCCAAGGCTCCCCAAAGTCTCATCCCATTATAATCTCAGGCTCAACCTAAAATCTCATCTAAAATCTAAATTTTAAAACTAAACTGATAGTTTAAAGCCACATGAGTCATTTAGCTCAGGCTAAAATCTAAATCATCTTTAATTACATACAGGCAGTTCAGTGTGTGGTTCTCAAGTAACAGTTCCTTGAATACAGTTCTTTATAATTCAAAAACCTGTGAACAAAAGAGAGAAGTTAACAACTCCCAACACATCTAATATACAAAGGCAGTAAACGTATAAGACAATCACTATGAACACTAGTTTTTAAAAATGAGGAAAGAAGAGGCACAGGGTAATCACTGGTTCATAGCAATTCTGAAATCCAAGTGTGCACATGTTGATAGTCCCTTGATTTGGTTTCACCTCTACTGTCTAGAAATCATTCTCTATGATTTTTGAGCTCTTCTCTCTAGGACCTTGGTTGCAACATCTGGGACATCATCATTTTCTATAATGAATGGGTGAGTAGTTTTCTCAGTCTGCTTTTTAGTCATAGTGGTTCAGGGTTCCAAAGTCTTCTTTGAATGTTGTACTTTCTCTGTCTCTGTTGATTCAAGGGGACAAGGTTTCCAACAATATAATTTTCTTAAAATCTATGTGGGTTTCTTATGAATCTCATTTGATTTTACTCCTTTAGACAAAAGCTTTGTACACCCATATTATCCAGATAAGTCTTTCTCAACTTTGGGCTTCCTATAAAGCTTCTGTGGGGCAACACACTTAAAATTCTTTAAAAATAAAGTTTTTTAAAAGAGTATACATGAAGGACGTGTTTAATATTCTTGTTGTTTGTTGTTAGCTGCCTTTGACTCGGCCCCCAACTCATGGCAACACCATGTACAACAGGATAGTGTGATCCATAGAGTTTTTCACTGGCTTATTTTTTGGAAGCAGATTTCTAGACCCTTTTTCCTCGTCTGTCTTAGTGTGGAAGATCTACTTAAAATCCTTAGAGGGATTGTATTCTGATTTAGGGACTACCTTAAATCTTTCTGAGGTTTTAACAAAAGGTTTTACAGCCACACTCTTTGATTCATATTTAGACCATGTTTTTCTGACAGTTCCCTTTGTTTGATCTCTGTCCAGAGCCTTTCTTTAAATTTAGCAACACTCCTCCCCACCACCAGCAGAGAGCTTGGGAATGAAAAACAGTTTTATTTTCAAACCCAGCAAGTTTAAGCTCCTTTATACTTAGGAGATCTTTTTTTTTACTTACCTCTCTCTTCTCACAACTTACCCATAGGCATCTAGAGGAGCCCATGATACCCCATTAAGGCTCTGTCTGGAAATTTCCTTAGTTATATCATCCAGTTCATTAAGCACACTTTCTATGTTCAACATTTCCTCAGATGACAGCATTGCTAAACTTTCTGCCACTACATAAAACGGAGGTCCTTTTCTAGTTTTCCATTTACATTTCCCTCACTTTCCTCCAAGTCTTCACCGATAACTTCCTTGAGAGTCATCAGGCTTCTATTAACCATTTCTTTGTAACACTTTAGGCTTTTAATAATAGTTGCCTCAAATTCCATCCAGCTTTCACCCATTGCCTTGTTCCAAAGACATTCCTATATATTTTAGGTTTTTTGTTACAGCCACATCTCATTTAAAAAATCTATTACTTTTATTGCTGCATAACAATCCATCCTTAAACTTGATGGCTTAAAACCACACCATTCATTTTGCTCACAGGCTGCAATTTGGACAGAACTCTGTGTGGACAACACACTTTTCCTCCACTAAACTTCAACTGGGGCACCTTCTTCTGAAGGTTATCCATCACATGCCTGTTTCTTGGTGATTGAAAGAGCTCAGTTTCTTGTGTATTTCCCTCTAACTCTATGTGGTATGTACATTATGGTGGCTTTCGAGTATCCTGACTTCTTCCTTGTTGACTCAGGGTTTCTAAAAGAGAGAGAGAACCAGGCAGAAGCTAAGTTACATTTTCCAACCTAGCATTGGATGTCGTGCAGTGTTACTTCTGCTGCATTCTGTTCATTGAGATAGTTACAAAACTTTCTCAATTTCAAGGAGAGGAAAAATAGAATCTACCTTTTGATGGAGAAATGTAAAATTCTAAAAGAGCATGTGGAAATGGAAATATTGTTGAAGCTATTTTTGGAAAATATTCCAACCTTGATCAAAAACATCTTAGTATACCAGGTCTCCTAATTCAAACCCCGGTTTTTGAAGTAATAATAAAAATTTGTCTTTTTACTTTGCTTTAATATTTCCTTTTCATTCTATGGACTATTCTGTTTTGTCTCTTTCCTTTTATTTCTTATCTTATTCATGATTTTTTTCCTTCTCTTTTACTTCTTAATATGTTCTCATAACCTAACTTTTCATTTTCCATTTTCTTTTTCCAGATGCAAAACCTTTCTAGATTCATGAATATGCAAAGTTCAAAGATGAGTCAGTGATATGATATTTTAATAATAAAATGAAAAATTTTACCTATATGTGTATGTGTAGTATATTGTCCTAATATTGACTTGTATATTTCTGATCAAACATTCAAACCATAATAATTGATTGAGCAGTTACCATGGTCTTAACATTGTCATGTAACTTTTTCTCAAGGAACATAAATTGAAATATATATTTCATGTATTAAGAACATAGTATTCAGCCAGAATAATAATTGAGCATCAATAAGTAAAATTCATCAATATTTTGACAATAATTTTTACTTAATAGAAATTGAATTAAGGTCAGAAGGAGTGAAAGTACACTAGATACTTGTCTTCTTCAGAGAGGTGAAGATTTATATATGTATATATGTATACCCAGGGTTTATTTAGGATTCCTGGTGGCACAGTGGTTAAGAGCTTGGCTGCTAACCGAAAGGACGGCAGTTGGAATCCATCAGCTGCTCCTTGGAAACTCTATGGGGCAGTTCTACTCTGTCCTACAGGGTCACCATGAGTTGGAATCACCTCAAGGGCAACGGGTTGTTGGTTGAGTGTTTATTTTAAAACATAAGTTTAAATGGCTATGAATAAGCAATTTGAAGAACTATATATAGCCTAAGAAAATATGTGCACTATAAAATTTTAGTAATAAAGGAATAAGTAACCAAAATTACCATTTTTTGCCTATTAATTTAGAGAAAATTTAAAAGATTAATACTATTTAGTTGGTTAATTGGTGAGAAAACTTGCATCTTCATATACTAGAGGTGGAAGTACTAACTGGCACAAGTTTGAGGAGGGCAGTTTAGTAATTATCAAAAATTTAAATGTCTATCATAAGATAATAAAAAATAAATAATATTACATTTATACATATACTCTACACATAAAACTAACACTGCGATGGTTTAAAAAATGAATTCGACATGTATGCAATAATATGGACTTTCTAAAGCAATTTAAAACCTTAAGTAAGCAAATTTATAAACCTTAAGTACGCAAATTTATAAATTTATAAACTTAAATATGCAAAGCCTTAAGTATAAACTCATTTATGTAAAAATGTGCATGTATGTATATAAAATAACATATGTAAGACATTTGCAAATGTATGGGAACTCCAAATGCCAACATGGCTATTTATGGGGATCAAAGGGGTTAAAAAAGACTTTTATTTAATATTTTATTAACATTTTAATATTTGAAATTTATATAGTAAGCATGCATTTGTGAATTAATTTTTTAATTACAATAATATAAATATGCAATTAAATATGTAAAAAGAGATTAAATGAGAAATCCCATAGGGCAAAATAATAGGATTGATAATCCAAACACAAAGATTTGAAATCAAAGTGATGAATACAACATAAATAAATTACAACATAAATATATTATGACTACAATATAAACTCAAAGTTGCTTACAATTCCAGGTCTGTCTTCTGAAAATTATTTTTTGAGAGAAAAAATAACAACTATTGTGCCCATATTTTTTGTTTGTCTGGTTATTTTACTTTATACCCTCCTGGAATCTACTTGGAGCCCTGGTGGTGGACTGTTTAAGAGCTCAACTGCTAATCAAAAAAGTTGGCAATTCAAATCCACCAGCCACTCTTTGGAAACTCTATGAGGCAGCTCTACTCTGTCCTATAGAGTCACTATGAATTGGAATCTACTCAATGGCCATGGGACTTTTTGTTTGGAATCTACTAAAGGAATAAGAAATACATGAAACCAAAATATTTTGCAGGACATAATTTAAGCTATATAAAACAGTTGAGGATTGTAAATTTCTGATTAAGCTCATTCTTAGAATAGCACAACATTCACCATAAAATAATCAATATTTTTTAATTAATTCAAATGAAAATGTTTCTAAAATATAAACAATCTTCTGGTTTTTTAAATGTAGCCTTGCTCAGCTAGGCCTATTAGTTTTATTTTACTCTAGGTAAATTAAAATTAAATGCTATTATATAAGATAATGATAACTTTAGGGTCTGCTGAAATATGAAGTTCAACTTTGCCCTTTATCAGTTTCTGTGAAATAGCTGTTACTCTTCTTATTCAACAGTTAAGGGAACAGAGAGACAAAGACTGACAACCCAAATAGAAATTTATAAAGCAAAACTTTGAGTGCCACATGTGTAAATCTGCATGACAATTTCAACTGTGTATTTTGATACACGTGAACATATACATGAACCTAAGAATAAAGCAAACAATTATGGTGGCCAAGATTATTTTACTTCATCACTTCTTGGAATTTACTAAAGGCAAAAAAAAAAAAAAATCATGAAACTAAAAGGCTCCTATGGGTTTGGAAATTGTGTGTTCTATTACATTTTTTCCCAAATCCCCACTTTGCTGTCAGTCGGCTGTCACTTTCCCCTAACATAGTTCGTGCTGGAAGCCCCTGTTGTACTTTGCCATTTCTAATTTTGCCTTAGAGGCTGGATAACTAGGTCTAGGACACTGTGAATTAAATACAAACAAATCATTTCAAAAAAATAAATTAAAGAAACCATCTCTGAGTGGAAGCTCCAGAGGCTTTTTGATAAATAAAAGTCAATTTGAACTTTGCCAAATTGGTTTTCTTTGCAGGGGTCTTGATTGCTTGATTCATACTTTGTACTGTTTTCCAAACAGGTATCACTGCGAGGTGGCTGAGGCTAGAATTCATGATATGTGGTCATATGATTGTATTTTTTTTGTTAAATATTTGAGACAGACTTTTTATAGCACACAGAGTGGTGACAGTATGAAATAAACCTGTATTCATCCGTGGAAATTCAGTTCTACAAATGTTTCATTCTGGAATGGAACTGGGTTCACCTTTCTCTTCTAAGGGTTCCAAATTCTCTGCTAAAACCTACCATCCCAATTATACACCAGAGAGTAATGGCCTAGTGCATCTTATTGCAAAGGTGCATTACTCAGCCCTTCAGTGCCCACTGAATATCTTCTAGACTAACTTCATAGCACACCAAAGCAGAAAAAGAGCCAACCTGCATACCCTGGGAAATCTTAAAAACAACAATGGGCAAGACAGTAATGTATGTACTGAATGCCCCTCTGTCCTATTCAGCACATTTTGTAGAGTATCTCATTTTCTAAAGTACTTTGACAGGTCATCACTAATGAAATCGTAGCTTTTAAGGGGAAAAGACCGATGATATCGCAGCCCTGATATTCTCTCTCTACCAGATGGGCACAGTGTTAGCTGCTTAACTTAGCACGGTGTTAGCTGCAAGATGCATGAGTTCCAAAATGATTCTAAGTGTTCATTTAACATGAAGCTTCCTTTGAGAAAAGGCTGCCAGTGGTGCATAATTGTGCCAAATGTGCAGTAGTTTCATGATGCAGACTGTAATCCACTAGGAACTAAATCCTGCTATTACTCTTTAGGGAGCGTCTTAAATTCTGCTCTTCTCATTGTGTAGAGTCACCTGGAGTAGTTAGAGGTTACTGGAAATCTCCTTTAAAAATTGCTGCACATGTGTTAAAACTTTCTTAATGTAAGTCTCGGTAATGTGTCTATCATTTGGGCCTTCGCTAGAGCCACAAGATGGGGCATCCAACATGCCATTCCTTCTCGTCTAATAAGTTGTTCTTTTATTTTATGTATTATGGCTTTAGTTATAATGTAAATGAATTTTTAAAATTAAATAATCATTGCCTCCTTCAATAGCTGGAATATTTTTGTATATTGACAAAAGAGACCCCATTTCCATGGTATCAGGGATAAAATGGGATAAAATGTAGAGGTGTGCAGAAGCACCACTTTCATGTGGAGATTTCAATTCACCACCCAATGTGTGTGTGTGTGTGTGTGTTGCACAGTTGACATTCTCCCATCTAAAGAGCAAACACAGCAGCCATTCCCCAGAGCAGAGCCACATTCTGTAACTGTTCAGGCAGGAAGTAAAGAGTTTCTTATCAAACTGAACCAACCAGGGGCCTTTAAAAGAAGCAAAATGCAATTACCCAAATTGAAATTTGGCCAGGACACTGGAGCTAATGCCTCCATTCTTCCAGAAAGTGCCAGGACTCTGGTTTTATGTCTCATCTGAAAGTTGATGCCTAGGGTCAAAAAGTGCCTTGCTTTCATACACTGTTAGGCAATGCAGAGCTAAAGCTGCCATTTTTAAAAGAGCCACTAGTAGTCTGGAGAAGTACTGGATTGGGGCAACCAGGACTCACTGGAGCAGTTGTTTTATCTTTTAGAAGAGAAAAACAAGGATTAGGTTGGTTGGTTTGTTTTACTCCAGGTCAGCTCATAGTTTTCTTCCTATGTCAATGACCAAAAAATACATTGCATCAAATGCCTATACGATTTATCATGAAAAGTAGTCCTAATTGTTACCAGTCACAAAAGTAAAAGATGATGAGCAAAATTTTCTTTCTGAATCTTTTCATGTAATTCCATGCATCAAGGTATAGCACATTTTAAATGTTCTGATATTAGTAGAGTTTCCATACACCATCAGGTAATTAAAATATTAATGATTTATCATACAAATGTTGTAATAATAATGATTCAATATAATAATACAGAATTATCTGTATTAATACAGATAAGCTGTGTTTAATTACCAACTGAAGACCTTCTTCCCAATATCCAGTGGAAAAGAATTCTTTGACACTACTCAGTCATAATCTAAATACATTTCAATTGATAAAAAATAGTATTTCAAAATTCTAAAAACTGTACAATTTCAGTTTGTATTTCAAATGGGCCTAATAAATATATAATGAATGGATCTTTTAAGGATTAAAAGGCCTAAAGCATTTTTAGTAGCCTTAATTATTATAATAAGATTTGGTTCTTATTAACTGAAGAAATATTAAAGACAAGGTAATTCTGATGTTAGTCAAAAGAAATGATAATGTAATACAATTTAGGAGTGTAATAGTTTTCAGCTTAATGTTTATATTTTAAATATCACACAATTATATATGTATCTACTTGTGAGTAGAATTTATTTTTTCATTTTTCTTTATACTCACAGAAGTAATACCAAAAATACTCTTAAATGTACTCATCAAGCTTTTCAAATTTCATTCAGGCGAGGGGGTCAGAACACTATTCTCATGAGGTCAGGGTCATCCTCATTAGTGTTGCTCTTTTCTGAGGTCACCGATAACACTTTTTGTTCTGAGAAGCCTGAGGTGCCTGGAAAGGCCGATGGATGCAGAAAAATCTATCAGAGACATAAATGCCCCCACTAATGGCGGGTCAGGACTGCCATTTTCATATACAAAGAATAGCATATTATTACTCTTCAGCCTGTACATTCTTCTTAAACTTCCTCACTAGAGAAAAAAAAAATTCTGTATCAAAACTAAGCCAAAAAGAAGACAACAAATTTTAATTTAAAAAGTAATGTTTCTCCAACAATGTAGGAAAAAATTGTAAAGTATTATATTAATAAAATGGAGCCCTGGTGGTGCAGTGGTTAAAAGCTCAGCTGCTAACCCAAAGGTCAGAAGTTCGAATCCACCAGTCACTCCTTGGAAAGGCAGTGGGGCTGTTCTATTCTGTCCTATAGGGCAACTATGAGTCAGATCAACTGGATGGCAATGGGTAGTAGTAGTATATTTATAGAATAATAATTTATAAAATGTATATAATGTTATAACTTTTCCCAGAGTATTTAGTCTTATGAAGAATTTCTCATAAAGTAATTTTAATTAAGTTAGGCTCATAATACAATGCCAAATAGGGTGGATATGTTCATATGATATGTACAATACTACATATACCTGAAGGAAATAATCTTCAGCAAGAACAAGACCAACATACAAGATGCATCAGAACCAAGGAATAGGATAAGAGGAAGAAAAGGGAGAGAGAGAAGAGAGGGGAGGACAGGGGTTACTGGGAATGACAAATTTGACACCCTGAATTCAGGTGTGTCTGAATCAGGTGTGCCTGATTGTCCCTTAGGATTCTAATTACATGAGATTTTAAATCCTTTTTATTTCTTTAGTTGATCCGAATTAAGGACCCAAAATGTTCTTACTATGTCTAATAACGCCTCAATATCAGAACTAAACTAAAAAAACAACTAAAATTAAACTAAAAAATAAATAAAGTAAACTTAAAAAAAGTATACAATACTTCCGAACTTAAAGTATGTGTTTCATGTTTGCATGTTTGGGATTCCTGTGTGTATGTACATCTTAGAGTAAAAAAAAAAACTTATTTCATCTAACAAAGGGAAAAAAGATAAGTTCAATATTTTGACATTATAATATTATAAAACATATTTAATGCTTCATCAAACATATGTTTGAGAAATCTTATGAAGTAGTGTTGTTTATTAGATATAAAAAATTGGTTTCAAAAGTTATTCATTTACTTGGTAAACGTATTTAATGCTATGTGACATTTCAGGTAGGAAGATACAGTAGAGTCCTTTGACAGAGCAGGAAAAGAGTGTAACCTAGAGTGAGGGAGACAGGAAAGGGAAGGCCAAGGACCAAGAAAGTCTTACCCAAATGCTGACAGTAGGTAGATGCCTTGATTCTGGCAGATAGATAGATAGACAGACAGACAGACAGATAGATAGATGATAGATAGATGATAGACCGATGGATGGATAGATGATGAATGGAAGGAAGGATGGATGCATGGGTGATAGATGGATGGATAGATGATAGTGTCATGGATTGAATTGTGTCCCCCCAAAAATGTGTGTAGCACCTTGGCTAGGTCATGATTCCCAGTATTGTATGATTGTGTTATCTGATGTGATTTCCTTA